>NC_090922.1:1396103499-1396410947 GCF_040938575.1 Ambystoma mexicanum
CCAATGGGTGCCAGTTGGTGTTCCAGTGGCACATCATAACTTCGTTACCCCCTCAGCAAGCCGGCTTCTTTCTCTGAGGCATCTCATTGTAATTGTTCAGTGAATCCACTGTGAGGAATTGCCACCTGGCAAGGGCGTAAGACTTGTGGCATTTTTTTATTTTTAGTAAATAATAAGAAGATGCATGCAATTCCATCTCAGAAAGGGTGGGCTACTAACAAAATCCCCATTTAATTATACTCCATGCAAAAAAGCATAGAGCACATCTGTGACCTTCTCGATCAGTATCCTTATTTATATTTGTATTTGTATTTGGTTATTTATATAGCGCTCTTTCCTCACTTGTATGACCTCAATGCGCTTTTACTGGTAGGAACGCCGTCGGGGACCCGTGGTGCTGGAAAATTCTAAGGGGTTTAGCTTAGAAGATGCATGTGTGCATTTTGCCGGTCTAGGGGTTAGGTGGCTGGCTAGGCTCAACTAAGCAGCCCAAAGAGAGGCCAGGCACGTTGGTGGGCGCTGTTGGTGGTTTGCAATAGATTGCTATTGTATAGACAGTTGATGTGGCCAGCTATACTGAGTACCTTTTGGATGGTAGCCACTGTATGATAGTGGCAGAGTTGTTGAGGTACGTTTGGTGTTTCAGTCTGGGTGGCTATGTGCTTGCTAGACCGGATGTGCATAGCCATAGCAGCATTCTACGGTGCGTGGTTGCATGGCCGTGCCTGTGGCCTGTGTCCACACTGGTGGTGTGAGGTATACGTACCGTAGGCTTCAAAGTTATTTTGCTGGAGGTTTCACAATATAATAGACCGGGAATTAGACTACACCTAAATTGAGAGTCCTGTATAGTGGGAGAGAGGCCTATGTTTCACACTACAGTAGGTTTCACAATATAGTAGGCCGACGTGGGGCTATACCTAGATTTGAGAATCCTGTATAGTGGGAGAGACGCCTATGTTTTACAATGCAGTTTGAGTACAAGAGTAAAAGAGAGAACACACCTAGAACTGAGAGTCCTGTATAGTGGGAGAGAGGCCTAAGTTTAACAAAGCAGTTTAAATACGGGAGAGGACACAGCTAGGGAACGTAGTAGCATGTCTAGATGTGGCAGAAGCTAGTATTCACATTCAGAACTACCTGTGGCAATGTCTTACATTCACAGTCCTGTCTGGTGGTTAAGCTGGTTATTATTGACATCCTGGCCTGATGGGTTTTGAGTGTAAGAAGAGTGGCAGGGTGTTAGGCAGAATCCTGTGCAGTGCCCTTAGGGCAACTACACACAATTAAGACTACAGGTGGCAATACAAGTTTTACCTTTGGTACAAGCCTGTACTACTATGTCAGAGTGGTAGCAGTGGCGGAGCAGCCAGGCTTATCTCAAGAGTATATGAGCAGTAACAGAGATTACACAAAGGGACCACTATTACTGTGACTCAAACAAACACTGACTCAAGGTTTCAGGTAAAAACATATAAGTACATTTATTTTTAAACCATTCGTTATAAACACAACACTTCTATTAAACTCAAATAAAAACCACACGTTACATATACCACAACTAACCAATTCACTTTGTACAGTATGTCTAAAGGTAAGTACCCTGTGTTTGAATGAACCAGTGTTACGAACAAAACACGTTAGCGCAAATACGATTGCGATCACTTTTTAACAGTTCCGTCTACTAAACAAACGCATATCTGTGAAATTAAATGCTACCGGGGCAAAAACACACTTAGCACCTGAGATACCCAGAGGGAGTTGGAGGCAAAAATCACAGGCAATATTTTGGTTAGGCAGGCAGAATCAAGAAACACTCAGAGACAGGAGTTCAAAAGTCAAAGGGCCGGAGCCAGGGTCGAAAGACACCGGGGCCTGTTGCCGAAGATCACACAGTCAGACAGTTCACGATACAACGTAGCCAAAAGTACTTCGATATTGTCAATGTTCGGAAGAAAAAGTTATAAGAAGGAGGGAAGACAAGGGCAAGCCTTGGAAGATGAAGAAAAGGGATTCACCCAGTTTCCTAAAGTAGAACACAGTACCTTGTTCCAATGGTGCAGCTGGTGCCCTGGCAGTTGCTCCTGTTGGTTTCCCGCAGACCCACGATTCTTGGAGCTTCGTTGTGAAGGAGGACGTCTGAAGGGGATCTGCACCATACAGGGATGAAGCCGGCAGCAGCGACGAGGAATAAAAGGTGCGCTCCTTAAAAACAGGAGAGGCTCTTCAGGTGGCTATCTGGACCACTACAGCAGCATGTAGCGATTTCGACCAAGGAAGAGGATCATCTGGCTGTAGAAGTTGAGCTGGTTATTCCCACCAAGCTCGAGGGAAGAAGACTCCGGACTGGATCTTCTCTGAGTTGTTGAAGGGCAGATAGCTCAGGACTGCAGCAGGGCTTCACTGAGACGGGGTAGTTGCAGCAGCAGTCATTCTCTCTGCTTCTCTTCGGTTCCTTGTAGTTCCAGTGGTGACTCTCTGACTTCTAGCCCAAGAGACCTGCCTTTTATGAGAAAAAACCCCATTCACACAGCCTGGCTGTCAATCACCCAGAAGGAGGGTTGTCCAGCCCGGACAACTACCCTGGCCAATCATGACAAAGTGCGACTTGGGCTTCCTAGGATACCTGTGCAGGTGGTGACTACACCCCTACCTCACATTCAGCCCAGCTAGACACCCAGGTGCCTTGAGGAGGGCTTCTGGGCAGAAGCCTGCCAAAAGACAGTGAACAAAGAAGGCGAACCTAGTTTGCCATGCAAAGTGAAACACAAGAAGGACTTTAACAAAAAGAAATGGCGAATAAACCCAACCGGAGCCAAAAGAAAGACGATTTGGTCAAGCCGGTTTATGTTCAAGGCTAATATAATAGCCAAGAACAGTACCACGTTTATTTAATATCATCGCGGTAGAAAAGTTCGGGTTGATACCACTGCCACCAGCCAAGTCTAAATGTTAGAAGAGCGAAACAATGCTCTAGGAGGTACAGATAAAAAGGGATCCATGGAAGATGGAGTGTACTGGATCTGTGGTAGATTGACTAAGTAAAGTTAATGGTAACTTTACCCTTTTCTGGGGGACGGTAGTCGCCTCAGAAATGGAGTTGAGGGAAGTCCCAAAGACAACCCTGTGCCACAGCACTGAAGGTGCTGTGTGCCACACAAAAGAAGAGGGCTACTGAAGTGGTGTACTTCAGAGTCCACAATCACAAAAACAGGTAGAAACACACAGCAAAACACAGGTAAGAGTGGGGGGAAAGCTCTCACTCTTACCAAGTGGAAAGAATTAAACTCCAGAAGTCCAGCAAAGCTGCTGGGGGACTCACTAGGTGAGGGAAATCAACCATAGATGAGAATTCTCCCTAACACAGGGCTTCCAGAGTACAGTGATTGCAGTACTCCCCACCTGTGCCACACCTACCTGTGTAGTCGCTGCTGGTTGATGGCTGGCCACTGGCTTCTTCTGCTGAACACCGGCAGACACTTTCTTGAGCTGCCTCAGTTGGAGCCGCCCTTTGCCTCGGGGCCTTAGCCGCAGGGACTGCCGTACAGGGGGCTGCCCTGGGAAGGTCAGTTATGACTAACAGATAGCCAATCAGAGGGGAGTGGGTTGGATGGGAGGCGGAAGGAGGGAGGCTAATGGAAACTGGAACAGGTCAGGAGGGAGCAGGGAGACAAGGGGTACAGTCTGGCAGGGAAACTTTTCTTTAGAGGTATAAAAGATCCAAAAGTGGTCCTGGGGGCCTTTCACTCACCTTGGTGTTGGCTTGTGGAATGGCGAGGCAGTTCTCCAGTGGTATGGAGCAGGTTCTGTGATTGCAGGTGCCCTCTTTGACAGCTACTGTGACATCCACGTCACTGCAGTATAGAGGCTGCACTTAATTTTGAACCTCTGCTCCACAACTATAAACACTTCCAATAAACCACCAGGCAGGCTGGTAAAGGGGCAGGGTTAGACAGTCAGAGAACACAAGTGGGTTTGAGAAAGGATTCCTCCATCTTACTTTTCTGTGCGGTTTTCTCTCCTACCTGTCCCCTCCTGCAGAACAAAGAACTCTGGGTATAAAATCAGGTGGCATGGGTCATTAGTCCAAAGGACATGGATTGGACCCCTTAGTGTAGGCTTGCTTTCTTCCAATACCCTGTGGTCTTTTGCCTTTAAAAGAGGGGGGTCTCCGATTCATTCTTTGATTCATTTTGGATCTTCAAGAGTTCAAGAAGAATTAATTTGAAACCTTTTGTTAAAGACAGATGGTCCAAGTTAAAAGACACTCAGCTCCATATCCACCCCCAGAGCAAATTAGGGGTGACCTTTGACGAGGGCCAATTCATGCCCCTCTGCTAGCAAACCTCCCTAGTCTGGAAGAGCTGGGACTGAAAAGGACTCACCTTGCCTTCTCTGGGACTTACAGAATCCAGAGGACCAAAGTAGCCTTTTCTTCTGTTTTTCATCACTCGAACAACCAGATTGAACTGACTATATTCAAACCATGTTTGCTGCTTTCAGACATCCAGCACCTGCAGTGCTACATTTGGCACGCCCCCTTCAAACTCTGCACTTCTATTTCTGTACCATTGAACTGGCTCAATGCAACATCGCCCCACCAGCGCTATGTCACCTGTCCAGCTTGAGCACTAGTGCACTATGCCGATGATTTTGAACCACCACGTCGAGCCAAGCATCAAACAGCCAGGACTTCACATCACAGCTTGAATCTAACTGCTGGGTCATTGCTTCACTTCTTGACCTGAAACAGTGGCAGTCATTATTTTGAACCACACTCGATCATCAAACCACTCCTATTGGTCTATCGATCTGCATTGCACATGGAGTACTGCTCAGATCAACTCAATACTGACTCGCTGCCTGGAATCAATGTGTCTCGCGGCAGTCAAACATGGTTCTCCAGGCCATGTACTCCTGAGTGGCAGAAGTTACTTCATCACACAAGCCTTTACACAATGCTTATGAACTTTCAACAAAAGAGAGGCCACCTCGCTAGTTAGGTTATAGACACATAATTCGCTGGATATTGGTGGGATACTCACATCTGTGGGGGAAGTGCAAACCTAAAAACCAGAAGTCTTAGGAGAATTCAACCTGACTTCATCAGTAATTCTGTTTCAAAAGCAAATGTTAATATAAATAGTAATCATATAAAAACACATAAAAACTAACATAGAAAACTAGCTAAAGTGACAAGTGCTTCATAGACAGTGCTTGGTATTCATCATCAAGGAGAAAACTGTATCTCTACTATGAGGTACTCTACTAACCTCAAGTGTACAGGTCAACATGTAAACAGTTCTTGAATACTTGTAACATTCATTCTTTGCTGAACATTAAACCTCACAATATATACATTTAGAAACCCTTGTTGAACAATGTCTCTAATTATGATGCCTCAGTAACCATATATTTAGAGTGCATCAAGGTTAATTGATACTCATTTAGATACTACTCAGTTGTATCTGTATAGACCCAACATGTTTCGTTCCTTCCAAGATTCAAACTAGTTGTAGGAACTTCTTCAGGGGGATAGTTGAGTTAAGGCCTACGAACGCCCTTGACCCAATTGGTGATGGTATTAGATGGACACTTGAAGACTTGATGTTGACATAACAGTGTGAGTTTGCGGATGGTTTATCCCTTTTGGGTGCATAATAGACGTGCCAAAACCACTTTGTTGGTGTTGAGTACCGAGAAGTGGATCCAGTGTGAACCTAATAATAAAAACAACAAACCACAGGCTAATTAGTGTGGTTGCTTTAACTCAAATACACCATTCATTAATTGGCTCAGTAAGGTGTATGTTGGAGCTTACCGTTTCTCAGTGTCGGTTAAGCATCTTCAGGATACTGCACTTTGCTACTAAGTCGCAGTTCAAATTGGAACCCTGTAGACATACAACAACATGACAGGACACTCAGTCCCCTATGGTGTAGTGATAGGGCAAAGGAATTACAACAATCTCGGCCAATGGCCTTATTTTCAAATATTAACGAGTTGATGCAGGTGGTACTGGCTTTAAGAAAAAATGGCAAGACTTACTTGACTTGTGTCTCTAGTTTAAATACGTAATTTGTTGTGGTAGCAGTACTAGAGATGTTTCATGCGTGACATCAAGTGAGCAGGATTGTAGATCAAACTGAAAAATAGATAAATACTAGATTCAGTAATCAAAAGGTGGGGTGCTAAACGATTTAATTACATTCGTGCTTCTGTTCACGAGTGGTAAATCGTGATGAACAGAGCTAGAAAAAAAGGGCTAAACGCAAGACTATTTGGCTACATGCGAATAGATGGTAAGTGTTGGAAATATACATCCCCAATGAGATAGTAATGTGGATGTAAGGGCAATCAAGTTGCCATGAGATTAACCATTGCATGTGTTTCACTCAGAATCAAGGTACAATCACAGGTGTGTAAAGTAGTGAGGGGAGAAGCAAAACGTATACTTGTTAATAGATGATCACAGCAAGTGTTCGAGCGTTGGTACTGCTGGTGCTCCTCTCACCGCGAATGCTCGGAAAGACTGAGCTGTCAGACGCTTTATGAGGGGTGAGTTAACTCTGGTTCTATGTCCGCATGCGCGTGACTGAGGATGCTAGTTCCTACGCTCATGCGCATATGGAGGATATTCCAGTGCGCATGTGCAAAAACTGTACAGATACCACTGCTCCCCTCATATTGCTCGTTTCTACGGAGGATAGGTGGTCGAAAAGATAGAGGATCCTATCTCTGAAAGCTTGCACGATGTGCCGGCTTTCGAAACAAAAGAGAGATTAACATTGAAATAGTGCTCTCATCAGTTGGCAAGTTCATGGTAAGTTCGTAGTAGATAATAGTAAAATCATATCGATTGTGGGCCCGTGATGGGAAAGGAGAAAAGCAAGGTTGTGCACATGCGCCAGGGTAGAAACACTAGTCCTTCGCATCCTACGCGCATAAGGTGTAGGGAAGAAAGAGCATTAAATTTCAGTGATGGCGCGGTGTGCCTGAAATCGCAGAGTAACAGTTAATACTGTAGTAGTTAGATATCAGGGAGCTAACTAAAATTTAGAAAGTGTCGTAGGGGAGTGGGGTGAATATGAATTAATTAATGAAGACACTCCAATCGATATTTTCATTTAGACCTTCAGGATAGCTTTTTGTCAAAAAGATCATTTTTTGTTCTTGTGTGCTTAAGGTGCGTTTGTCTGCGTTAGAGTGTTGGGTTGATTCAATCTTCATAATTACAGTCCATTTGAGTTCTTCCGGTTTATGGCCTAGGCTGGTAAAGTGTCCCACTAGAGGTGCATTCGCTGTATTGTTTCTAATACAGCTTTTGTGTTCTCCTATTCTGACTTTTATCTTTCTTTCTGTTTTTCCGATATAAAGTCTATCACAGGGGCACCAAATGGCATACACTATCATCATAAAGTTGCAATTGGTAAAGGCTCTTTGTTCCCATCTTTTGTGCAGGCCCAGGTCAATGTCTTTTGTCCTGCACGTTTGTGCACAGCACTGGCAGTGTCCACATGGACTATGGCCTTTAGTTCTGGGGAGGCCCCAACTTTCTGTTAGTGTCAGTTGTGTGTACCGGTTTGTTGTTACTTATATCGACCATGCTTCCTCACCCATGTTGCCCTATTTATTAACATACTTTAATTGCAAAGTCTGCCAATTAACTGTTCTGGTTCCAGAGATTCTGCATCTCACGCATTTCATGGGAACCTGGTTATTGTGATATATATATAATAACCTCAGAAAAGGGGATGGGTTGGTTTTCTTTCATCTCCCTTTTTGTGAGTCTCTGTGACTTCTCTTCTGTGCCATTCTGACGCAACGCTGGGGAAAAGTAATTCCCTCAATGTTCCTCAAACGTGCATCAATTACCCTGCTCAAAGTGACAACCCACTACTCCAGGGGACCCTCAATCTTCCCATAGCAGGACGCTCAGTTATCTCAAATCACCATTAAGTTATGTTGCATTTGCCAAATAAACTCAGCTTGCCTCCAAGTTCCTCTCTTCTTTTGTAAATCAATAAGAATCTTTGTAGTATGTATTGCATCCTGTGATCTACTAGAATTCTGTCTTTAGTCTAATATTTAGTTTGCGTTTTGTCTATTCCAGATGCTCTATTCTTATACCTCAACCAGTGGTAAGCGATAACAATACTTATAATGTTGTTTATAATATTTCCTTTACTTGAAGCTGTTAATAAAATTACCTAGATCAAGAAAATATTGAGAAATTCAAGACATAGCACTGCCCAGAAGAAGCTCACATGAACTAAACACCTGTCGCCACTCTGGTCACATCATAGCGATCTATTCACATAAAACTGGCTAAGCTATCTCACAACCAATAAACTTGTCACATCATAACACAAAAATAACATCATCTGAGACTCATATTTAGGACAACTGTTTATTTACATTATAGTTGAATTGCAGCGCAATGTGTAATTCTAACTGATGGACAAGCAGAATGTAATACTGACAATGTAAGACTACATGTAACCCTTATGGTTTGTATTAATAATCATTTCCCTCTATCATTTTTCAGTCAGGGTGAATAGCTTCAGAGGTCAAGGGGAAGAATTGGACTCCCATTTTCTTTTCTAAGAGCTGGAAAGGGTGCATCACACTCTCCATCGATTTCTCACCATTGAGGGAAAAAAGAGTTTCCTAGGGTTTGTCTCTTGATTCTAAGGTTTCTGAGGATCTAGCATGGATATTTCTATTTGGATTTTTTACATGTAACAGGGTGCTCCAACTATCATCAATTGGATCAAATCCCCTTCCTGACACCACATGTAAGGAACTCATGATGGCAACACTAAAGACAGACACAAGTGATCACAGTTCAAGGGTGTTTATTGAACTATAAATGCAGGGTGGAAAAACACCTAAACTAAACCTAAATCTAAGATGGGAGCAAGCTTCGACCATCAAATGAAAATAAGGCAGTCCTTGTGGCATCTTGTCAAAATAAATGCCAATACTAAAAGAAAACTATTGCCAAATCCTACTAAGCTTGGAGTCCCCGAGGCCTCTGCACTTCCCCGGGCCACTGACAGCCAACTGCACCGAACCCACTCCGAATGTCTGGCCCGAAATATAGCTGGAGAGACGCATCGACCCCCTGAAAGAACCCTACTACTGAACTAAGATGTAATTTGCTCCTACTGTGCATAAAGCTCCATGCCCTGCCCCCTCCCTTGTTCCCGTTCCTCAGTTGTTATTATCATTTTGTTCTGTAAATTAATGCATAACTTGCCATGACGAAGTTACATACAGTGCCGCTTCTATCTCATTAATGCTATAATTGACCTTCTAAGTATGTAACACTCAGAGAACCGATATTACCTGTTGTGCCATAAAACAATAAAAATAATGTTGGAAAAAAAAAAAAGAAAGCGTGTGGGATAAGATTTTCAATAAAGAAAGAAGTGTCCTCAAATCAAAAGTCAGGATGGGCTTTAGCCAGGGGTCTCCCTTCCCCACTTTTTTAGCACAGGATAAGGAGGGACTTCTGAGCACAGCACCCGCTCAAGCTTTCCTAGCACGAGTTGACAGTTCCGTACCCTTTATCAGGTTCTTCGATGGTTAAGTCTCATTTAATAAAAGTTTCTTGCCTTTGAGGCCTGATGCATCCAACAAACAAACAGAAAGTTCTGCTTCACATATATCTCAGGTGATGGCTTCACCCACAAATCCCCCTCTTCCCGGGCGCAGGCACCTCACAAATCGTATTCAACTTAATCAAATAAACAGTTCCTTTCCTCAATGAACTTAGAGTGATGTGTTGGATCCCCGTCTTCCGAACGCATATGCCTAGACAGTTCCTTAATAATAT
Organism: Ambystoma mexicanum; assembly: GCF_040938575.1. Taxonomy (NCBI): domain Eukaryota; kingdom Metazoa; phylum Chordata; class Amphibia; order Caudata; family Ambystomatidae; genus Ambystoma; species Ambystoma mexicanum. The sequence goes on from NC_090922.1 coordinate 1,396,113,341, forward strand.
CAAGGCCTCGGATAGCTATGTTCTTTTGCTTTCGAGGGCCTGTCTGGTTCAAAGTACCGAACAAAAGTTCAATCAATCAGTTTTTCTCTTTATTCAGGTGATAGTTTTTCACCACAGGGTTCCCCCTTTTCCGGGCTCAGACCCCTCTCAGATGTCAGCCTTCCTCTGCCGGGTTCACTATGGCTTTTCCTTGGTCCACAAATATTAAGGTCTTTTTAAGCAAGTCTTCAGACTTCACCCCTTTCTGTTGACATCCCTCTGCCGGGTTCACGCTTGTCAACTTTTGCTAAAGAGTTCACTGTGGACATCTTTCAGTCGGGTTCACTTTTGTCAATACACTATTCTTAGGGACTTCAGTCTCTTATTTTATCTTAACAGAATATATAGAGCGCAACATAAGCCCAAAGGCATCTTGGTGCTAACAAGAGGTAGGAATCAAGGTCATGGAATTAAAACAGAAAAGTCTTCAGGGCACGACGAAATGCAATGTGAGACTCAGTGCTGCGTAGCAAAAGAGGAAGCTGGTTCCAAGCTTTAGCAGCAGCTACCGAGAATGCACAGCCCCCCGTACCTGAAGCTAGGGAGTTATAAAGTCCCAAGATTCTGAGACCGAAGGGGCAGAGCAGGAATGCAGAGAGCAAATTTGCTCCGAAGAAATTCCGCACCCAAGCCATAGATGGCCCTATGCATGATACAAAGTGTCTTAAACCAAATGCTTTGCTCAACAGGGAGCCAATGAAGTTGTCGTAACAACGGAGTCATATTGGCACTCCAGGGCGGATGGAGAATAGCCCTAGCAGCTGCATTATGCAAAAGCTGAAGACGACGCAGAAGATGTTTAGGGAGAGCCAAGTAGAGAGCATTGCAGTAATCGATGTTACTGATAACTAAGGCTGCCACAACCGGTGCATGGAACTTAACCAGAATATACGGAAGAACCTTACGTAACGTGCGTAACTTGAAATGGGCCTTTCCATATACAGAGGAGTCCTGGTGGGCCATGGACAGAGAAGCTGAAAGTCTCCTCCCCTTTTCATCAGCATCCCTCTGCTGGGTTCACTGTTGCCGACTTTATCAATCATGTCTTTCTCAATCAACTGTCAGTCAAAGTCTTTTGAATGTACAGATGATTTTTAAAGACCCCTTTATGACCACTTTCCTTTATGGCCTTCCCAAGGTCTTCTGGTATTTGCAGTTTCAACAAACACATGATTGACCAGAGTCTCTTGAGTAAGCATCCATGTGGTGCCGAATCCCTCTGCAGCTGGTCTCCCCTTTATTCTTAACAGGTCTTTGAACTTCCCTTAAGTTGCTACTTTGCGGCTTTCGTCAACACAGTTCAGCTTTTTAATGGTTCTCCCCTCGAATCACCAGCTGTGATGAACTGCTTGGCTTTTCAGGATATCTGGAGTCAGGGTTGGTACCACAGAGACAAGCGTCTCACCCCGGCTTGGTTATCAGCGGAGGAGGGTCTCATGTACGGTTGACACCTGCTGCAACACAAGCTGTCTATTGTTGGCGGTCTTACGATTCCTTCTGTGGAGGTTTCACAGCCTTGGTCAGAAGAGACAAGGTTGCTTCTCTCCTTGTCATCCACTCAGTCTGCGTCGTCTTCCTCCTCCTCTTGAACTGCTGTGCTGAGTTAGCTCTCACGTCATGCCGTCTGCCTTGCTCGTCTCGTGCTCTTGTGCTCCACCTTTTACCCTGTAAGGAAGGGAAAGGGCCTTCAGGTGTGGTTGATTCTGGTCGATTGCCTGACTTTGCCTGACCCTTGTGTCGGGACATGTCAGGTAAACATCTCTAGGGTTAGTCTCAAAAGGAGGGTTGGTAAATTCAGAAGGGTGAGATTGGTAGGGTTTATAAAGCAAATGGGAATGATTGGAATTATTATCATGAAATAAACAAAAGTATTTGTGGGAACGGTAGTGTTTTATTTGAGCAGGTTGGGAATGCGGAAATAATAATCAGAGGGATGGGAAAGAGAATAACCAAGAATATTCAGGTATGTAACAGAAAGACAGGGATTCTGGGAAGTGTAGTTTCTCATGGCACTGAGTTCTTAAAGAGTTTACTATAGACAGATGGGTTGTTGGATTTGGATGAGGGAGATTCATCAAGAGGAAGGGGTTAGATCTGGAGCAGACTACAAAAGCTTCCTGGACTTCACCCTCCACACCTTCTCGCATGGTAAAATACTGCATTCTCCCCTTGGTTATTTCCCCAAGCACAACCCCCCAGGATTCCCGAGGGCTACTTGGGAGAATACAATCAGGTTTCTCACACTATGTACACACTATTGAAATAGCCAACCTCAGTAGGATGTGTGCACTTGCAAATGCTCCTCAATGATAGATTTCAATTGTAGGAGCCTCTTCCTGGGCATACTCGGTGGGCGATTCATGCATTCGTCTTCTTTATCCTACTCTCAAATGGTACGGAAAAGGTGTCACAGGTATAGTGCACATCTAGTGTGTCTAAATGTATCATGATTTTCAATATATCATAACAATCTGGCATCGTTCTGGGTTCACTGTGCTTGAGGACCCAATCTACACCACACCGTTGATGCCCAATGAGACTGGAAAATGCTTGCATATGATCTTATACTGAAGTGAGGTGCCATAGCAGTTTGGGTGGAGTTTCCCTTTTTGTGCTGGGATTGAGCCTTATTTGGCTATGGGTAGGGTTCACTGGGAGGACTCCTTAACATACCAATTGAATGTGGGGTCCCCAGAAGTTAGCATATCAAGGTGCCCTCAGAATAAAAGTGGGGTGACTCCGTCCACCTGCATGTATCCTCGACTTGAGCCCTGGCTATGGTACCGACATATACTTTTATCCAAGTCTCAGTCAGTGATCCCATACGGATGGAAAGCATGGACCAGAACAACAGAGATGCGAGACACATGCTTTGCAAAGTGTGCACTGTCATAGCTTTAGTTTGCAAAATGAAAATGAGTAGCAAATATATAAAGATGTAATAAACAGTGAGAGATTGGCAAGCATGGTTTCAAACAGCCTGTAGAAATGCTGACAGGAATGCTGGCCTTCTAGCTAATGGAACAATTTCACCTGGACTTAATAGGATTAGTCCCTCACTCGAAATAACTCTTGGAATCTTATAGCAGTTGGTCTGTTACGGGTCTCGTCTCTTCTTTCTGCTCTCACCAGCAAAAGGGCTTCTGATAAGCCTCATTCTGAGGCTGGAATCCTCTCTGTTATGCAGCTTGTCCACTTGAGGACAGCCTTTCTCATGTGTGGCCTCCGAGGTAGATGGTGGCAAAGCTCTACTTCTGTGGTTGCTGGTGTAACGTTTTTTTGAGAGGCCACCCTCAACATGGGGTGTTCCTTCCCTCCACAATCAAGGAGTCATGCAACAAACTGTTTAATGGATCCTTTATTAAGCCATATTTCAGATTGATATAATGCCCCTTGGTTCCCTCCCCCTGTGCCACCAATGAACTAAGAACCAGGCTGGTGTACAGAAAATATATTTATATTTATTTTAATCACAGGTAATGGAGATCACACTAAAACTACACACGCCACCTTCTCTTTGGCTCCCAGTTCGACTTCTTTTTACATAAATAAATCACACAAGTTTGTTGGGAAAACACAAATCACAATACTTTACTTTATGCAGATTTCAATTCAAGGATCAACACTGGTCAATGATCAAAATTAATGTACATGTGCAGTGCTGTGTAATTTCGATTTTACTTCACACTTAAAAAAAGGCTAGCAGTTTGCTTCACAGTGTTCAATACATGAGGTCTCACTTGTGCAATCACTTCTCCCATCAGCCTCAAAACCCAAGCATCAATTGCATGCAGCACCCTTCTATTCAAAGGCAAGGTCTAGGGAGTGGGGACAGTTTTGGAAGTTTGTTTTCAGACCCCCCTCACTTAAAGGCCTGTGTTGGGGAAGTTGGACAGTAAACATATGGATGATTTAGGAATTTTGGATTTTCAGACTCCCCTCCATTTAAAGGCCTGGATTGGGGAAGTTGGACAGTAATAAATTGGGATGATATGTGAATTATGGGTTTTCAGACCCCCTCTCTACTTAAAGGCATGTATTGGGGAAGTTGGCAGTTCAGGGATTGTTCTAGTCTAGGGACAAGGGCACCCCTCTTCCTTAAATAAGTCGGGGTCAACATGACAAACAGGATTACCCAATTAAATTGCAGGCTATAATATTCAACATACACTGGGAATGACCTTTGTTAATTTCGAATGTTAACAAAAAGTCACCCTCTAGTGTTTTGCGAAATGGGAATAAATTAAATTATATCCAGCCAAATAAGGTCAAGGATCTCTATAGTTTGCCCCAACCCCACTAATGGAAAATAACCCACCAATGAATGGGTTAATTAAATAAACCCTCCCCGCTGACCTTTTGTTGGATAATCTACTTACTTTTGGAAATCTCTGGGCCTGGCACACAGGGACCGAGCAGCTTTGCTTGTAGGGGAAAAACAGGATTCTAGCCAGCACTTCAGTGAAAATGGATCCCACAGCACTTCTCTCTCTCTGGCTCCAATTAAGAATCAAGGCCTCTGCTTTTTAGTCTCCCCAGCAATAGAAATCTTCAGCCCTTCCAATGTTTCCCCCAGATGACATTTCCAATAGATCTCCATTGGTGATTTTGGCAACTGTCCGTCTGCTGGTAATGTTCGGCAGCTCTCTGCTTCCCTCACAGTGCATCTACTTTATATACCAGTGAGGAGACCATCAAGAGGACATTCCTTATCTCCACTGGACATCGACTGGAAGCTCCAGTGCACCTCACATTCTCTATGCACAGCCTTTCTACAGAACCTGGATGTCCCTAAGCCCGCCTCTGAGGGTACCAATTGGTTGCACTCCCCTCCTATGAAGGAGCCCTGCACGAGCCGACAGGCGAAGCCGGGCCACACCAAAGACAGAGGCACAAGACTAATCAAGCTTGTCATGCCCTGTCTGGCTGTGGCAGCTGGGCAGCCCGTGTTCTTTGGCGTGGATACTTTCTTTCCTACTCCTATACACCTGCAGGACTGAGACCTCTCTTTACAAGGTAAGGGGTGCATTTGCTTCTTGCTCTTCCCTTCTGTTGTGCCCTCTTGTGACCCTCAGGCACTTGCCTACCCTCATTTTGCTAACCTTACCGCTTGTGAAATGTACCATCACGCAGGGGTGCAATTCCAGCCACCCAAGCAAACTTCCCCCTCATCTTGGTCCGTTCAATTCCTTTGTGGAACCCTGACCACCGCCCTCCGGAATGCTGACGGGTCTAGAGCTTCCTCCTACCTCATTGCTACTATCCCAGCACCTCCACCTGACTGACTCCAAGGACTATGCTGTGCCCATTGACTGACTCAGGATTCCTGCGTGCCCGTTGCTCCAACGAACAGTACTTATAATGTCTCAACTCATGCTAAACTATGTGCTGATACTGCATTGCACCTTTCTGCCCTTACAGGAGGTGTCGTTTTGCCTATCACCCACTCTGTAACCTGCTTAAACAATGTTTAACTGCCATTTAATCAACAGGATTTTTTTTTACTGGTGCTGGAAAGCCTCCCATTGGAATTTTTTGTTGCCATCCTCTTTTCCCCCAGCTGGCTCTAATGACGCTATGCCGCCCTATACACAACATCATGCTGATAAGGTGCTCCTGCCCGAGCTTGCGCATGTTGATGCACTTCCTGCCTCCATTGACTCAGATTGCACGAACATTGGCATGTTGCCTGCACCTAGCTGCTTGAAAGTCTCCACACACCCCTACAAGCCTGCCTGCCACGACCTCTCGCACTCTACCCCATCTTTACCCATTCTGTCCTTTTCTACCCTTGAATACTAACAAACTGAAGGGCACAGATTTTGAATAAACAGGGTTTTGCCCTAACTCATCAGTGATTTAACACACAAATAGGTAAAACACATCTGTGTTTAGTTTATCTGCAACAAAGCTTCTCAGTCACTCGGTGGCCTTCGGAGGTTTAGTTTAGGTCATGATATGATATGATATGATATGGCATTTGTAACACGCCTATACACAAGTGTTTCAAGGCTCGACCAGGCAAGGGAGGGGGAACAGAGAGAAAACAGACAACGATCCTACTAGGCCAAGTTTCATTCAGATTGTGCAAGTGCATGGGGAAGGGGGAGGGTGGGGACTGTGCAGTACATGGGATGATAGAATAAATAACAGTAGGTAAAGTATGGCAAACAGGTGGCAAATGCAGACATTTGGTGTCAAGTGCTGGTAGGGGGACTGTAGGGGTACAGAAACAATCTCAAAGTGCGAGGGTTGCCAGGAGGGCAGTGCAGGAAAGCAGGAACTGGGCCCGAGATCAGAGGGTGGCCAGGTAACCAGAGCAGTTTCGGTATCAGCCAGGAAGTCAGCATGGGAGAGAAGAGAAAGCAGAAGCAAAGAGAAAGGTTCTGAGGTGCTTCCGGAACCGGAGATGATTCTCCTCAAGTTTCAGGGAGGCAGGGAGACTGTTCCAGAGGGAGGCCCCAGCTGAAGAAAGAGATCTACCACCAACTCGTTGCTTGGAGAAGCAACTCACCCTGAGGGAGTTGGAGGCGGTCGAGCGAAGAGCTCGAGAAGGAAGATATTTAGGAAGAGAGAGTTGAAGGTATAGAGGCCCCAGGCCCCAGAAGGCCTTATGGACAATGCAGAGGGTTTTGTAACTTAATCCACGCAGCCAATGGGAGCCAGTGCAGAGATTTCAGCCCTGGAGAGATATGATCCCTGGGCTTGACGCCAAGATAAGTCTTGCAGTCCTGTTGACATGTTGAAAGTCTATATTTGAATATAAAACTATTTCCTTAAGTTTAAATGACCATATGATAGCAGTATGATTTTGTTGTATGCATAAGCACGCCAATTTTACCCACTCAATAAATGAGTTATTCAAGCAGTGCTGTTTGGCAAAGTAAGGTGTCTCTCCACTTACTGTTGACTCTCAAACTCTCAGATGTAGGCGTCCTCTCTAGCTGGCCAATTGTCTCAAATCAAGCTGTTTGTTCGCGGACTGCTGTGTTTCAAATCTCAATGTCACTGAATTTACTGTCTAGTCCCAAAAATAGGTGTTTCTCCATTTATCCAGGTACCCCAGATTTGAGCATTATAATCACTGACTGCTGTATTTCAAGTCTAGGTGTTGGCAGTGACGTCTTTATGGGAGGGCAAAAGGGGCACTTACCCCGGGCCCCCACCTTGGAGGGGGGCCCCCACAAGGGTGTCTAATCTAAAGATGTTAGTGACAATTGTTTACAAAACTTAAATAGCACATGTCAAGATGGAGTGTTGCTGAGGCTCTGAACCTATGGCCTGTCTGTTGGAACAAATACTTTCTGCTCTAATCAATTCATCCTGTAATGCTTTCTGTGTTCACTGTACCACATATAGTTTGTGTGTTCACGGCAACTCCTGTAGCTCACCTTTCTATGGCAATTATATTGATCATGTGCAATAGCCAACGTTGAAATGCACATTGATAAATGTGAGTGCCGCGTTGGTGCAGAAGATAGCTCAGTGTGTTAAGCACTAATTGCAGAGATCGGTGTTCATATGCAAGGCTAGAATACAGAATTCCAGCAAGGCCAACTCAGCCTTTCCTATGTTTGAAGTTGATAAATCTGCAGGTATGTGTACTTAGTTTTGTAGCGTAACAGGTGATATTTTCAGCGGTGTACTTGTACCTGTGGTTACTATAAAAAAAACAAATATAGCATCAGTATGGTGAAGGTCTAGAAATTGGTTTCTGTAGATGGAGGCTTGTAAAACCTAGGCAGCCACCTCAAATGAAGACTATAAAGTGTTACTCCTCGAAGTGATTAGGTTTGCAAATTCCAGACTGTGGAACCAAAGTGTTCAGGCTTCTATCCTGGCTTCCCCAGAAGACGAGACGATACAGTGATCCTGGACAAATCAACTTATTTCACTGACATTACTGAACTGTCATCCTTGAAAAGGTTGGCTTCTCACATGCTGGGGGTATTGTTTAGCTCATTCCTTACCTGATCTGACTTTTTATGGAGGTCATTTCAGCTGAAGGGGTCCTAGACAGAAGAGATTGGATCAAATATTGCAGGCCTCTGGCACGCATATTTTAAGGTCTACTCATTTGCGCAAAAAGTTTGCTTTTTTGTACAATCGATAGGTTTTAGTGTATTTTCTTTAGTGTATTTTCATGAATACCAATTTCACAAGCCTGTGTTTTGGGACAATTTAAAGCATTAAAATACAAAAGAGAAGCCCAGATGTAATCTTTTAGGATCACATCAAATAGTATGTTAGCACCTATATACTTCCCTTGGTGATTGAGACAATGAAGCTAGAATCATTCCCATTTTGCATAATAAGCTTCTATAACGTTTTATTTTTAAAATGGTCATGTTAGGTTATGTGATGGGTCTACTTTCTAAGTCAGATCTATAAAATGGTATTATTTTAGTTCATGGTACGTACTAGAAAAGCAAGAGGTAAAGAGCAGAAACTGCAGAGGGGGTGCAAATCCCAGCTTCACTTTTTAACCATTGTGTAATACTGGGCATCTCATTTAGGGGCCGATTCATAGAACAGATCCTGGCGCAAGCGTGCGATTCAAGGAAGGGCCTGCGCGTGTTTTCCCCTGGATGTGCGCCAAATCTGTGCGTGGCGCACACGGGCGCACATGTCATTGCAACATCCCGAACGCTGTGCGCGACGCGCACAGGGAAAGCGCACAATGTCGGCGCACACACCAAAAAGGGGGCGGGACACAGGGTGTAACACGAGGAATGGGGAACAATGCATGAAAAAGAAGGTGTAACTGGGGAAGTACTGCAGGGAAATACACGGAACGCCCACACGCATGCGAACAACACGTATTCATGGAATCGAATACGGGAAACCCACGCAGACTAAAAGACACGCACAAGCGTTAATACGTCCGCCACATGAAGGCAGGCAAAAGCGTCCCTGCGCACAGTATAAAAGTGCGCGCAAACAACAAACACGATATACAGCTATGATGAATGCCCCATTTGTCGCAGCACTGATCATGGGACACCGCAGGAGGAGGAGAATAGCCAGGGCCCGCATTTTTTCCCCCGGACTAGCCTTTTTGGGTTGCCTGACGACCAGGTCTATGGCAGGTATAGGTTTCCACCTTGTATCATCCTAGTCCTGGTCAGGGAGTGGGAAAATGACTTTACATCCCCCATCCTGTGCTCCCAAGCATTGAGCCCCTTGGAGAAGGTGCTCAATGTCCTGCATTTTTTGGCCACTGGGTCATTTCAGCGGACAACTGCCATAGTGGGAGGGTCTCACAGGCCACGCAGTCACGCTGCCTACACCAGGTGTTGGCAATCATGAATGCGCGGCCCTCAGTCCGCAGGCACATATACATGCCCAGAACACCCGCAGAAAGGCAGGCCGTGGTCCAGGACTTTTACAGGGTGGCGCACTTCCCCAAAGTGCTCGGTGCCATAGATTGCCCCCATGTGGCCCTACGTCCACCTAGGGCCACTGAGCACATCATCGAAACCGCAAGCACTGGCATTCCATCAACGTGCAGGTCGTATGCGATGCACAGGGAATCATCACCTCTGTCTATGCAAACTACCCTGGCTCCACCCATGACAGTTTCATATGCAGAATGTCCGCCCTGAGTCTGGCCCTGGAAGCTGGGCAGCATGGCGACACATGGCTCCTAGGTGAGGACAAATGCCTGTGCACATGCATGCATGCCACACACAGACAAATACACAAACCCTAATAATCACAACCATTATCACCTCCCCACGGGACAGTGCCTACCCTCTGAGCACCCACATGATGATGCCAATCCAGAACCCCACCACACCACCCCAGGTAAGATACAATGCTGCCCATATTGCAAGCAGGGGCATAGTGGAGCGCACATTCGGAGTGCTCAAGTCACGCTTACGCTCCCTTGACCGCTCTGGCGGGCAGCTACTATATGCACCCCCAGTAGTGTGCAGGATCATTGTGGCAGCATGTGTCCTGCACAATGTTGCAACACGGTAGGGTGTACTGGTGGACATGGTGTGGCCCCCACATCCACAACCACAGGCACAGGCGCTGCCCATGGGAGGGGATAGGACACGTGGCGAGGCAGCCCAGACCCAGCTTGTGGCCACATTTTTCACCTAAACTCCCACCCTTGTGGAGTGCACACAGGCCTGGCATATACCAGGTGACAATCGATGATGACAAAGAGACAGTCAACTGTCACAACCTTACCACCCTGAGAATGCTTCCATGGAAGTGCTACATTGTGTGCATCCCTAGCTACTTAAACCCAACCAATCCTGTGTGACCAAAAGGAACACATGCAAGGTGTGTATCACACCCCCCCACAAAACAGGCCATGACAATCCCTGGTATGTCACCCATACCCTCCCAACCCACATCACCCTTGTCTGCCACACCATGACATGGCATGCAATAGCAAAATCCCAACACATGACCAATAAGATACAAAGTGACATGTGATAAATGGAAAGTGGCTCGAGACAATGACGCCTGACATGGAATCAGATGAAATGACTGACCAAGAACCTCCCACACATACCAAGTCATACACAAATGCTTTCCACCAGTCGTAGCATGAACATAACACTGAATGCCTGTTCACATGCACATTGTGCATGGCAAAATCCCTACTCCTGAACCCGTGTGCTGTGTGTGTCTCCTGCAACACACTGCTTAGCACACAGCACAGTGAGCAGCCATTGTGTTGCAGATACACCTTGAGCATCACATGAAAAGGACTAATCAAATAAATAACGAAATGACGCATGTACAGGATCCCCAAATGGTCATAGATCATGCGCTGCAGAGACACAGTGGGCCCCAGAAGGCAATCTGTGTGCACCTGTGGCCATGGAAGGGTGGTTGTACATGTGGTGGATCATTGTGCAACTGTGTGTGTCAGTAGGGACATGCACTCAATACATGCATGTGAAATAAAGTGACCCTCAGTGTCCTGTACACATCACATGTGAACATTGCCCATGTGTACACACCAGCATGTCAAACCACACCAATCCCCTGACACCTGAAAAGTAAAGACAACACAGGAACAGGCATTGACCAGCAGAACACATCATGTACATAGTACCCCACAATTACAATGTCTGACAATGCCGCCCTGATCAGTATGGGCAGTGGCGCTGGTGGAATGAGCCAAGGGAGTGCCCAGAACACTGTAGCCCAAGCCAACTGTCCAACAACAAAAGGCCCTCCCTCATTTACACATCACCATGACCTACTGAACAACTGTGTCTGGGGTATGTAGCCTTCTTCCTTCAAGTCTACCTGGCTACAGGATCACCTTACCCCTTGGTCTCCATGTTCCACCTTGCGTGTAAATAGGGTCCAGCCCCCTCAGAGGCCACCTTGACTGGTAAAAATACCAAATTGCAGAGAACTCCAAGGAGCCAAACCCACAAACCAGGGAAAAAGCCTGTAGGCACCAAAAAACCCTGGAAGTGTCTCCAGTAGATGACTTTAAGTAGCAGAAAATGTCCAAGTACATGTCCAAGCACAATGATAGAACAACCAAGGTAGCACAGTTCAACAATGCTCCTACAGGATGGGTACCATGTTTGGTACATAATAAACAATGATGATGCAACAACTGATGGGTAGTGTCACAGCTCCAGTGTCCAGGCGCAGGAGTGGCATGAACCAACCACCCCATCCGTGGTCTGGGTGCCTGCAAGGTCAAACTTACACAAGCCTCTGAGACCCTGGCGGGGAAGGAGGGTTTGGGATATGTTGTTCGGTCAGACAGGCATTGGTATTCAGCATAACCGGAAAGAGGGGCAGGAGAGGGGAGTAGGATTGTCATGGGAAAGTAGGCAAAATACAAAAAACAACTATTGACAATAACACATACTCAATCAGACAAAACATGTTCATCATGCACATTGTACCAAATGAGTCAAATACAAGCCAAAGAGAGACTTATCTCTGCGCACTCTCAGGTCCGGTAACAGGAGCAGTTCAATGCTGCAAAGAGAGTGTGAGTTACTAATATGTGTGTGTTTACAACACACACACACAACACCATTCATGCCCCAAAGTAAGTGACTCCTCCACAAACAAACAATCTTGTCTGCTGCTTTGTACCCATATGTTAGCTTGCCCCGTGATGGTTCATACTCTGTCAATGCAGGTAGGCACACGTGGGCACGTGGGCACGCGGGAAATGGAAGACCAATGCGTCAAGAATCACACATCATACAATGGTCCGTGGGTGAGCAGCTAGACGCCTATAGCGAGGTGCGACTTCAGTACAAGTTGGTTCTGGCATCTGCAGATTTCAATAGGTAGTGCACGTGTCAATTTGCACATGCCAATGATATGCACTGCACACGAGTCTGTGCCTCGCTGGGTGTCCATGTGCACTGCACCAGTTTCTGGCTAGGAACCCTACTGCACTAATAACTCTGCTTCAATGGAGCAGGGGGGATTTGGGATATGTTCGATGGCGCCTGCGTGTGCCCCGGACAACTAGTAAAGCTACTTGTCATTTGGCCATCAACGCATGTTAGCTGTACTGTGCACTTCTCCAACAATGCCTGGCAAAGCTCCCCAGCACTGGTGCTACTTAGCATGTATGTGCAAGTGGCCTGGTGGAAGGTTGGCTGCGGTGTGGCCACTTGTGCTGCTCACCTGGCTTGGAGCTCCTGGAAACACGTCTGCTTATTTCGGACATCTGAGCACAAGCCCTGTGCTTCTGCTTGCACACACATGCGCACGTCTGCACCACCGAACGTGGCCAGGTTTCATCATAACTTGGCCCTGTGTCTGCTGGCAAAGGTAGTCTGGATGCTCATTTTCCTGCTAAAAGGGCATAAAAGATGTTAAAAAGGCTGGAAAGTTCCCTGTGTGTGTGTCTTCAAGCTGGTTATCACTGGGCCAGGTTACAGACCTACATCCAAACTCCTCGCACCATCAGTGTGACTTTGACAGGCAAAGGGTGCAGACTACTGTCTACAGCATGAAGTGCATCAAGCACATATACAGGCAAGAAAAGAACATACATCACAATCCACATCAATTAATGGAGATATCAATCATGTACTCACCCAAAATGATTACAGAAATGGGGTGGATAAAACACAACCAATCCCCGTAGCAAGCACATGGATAAGGGAAGCAGGAGTGGCCTATGTGAGTCAGGACCCCAAGCTGCAAACACATACACGAGACAAGCTTGAAGGGCCCAGCTGGAACAGAAAGTGGATGCTTTCAAAAGCCACAAATCACCACACTGTCACATAAATGCACAATAGAAAAGCAATTTTAAACTATATTAACTAATTACACTAACTATGAAAAATCTATATTACCTAATTAAACTAACTATTAAACACAATATTAACTAACTAAACTAAAAATAAAAATCAAAAATGGCCACATATGACTCGGGGGGCACCCAGGAGGGGGGAGGTACAGGGTGCACCTCAACACCCACATGCGATGATGTTGAGACAAAAAAAAAATCCATGGGCTCAACGCCTGCACAGCCCGACCTGTGTGGGAGATATCTCGTCGTCCGAGTCAGCCTCTTCCTGAAAAGGTAGACGTGGCACAGGAGCCTGACCATGCCTAGGCGCAGCTTGCCCCTCGTCGGCAGCAAGTCTGCCGGATGGGTGAGCCTGGTTCTGTGCGGCGATGACACGTAGGTCAGCATGCAGAACCTCCCGTGATATGCATGCTTCCTCTTGCAAGGTAACACGTGTAACACAGAGTTCTTCCTGCGTGGCCTGGCTGGACAACTGATGCACCTCCCGGCAAGCACGTAGCTCAGCCGAGAGGGTACGCTCAAGCTGCGCAAACCTCTCCTCTGACCGCTCCCTCTGGGACATCAAGAGCACACCCAGAGTGGATCTGAGGTAATCATACTGAACCCTCAGGGCCTCCATGTGTGCCTGTGCATGAGCAGCAATTGCTTGACGCAAAGACACCATTTCAGCCCGGCGTGCCCTGTCTGAGGCTGCCAGGCCCAGTCTGAGCGTGCGGCCGTGGACTGTGCCGCCCGCTGCTGGAGTTCCACCTGCCTAGCAGGGGGTAGCACAAATTGGGCCACACTCTCCAGGCTCTCAGCGATGTTATCAATTGCTGCCCCCTGGTGTTCTGATTTGGCAACCATGAATTGCTCCCACTCAGTATACCCCAGTGGCACACGGCCACTGCATTGCTGGGCTTGCCACCTGCGGTCCCAAGGCACCGACATCATTGTTGGGTTGGCACCGCCTGCAGCTGCAGGACTACATTCCCCCGTCGAAGTGATGCCCCAGGCACATCAGCATGGCAGTGAAAGGGTGACCAGAGACCTGTGTATTGGCAGACAGTGGTGGCTAGCATCAATTGCATCATCTGAGTTAACTGACAACACAGCAGATGATGATGGGACAGAAAGCAGGACACTTGATGTCCCCTCAGTAGTACAGCCATGTGTGCAGAAGCCACTACACCAGTTGAACAGAGTCAGTGGGCCTGAAACGGGGGAGGCCTGTGCCCCACACAGACTGTGACACCCTAAACATGTGTGTGAGACAGGACTGAGCCAGAGTGGGCATGGAATGGATGATCAAATGCAAAGAAATGTAGGTCATCCTGGACACGTACTACAATGATCATCCAGACAAGGACACATAGGGGCATGCATGGAATACACATGGAGCATGAATGGGAACTCATGTCCCTGCGGAGCATCTGCCATCTGCACAGTGCAAGTGAGACACCTGCATGAAGGCCAGAGGATGTACCCCATTGCATGTGTCTGGCAGGTTGGCTGGTGGATGTTTGCATGTACACAGGAGTCCTGAACAGGCCATTGCAGTACTCTAACATGATGCACACCTGTGCAATGTTGAAATTGGGGTGCAGGAGTGGAAGAGGGGCAAGGTAGCATGCCTACGTGGAGTACCCGCAAGCATGCAGAGGACACATGCACATCATTCATCCAATGACATAGTCCCAGTGCTGAGAGGAAACACACCCCATGCTACATGCAGAAGGGCCATTGAGCTGGAACATGGACTGTAGGGGCAGCTGGGTGACTAGCATGTGAGTAGGGTGCAAGTGTGGTGGTGAGGACAGTCCCCGTCTGCTCTACATTTCCACTATCCTGCACAGCCAGCACGCATCAGTGAAGCATTGCATGACTTGCACATGAGAACCATGTACACATGACATGCAGTGGCAGTCAAGCACAACACATCACACAAGCAAAACACACATGTCCTCGACGAACAGGCGACACCACTCACTGGACGGGGCATCAAAGTCCTGCATCTCTCCCACTCCTTCGACCATTCCTGTAGGTATGAACTCCGCAACGAGTGACTCGTGCAGAGTGAGGTCTTCCTCCTCAGGTGGTGACCCACTGCCAGTCACCAGAGTCATGTTGTAATTAGAGGCACGCTTTGCCTTAGTGCTGCGTTTGAGGTCATTCCAATGCTTTTTGTACTCTTGCCCTGTGCGCACCTCATGGACGAATGCACTCACATGATCCGCAACTTGCTTCCAGTGGGTATTACGATGGGCAGCCGTAGTTTAACAATTCGGCCCCCCTAGCATGTCACGGTTGTGTTCCCGCACATAGTCCATGAGGAGGTCCAGTTCCTGCTTGCAGAAAGGCTTCTTCCTCGATGTGCCGGAGGCCGTAGCTGTGTCTGGGGTCCCAGCATGTAATGCAGGTGCAACCTTCCTCCTCTTGGATGCTGGTCTGGACCCTGGCTGACAATGCCGCCCTGATCAGTATGGGCAGTGGCGCTGGTGGAATGAGCCAAGGGAGTGGCAGGTGGAACATGGAGTGAAGCCCTGACTTGCATCAGTGGCTGCTGGGTGCCCTAGAATGGACCCTGCGCAGCAACATCCGCCGTGCCAGAGTCATTGACCGGGACTGTCACGGTTGGTAGACTCACAACTGGGGTGGTGTCAGCTGCATCTGCCCCTGCACTTGACAACACCCGGCTGGTCAGGGCAGCAGATGACATTACTGTCCCAGGGACACGTGCCTCTGTAAGGGCAGCCCTGTGTGCACCTATGGTGTGCCTCCTGACCTCCTGGAAATCTTCCATGGGCTCTTCAAGTGCCAATGCAGCCTGCGCTGGCAGACCCCGAGCCTGGGTGTTGGTGTCCACAGCTGCACCTGCAGCTACCACTACCCTTGGGCCCATGGCAGTCGATGAAACGGACTGCTGGGTCACATGGGCGCCAGTGCCAGATGCAAGAACTGCATCTCCCGGAGCTGCAGGGGGTGGTGGCATGACTGCACCAACACGTGGCACAACATCGTGCCGAGTTTGCGCACCCCTGCCTCTTCCCCCTCTGCAGCCACCCTGGACACCCTGGAGTCCCCCTACTCCCTTGTTACCCCACCCACGTCCCTGACCAAGCCCACCATGGGGAGTACGCCCAGCTGAGGCGCCCCTCACCTTTCGTGGACTCCCAGCCATGGCACAGATGGAGTAGTGCCGGCACAGATGTAGTAGTGCAAATGGGAGGTGTACACACCAATTGTCCTGGGCAATTGGGGTGAAGGGGGTGGGATACAAGATGTTAACAGCACCCTTGCACCTGCAAAGCTGTATGTGACCCCGGTGATTAAGTGACGGGTCACGCAATGCTCAGGCCCCCCAAAACTGCTGTAAAACCGTGCAAGAATCCCCCGGCAGCCCACGTGTGTGAAATTAACCTCCCGCACTACGCGGTGGCATTCAGGAACATGAAAAACGCGTACGCGTGGACACGCAGGCTACTATGAGCTTGAAAATGGTACGCAATAAACAGGGGGGCCCAGAGTTGGAAAAATAGCGTGCGTGACTCACCGTCTGACTAGCGTGATGATGAAAAACATGCATAGCCAATACACCCGCTAAAAGAAGAGATACATCCTTTATCCACTGTGAAGTAGTGATGGCACGCGAAACAACACGAAGTAGCAACACACACGTCGGTCTCCATGAAAGGCGCGTACAGTGAACTGCTGGCCCCGCTCACCTTTAACCCATGCTGAGGGAAACACCAGCGCGTGTCACGTCACTTACACGTTTAGGCCCTTTCCTCGGATTACACGCATTAACACAGGGACGTGCAGTTTTTTCACGTGCTGATTTACTATGCACCCGTCACGAGGTAAATGCCCATGCGCATAACATCATAGACGTGCTTACGCGCTAAGGGCCTTTCCTCGAATTAACCGCTGATGTGCAGTTTTTTCACGTGCCAAATCACTCCTTATCAAGCTGGCCACGTGACAACACACGGAAGACCACGCTCCTGCCCAGAAGGCCATTTTCCTGCCCCCCAGAACCCCAAGCAGCCTTCCACGAGCCATCTGCTGCTGCCTGCCTGCTGCCACCGTGCCCTGCCATTTGGTGCCTGCACCTCTGCCATCTGCAGGGGTCCAGTTCCAGTGACCACCCCTGCAGGAACAGAAGACTCCTGACTGGTGTTCCATCACTCCACAGCCCAGCCCCAGGGCCCAGTTGCCCACCCACACCTGCCTCAGGGGTTGCCATGTCCGACACAACACCTTCCGGCACCATTGGCAACCCCCAGCCAGAGAGGCAGAGGGCTGCCAGCTTCACTTCAAATGAAGGTGGCATCCTGGTGGAGCAAGACCTGGAACAGTATGATGCCCTCTGCACACCATCGCGTGCCGACAAGGAAGGACGGAGGAGGATCTGGACGGACATAGTGGGGGCCATCAACGTGGAGGGGGTGGCAACCCACGACATGAAACTCGTCCAGAAGCGCTGGGAGGACTACAAGTCCAGGACCTTCAAGAAGGCCCGGGGCCAGTTTACCAACCAGCAGATGAGGGTCCTGGAGCACATTCGCCCAGTGCTTCACCACCAGATCCTCAGGATGCAGGCCCGTCTAGAGTCGAGCGGTAAGTGGCCATGCATTTTTGTGTGAAACAGGGTATGTTGCAGTGTGCTGGTAGTCAGCTACTTGGCTGTATGTGTGACATAGGCCATGTATGGATGTGTGTGTGCAGGGACATCATGGTGCTGCATGTGATACCAGTCATGCGTGAACCACATGGATGGTGCATGTGTTACAATACAACATTCAGAGCAACATGCAGAATGCACACATGAATGCATGCCTGTCTCTGTTGTTGGACATGGATGGGGTTTGAGAGATGGCTGCTGCTGTCAAGGACATGTATGGTGTACATGTCTATGTGTCTGAGTAGCGTGTGTGTGACTTGTAAATGCCATGGATGCATGACACATGTCTGTGACAATGTTCTGATTCACTGATGCAGCCTAGTCATCCTTGTCTCCACTGTGTCTGGGGTGTACAAGGCCAGATGGATGAAACTACGGTGATGTGTGTGCATGTGATCAGTATGACCCTTGATGCATGTGAGTTTCAAACCACCATCGTATGTTTCAACACTTCCTTGGAAATGTATGCAAATGTCCTTCGTATGCGCCATGCCTGTTTCTGCATGTGTGTTGCCTGCACTGACCCATGTGTTGTGGAGGGACATGATGGAAGTAACGTTTGACAGTGCCACTCATGTGCTATTGCTTCCTGTCTAGGGGACTATTGTACAGTACCCTGATGCTTGTCTCCCTCTACACAGCGGCGAGTGAAGAAGAGGGCGGATACGACGCTGTGGAGCAAAGCGGTGGGGATGCCTCCACTGGCCAGCAACGCTAGGCCGAGTCACCCTCCCAGGAATTACCATCATCCGGGAGCGAGAGGACTAGTGCCGCGTCTATCACTATGGCTGCAGTGGAAGGGATGGGTGAGCCCCCACAGGGGCTTGCAACGACTGAAGACGGTGTGGAGCCATCCAGGTTGGTGGTTTGCACAGAGGAGGAGGAGGCCGCTACTGAGCAGCACATGGGGCCTAGTGTGGGTGGTACCACTGGTGCAAGTGGTGCAGTCCAGGGGCAAGGGCAGGAGGCAGCACAGGTCACCGTGGAGGGGCCTGTGCAGGTCACTGTCCCTGACACTGTGACTGCACCACCATGCACCAGCAGGGATGCCCCATCCCAGGCCCGTCCACAGGTAGGGGGGAGGTCCATGTCATCTGACACTCCTCTACCTGCAGACGAGGGGACCCGTGACCGTATGGAGACTGTCCTGATTGGTGTCGCGTTGCACACGTGTGACATTCATGATGACGTGCGTGCTTCCTGGGGGGAGCATGCCCATCATCATGAAGAGCTGCATGCCAACGTGGCCCAGTTGGGAGGGCCATGGTCGGGGGTTTTGTACATGTGTCGGGCACTCTGGCGGCCCTCTCCTCCTCTGTGGAGACTATGCGCCAGTCGTTCTCCATGCCGTCTTCCCGTCCAGATGGCACCAGGGCCCCTGTGGACCTGCCCCGACCAACGCAGCCAGCTCGGTGGAGATCCCATCCCTGCCACAGTCGGGAGTCAGAGGTCCAGTAGGGGTGGACACCCCAGCAACTGGACCCCAGCAGATGGAGGATGTGCCGGCATTATCGGGCAGGGCACGTGCACAACGGCGCCCGTGGATTCCATCAGCCAGGATGCCTTTGTGATGGCAGAGGCAGTTGCGTCGGAGGCAGCAGCAGGCTCAACGTGGGAGGCATCAAGGCTCAGGGGCATCAACATCAGAGGGACAGGCATCGGCCGGAGGCCAGGAGGACCCTGGAATGGGAGTGTCTTCCATGTGGCAGCGGTTGGGCCAGCAGATAGATGCGGAGCGGCGGCGGGCAGAGGAGGCACGGCTCACTATGGTCAGGGCGGAGAACTCCATGTGCAGGGCGCTGAGGCGGTGGACATGGCGTTATCTCTGCAAGACTTTGGGGCCAGGTAACTGGCCCACCTCCAGGACGTTGAACAGGAGTTCGATGATGCCCTGGCCCGGGAAATCAACTAGTGAGCCGTAGGACTTGCCCGCCGCCATTGTACATAGTTAATTAGTGTTAGGTTTCATTTATGTTTTTCTTTCATTAGGAGGGCTTGGACTATGCCCCACCTTTTTGTAGATAGTTCTTTATTAGGTAGGGTTTTTTGTAGGTTTCCTTTCAATAGTTGGGCTTATGGACTCTGGATTTGTTCTTTGGATATAGTTGAAGACTGCATTTGTTCACCATGGAGCAATGGATTATTTTTATTTTTTTTCGTTGGATTTGGTTTGCTGGATGGACACTTTGGACCCATTTTCATTTGGATTTATTTGGATTCTGCTTTCATATTTTTTATTTCATTTTTTTGGAACTTGCTGCATTTTCTTTATTATTTCATTATTGTGATTTTTGATTTAATCCCCTTGCTTTTGTGTTCAATACATTTTTGTTTCATACTTCAATGTGTGGTATTCTCTCATTGGTTTCATGCATGTCACGATGTGGGTTTTCTCATTCACTTGTACCCATTGTTTGACGGACATGTGTTGATGTGCATACTTGCCATTGGGTTGTATCATGTAATGGGCATTTCTATGTGGGTTGGATGGAATGCTTGGTTGGGTGTTTGGGCAGGGGTGGCGTGGGGTGTGATTTGGGTGGCCATAAGGCCTATGATTGTGGATCGTGATGACGTGTTGGGGGGACATGAGTCGGGGCCTGCTGGCAGATGCCCGTCAATGCTGGATGGGCGGGGGTGCAGGGGGACATGAGTCAGGGCCTGCTGGCAGGTGCCCGTCAATGCTGGGTGGGTGGAGGTGCAGGGGGACATGAGTCGGGGCCTGCTGACAGGTGCCCATCAATGCTGGGTGGGTGGGGGTGCAGGGGGACATGAGTCGGGGCCTGCTAGCAGGTGCCCGTCAATACAGGATTTGTGCGCTGTTCATGGCGCACAGGGCGGGGTTGGGGGCGTAACTGGCACTGCTGCAGGGGCGCTGCGCCACTCTGCGCCATGGCTGGTTATGGATGTTGAAATCAATGAATACGCTGTGGGCTGAAATGGGTTTTGGTGCACGCGGCTGGCGCAGACTGCTGCACGCGCACACTGTGCACCAGCCGCGTGTGCCACTTGTGCGCCGAATTCTATGAATTATCCCCTTAATCTTGCATTGCCTAAAAGATCAAAATTGGCAGTCTCTAAACCATTTACAACTGTCACTCTTCTGAGTGATGTTGTTCTCAGGGTATGATCTTAACAACAGCTTCACACAAGGTTTGACTGTCTATAGTGTTGTTTCCTCCATAATAATAACGAACATTGATATATTGCACACCACAGTCACTTGTTTCTTTGCTCTCTAATGACAGCCCTACTTGAAAACCACGTCCCTCTTCTAATCTCAATCTGTCTGGATGCGTGCACCTTCCTGGTATCGTCTAATCTTCATCCACTATCTGTTCTATGGTAAGTATATCTTTCTCCTTGCTTCGATTTTGGTATCCCATATTCACGCTTGACCATTTTTGCATTCTGTGAGGGAGCTAATCTGAGTTATCTGTCTATTCTGGATTATGTGCTCATTTTACATACGATGTGTGTCCTAAATGTATACTATGACTGGTGTACCTTCCTCGTGGCTGCTAATGATAAACAGTGTCCCGTACCTATATTAGAATGCAAGTAGCCTTCTTGTGGACTGCTGATATTGGCTTTAAAATGCTACTTATTTATCATTCTTATTACATATAGCAAGAATGAAGAGGGTAAGTGGACTGAAAGGGAGTACCATTGGCTATTTTAATCGCTGCAGGGTAACATGCCAAGCAGGGACGTCATTTAGGGGTCGCCAGCAGTCGCACTTGCGACCCCTGGGGTTTCCCTTGCTACCCCTAAAAAGAATTTAAAAATAACTTATTGTTGTTTGTTTCTTTTAACAAATTGTAGCTCCTGGACTGTTGCAAATGTCATGAGACTCTTTGTTTCTTGTATTGGCGTCTTTAAAAAAAATACAGGGGGTTGCACAAGTGTAAGACTTTGAGCAGTGACCCTAAATAAGAATAGGAATAACAAATGATTTGTCTTTCTGGAATTCTATACAAGAATTGCTAGACTCATTAAAGGTTTATTTCAGGCACACTTCAGGGGGCGAGTGACTGATTTAGTCTGTTCCTAAACACCTCAAATTCACAATGCACAGACAAAATCCTCCAAAAAGCATTTAGAGTAGAAGAAGCATACATTTCGGACTATGGCCCTCATTACGAGTTCGGCGGTAGCCATGCCGCTATTGGTGGCATGGCTGCTGCCGGAATCGCGTCTGGGTCCTCAGAATGAGGAATAACCAGGCCATTCCGAGTTCGGAAAGGCCCTGTAATTCCTCCCTCCAAGGACCCGGACCCGGTCCTTCCCCATTCCCGTTTCAGCCCCCATAGGGCTGAATGGGAATGGGAGAGGGAGCAAACAACGGGCCATTACGAGTTGGCCCGTTGTTTGTTCCCTCTTCCCCTCGCGGGACCCAGTAAGCACGCCTGGTTTTACCAGGCGTGCTTACCGGGTCCCGCGAGAGGACCTCGTAATGAGGCGGTACGGGGTAAACGGCGCTGGCACCTTTTACAGCGCTGTTTACCCCGTACCGCCAGGGTCATAATGAGGCCCCATGTATTGTGCTTTTCGCAAGTTGCAGTTATAGCATGTTTGTTCTGCCGATACACATGGTGATCCATTCTTGTATGAAATGTATATCATGTTACAGTGATATTTTAACTATATATTTTTCATAGTGTACTTAGAAACAATGCTATGTGATGCCACTGCCTGTTTTGTCAAGGGGTAAACGGTTGTGTTGCACCGCTTTCTGTGATGTCACTTTGGGGTGGGGGTGAAAAGACATCACTTCGTGTGATGTCATCAAGGGTCATGTGATGTCACTTCCGCTACCCCTGCCATTTTGGTGAAGTGGTATCCCTGATGCCAAACTATGTGTTGTGATCGCGATGAGTTGGGGCACGACCAGCTATTATGGATACCTTAATTCCTTTAGCTCGATGGAGGGGCCCCACAAAGGTGTGCGTGCCCCGGGCCCCAAAAGGGCTTAAGATGGCCCTGGGTGTTGCTACATTTACTGTTGAGTCCCGGGTTTGGGCGTTTCTGCCATGAGAAGGACTGGGGAGTAAGCAGGAACGGAGTGGAGTGCTAGGAGGGAGACTTAGGGGTACTCCTTCTTTATAGAGGGTGAAAGAGGAAATTGGGGAGAAAGATTGGTCCTACTTTGGACCACTGACAAAGAGCCTTAGAAGAAGATGGGAAGGGGGGAGGCGTCCTGATCGCAGAACTGATGGACTGCTGCCCACGAGGAGTGAATGCCCCCCTGCAGGAGCCTGTCTGGGTAGTGGTCATATACGCCAAGGGGTGCAAAGGGGGAAGGGATATGGCCAGCACTTGGGCTGCAAGCTGTGGGTGGAAGGGTACCGCCACTGAATAGCCCATTGAGGACCCACTCTTCAGCACACAACATAGTGTTAATTGTAGCACACTGGAATATACGACAGGGGAGTGGACATGGCCACAGCAAATCAAAACAGTGAGGGTAGGACAGGGTACCGCCACAAACCAGCCGCAAAAAACTCAAACTCTAAACCAAACACAACCAGACCTCTAACGCACAACAAACTGCATGCACTTCACCAGAACTAATCAAACCACATAGCCTTGCTCAACAGCACATGACTGCTACCAACCGACATATCACACCTATGCTCAGCCAACGGTGTAAAACGCTGCCAACAGCACATCACTGTGCTCTTTTCCCCGGCTCATCCTACTAACTTAAACCCCCCTTGCTTTACAGATCTGCCAGAGCACCATGTGACCACGCAGGTGGTGACAGTGCACACTATAAGAACCTTTACATAACATAAGTGTGAGGGACAGATACCTTTTGATATTGGAAATTTTTTCCTTTAGTCTTAGTTTGACCAGTAGGGAAATACTCGCTAGTGAAAAATAGGTGTTTATATCACCCTTATTGTTTAATAAAATGGCTACTTGTGAGAAAACTCCACCTGCTTTTTTTCTCACATGTCTGACTCCTCACACCACTTCGTAGAGAAATCCACCATCACTTTGCATTGCCAAAAATATAAAAAAAATAAAAATGGCTCATGCGGCACAATTTCACAGAGGGCATTTGGTTGTTGCATGGATGTGTAAATCTCTCCCTGTTACAGGGGAGATAGATAGCCCTCAGAACGTCACCAGCATTAAATAATTGCTGCCGGAGTTACCCAAGCCTGCAACACGACCCTTACAGGTCAAACCCACATAAAGTGCATTAAAACAGTTAGTGGCCTCAGACTTTGCACAGAAGTGGAAAATGCCTTGTGTCATCATAAAGACACAAGGATAGATCGATTTTCTTACTAAAACTGCCTACTTGGTGACTAATACTAGAAAGCGCATGTTAACGGCTTCAATTCAACACTACAGCTAAGTCAATGCCTAGTCTGGGATGCTGATGGAAACCCTTATTTATATATTTTTATGACAAGTTATAATCTGGATGATGAACCCTTGCATAACGCCCCTCTCTTAGAATCCCCCTGACCCCACTGAGCCAAGAAGTAGGTTTGTTTTGCAAATTAAAAAGGTTTATTTGAAAAATTAAACAATAGATATATATCACACTTTTATAAATAAATTGATAATTGATAGCACACTTGTGAATATGAGCAGTAATCAGCAATAGGTAATCCTACAGTAGCACAGTTCTTGGTTACTTATGAATAAGAACAGAGGACTAAGGTAGCAGAGAATGCTTTATATGGTTCAAGGAAATGCAAGTTGGGACAGAATGCAACACAGAAATAATTTGATATGATTTCAACAAGAGATAATGTGATCACTTTTTCTTTTGACAATTCATTCCCCCCCTTTTGCAATGTAAAGAAATCGAAGGAGAGCACACAGTCTTCAAGAATGCCAACAAAAATGCAATACAAAGTTCCAATTCCCCCCCAGCAAGCTGAGAGCACCAGGGATGATTTTTAAACACAGGCCCAAAATACTTTAATGTGGTGGCAATGAAGTGAAAAATATGCTAAAAATGCTTTTAATTCCCTCTAGAGGTTCAGGGTGAGTGAGAGATACTTTAAATCAGTTCAGGCCAGCCCTATAAATGATTCAGGGATGGTTATCAGGTTGAAAACGGAATTCCGTAATGGAAGCAAAAGACAAATATTTTTACACGTGGCTGAAATGAAGCAAAATGTCAAATCGCGGCAATTTAGTCGTGTGCGTCGAGCGCAATTACAGAGGAACTATAAGGAGTAGCAAGTCATTTATTGGGAAGCTTAGAATATCAGCTTTAAAACAAAAGTTAAATCTTGCTTCTATCACTAACGGTTCAAGAGATACGGATGATTTTGTAAAGGTAGATTCTCAAAATAAAAGTAAAGCTCAGAATGACAGATGACAGTTTTGCAGCCTTGAAATGACAGAATGAACACACGATTCCTATGATGCAGTTCTCAATAGGTTAAAATAGTTTGAATTAGATTATTTTAAACTAAGAGATTGGTTCTGCACAATTCTGGCAAGATACTCACACTATAAATTTAAACGGAATGGCCTCGTCACGGATCTGGTCAATAGGTTTAGCTGCGGTTCTCTCTGCTCGGCGGGTCAATCAGGCACCGGTTCTGCTCACAGCGGTCTGGGTCTGGTCTGCGGTTCTGGATACAGCGTCTTGTCTGGCACTCGGCACTGCATGGATCTCTGGTTCTGCTGGTCTGGATCAAACGGATTCTGGATATAGCACTGCTTTCTGGGTACTGGTTCTGTTCTGGATACACAGGACTCTTAGCAAGTAGCAAACCGCACAGCCCGGCGGTTGAATAGTTTGCAAAAGATTTTGAGGCCTGCTGAAGAGTTCAGCTATTTGGAGTTTTTGTTCTGGAGTTAGTCTGGATCTCTGGAGTTCTGGATCTGGAGTCCTCCGTCAGCGTGCTGCGCAGGAATTCAGTTGAAGGTTGGAAAATTAATGTCCCTGTCTGGCTTCCAGTGGCTCTTTTTATGTCTTTAGAAAATGGGTGTGTGTTGGCATAGCTAAGCCTGCCCCTTGCAACTTATCATTGGTCAAGTTTTTCCTCTCTCCCTTGATTGGGGGAAGGAAATGGAGTGTCATCGTGATGAGGTAGTTTATGGGTCAGAGGATCCACCCCTGGTCAATTTGCACACAAATCTATTCTTGATCCAAATACATATTTATCTACGTACAATTTTTCTAATATTATATGTCCATTTAACATATTTTCTGTAGCACCAAACCATCCGATCCCTGTCTTTGTAAGATGTCGTGTCCACTTATGACAGAAGTCTGCCCTTTTCATCAAGAATACAACCTCTAACCTTTTCTAGAATTTACACAAACATGCACAAGGAATATGGGCATAAGATGATAAAGTGTCAGATTTTTAACATACAGACATTTGGAGTAATACCTTATTTTCCACTACTACCCCCAAGAACATACCACAGATTCCTAACACCTCTTAAAATGTGCACAGAAGAATCACAAGAATAATGATATTAATTATATAATTTTGACAACTCCGTACTATGAATTATCCATCTTTTTAAAATTATGCTCTGGCCCAGAGGGGTGTGGTTTCCCAAAGCACATGGTGGAATTTCTGGTTTGTCCACTTCCTCCTACTCAAGTTGCTCACAGAGGCACTGCCCCTCCCCGTTTCTCTCAAGAGGAAGCCATTTACGACCTCCCCTAATTTAACATTTGCCTGAGCCAAGGAAGGCTCATTGTTCTGTTTCCCTCCAGTCCTAGGTGCTCCTCCCCTGATTCAATCAGGGAGGTGTCATCTCCTTTTGATGGGGGCAGCAGAATGCAGCCAGGCCTGGGAAGAGTGGCTGAGCAAGTTTCAACTCCTGTCGGGGGTAGTTGCCGGGCAGAATTCAATCTCTTTAAGCCAGGCTTCAGCTAAATGTCACTTTTGTTCCCAGTTTTTCTTCATCCAAATACATTTTCACACATGCAGCTAGAATGCTGATTCTAAGTTCAAAAGTAGGACATTTAACAGTTGCAAACTATGTGACACTCAGCAGTAGGTCACTCATTTATTTTAAACATTTAGATTTTAGTGTCTTTCAGTCCAATTTAATTTAGGCTGCTGACATCCACAGCTCAGCCAGTTTCATTATGAACATTATTTTAGGCTCTTTCTTTTCCCAGATTTTGTATGCACACAAGACTAAATTCTGCCAAATGTCTGCTGGTGTTCAGTGAGATTTTTGAATATCTTGCAATGTTTAAAATAGGCATTTTGAGCTTGCATTCAGAGAAACAAAGGTGATTTCAAAGCGCTTTTTGAGCCAACCGGCACTGCGGTTTTTCCTTTGGCACACATTTCACCTATGGCACTCCTGGCCCATCACGCTCGCACTGGTGGGTGGCAGGTCAGGAGAACATTTTGGTGTGCGCCAAAACTGCGCGGTGTTCCTGGATCCTGGCGCAAATGTGGGCTTTTCCACCATCTTGGATTTCCTAAACCCAGAGCACCAAATGTTGCAGCATAATAACTCGAACATGGGTCAAAACCCCTGGCACGCTGGTGTGCCGCTTATCTAAAAGGAGACAGTAAAAGAAGGGAATGAGATCTGCATAACAACAAATTGTCCAGTGCTTTT
The DNA here is from genome assembly GCF_040938575.1 of Ambystoma mexicanum. NCBI lineage: Eukaryota > Metazoa > Chordata > Amphibia > Caudata > Ambystomatidae > Ambystoma > Ambystoma mexicanum. The sequence goes on from NC_090922.1 coordinate 1,396,140,898, forward strand.
CCAGGTGGTCAAAGCTCTAGGCAAGTATTCAACCTGGTCAGTTTTAGGCAATTCTCTCACAAGTATGTAAATACATGGAAAATAAAGGTTACAAAAGAACACCTATGGCATATGATCAGTAATCTATTATGGGTACATGACAATTTAATATCTTGTAGACTTACTGAATAAACCTAGGGTTACTTAGGATTAAAAGGGAAAACCCAATATGAGAACATTTTACTTAAAGTTAGCAACAGCTATTGGGTGATAAAAGAAGACAAAACACTCCTCACTCTCTGCTCTTAGGTACTGTTTCTTAACAGGGAGTGTGAAGAGTTGCAGATTGCTCAGAATAGGGTTAGGCAGACTTTGGCCTCCTATATGTAGCAACCACTGTCTACCGGTTTCAGTGGTATTGGTGTTGATGTAACCACTTTCTTCAGGACAGTCTTCACAAATATCTAGTACTACGGAACATTGGATAGGCAGAATAAATGCTGTGTGGAGTACACATTACCACACTTCTAGTGTCATAGACTGAAGAGGCTTGAGCAAGAGACCTGTTAGGTAGCTCTTGTGGAGGTCAAATAGATGTAGTATTACAAGAGAGCACTCTCCCACTCACATGGGTATTGTCTGGTATGGTATATTTTCACCATCTAGTTAGGCATTGCTAGGAAAGTATGTGATGCCCCGCTGGTACGTGTAGCTGTTAAGCTCTGTTGGTGACCGGTAAACCAACAGAGCTTAACAGCTACCAAAGCACAATACAGAAATGATCTTGTTGGATCTAAAAATCCAAATAGATTCCATCCGCAACTTTGGCAATTTAGCATTTCTCTTATTATTAGAACTTTCTGCTGCATTTGACCTAGTTGATGAAACACTATATCTCCATATGAGTCACCATTTCCACTTCTTCCTCAAAACCTGTGTCTGGATCAAATCCTTTCTGTGCAATCGTACCACCCGAGTCTTCATCAGGGAATCTGCGGCTGACCACATCCATGCCCCTGTTGGTGTACCACAAGGATCTTACCTCTCTCCTACGCTCTGTAACACATGCACAAAACCCCTTTTTGATCTGTTGGACACCAGGAAGATTATATACACTAACTTCATGGGCAAAACCCAAATACTCATCCTTATCTCAGGTGACCATGCAAAAGATACCTCTACTACCAATGCTGTCAATAGCACCATCCAAAACTGGCTGCCACACGCAACCTATGCCGAAATGATGATAAAAACTGAGCTCCTCATCATTGGCTCCCCTATCGGCTCAAACACGTTGACCCCTCCTTCTCCTCCATCTTTATCAATGGGTCCAACATCCCCATCCTCAATCATGTAACAACACTGAGAGGACAGATCCATGCCCTAATCTACTTGACGGCCTACACTGCAAGACTGATCTCACTCAGTAGGAAATTCCTCTCTCAAAGCAACTCCCTCACACTGTCCTCTGCTTTTATTCTATCCAAACTGGACTACTGCATTGTCCTATTCATGGGCACAACTTCCACCAACCTGCCAAACTCCAACTACTATAAAATAAAGCCCCTTTCTCTAAAACGCTCCGACCACACATCTCTGCCATAAAACGTGAAGTACACTGGCTCCCCGTCAAAGAACACTAGCTATTATACACCGTGTTCCCACCAAGAAGCCCCCTCTTACCTCAACAGGTGCATCTCCAAATCTGTCTGAGTACATTCACTCAGGTCAGGTACCAGCACACCCCTTAACACCCCCTGCTTCAAGAGAAAAAGATCTGTGGCTTGAGTTCCTACATCATAGCCCCATACTCTTTAACTCCCTATCTGCACACATACGCAAAGAGCACTCACTCCTTACATTCTAGAAACTTGTTAAGACGTGTCTCTTTGATAAATATGAATAACTAATTGTCACACTCTGCCTCTTGTCTCACCTGTTTGTCCTTTGAAGTCTTCTTTCTCGGAGGTCTTTCTTTCTGGACGTTCGGGACTTGTACAGCTACAGATGGGTATCCTCTGTCTCCAGTGTGTAGACCGGACACCAGCCTCAGAGAGATGGTAAGCTTTCAATATTCCAGGAAGATGAGGTGAGTAATGGTCTTAAATCCGGGATGGGTCTAGGAACCAGGGAGGAGACGAGGTACTCGCACAGTGCAGAAGGCAGAATGCGAGTACAGAAGGAGCAGGGCCGAAGGCCCGGGAAGGAAGAGGGACGAGTGGATCCTGAGGTGGAAGCACGAGGAGCAGCACAAATTGATACCAGGACAGATATTTAGGAACCGCTAACTAGAAAGGGAATAGCACGGGGTTAGAGGGAAAGGTTAGGTACCCACTTGCTGGTTACTAGGAAAGGTAGCATTGAGACGCGCAGAGCTGCGGGGGTGTATCTGTTTTCTAGGAAGTGGCAGGTCTTGCGGAAACACTAGACAGCGGCTTCTCAATGGTGTCAGCCATGTTGGTAGAATAGCGGGTACGACATTGCAGTGCTTGATGAACCATGAAGTCCAGAAAGGGTGGAAATGACACTAATTCTGTCACACCTTACCTGTGTTATTGCTTGTTTATGAAGCTTACCTGCCCCTGTACAAAATTGTATGATACCCATTGGGTTTGGGTATTCCAAAAATGTCAAAAATAAATAAAATAAATAAATAAATTGTGGGCAGTGCCCTGCAAGAATTCCCACACCTTTGATTGGACATTCACATTCCTCTCCAACCCCCAGCCCATCCCCTGGCTAAGGATTGGTTCAGGAGTCTAGAGCAGAAATTCCCCTTTGAAATTCCTCATTTTTTTATGTCAACTTTAGCCAGAAAGTAGCTCTGTGGCAAAACTTTGTAATTTAATAGTAACTGCCATAATGTATATATATTCTGCTTCAGCTAATCATGGGGAATTCAATAAAACAACAGCCGGGTCTGCACCATGTTACATGGGCATGTGGCAATTTTCTGCCATTTATACAAAACACATAGTAGATATGAACATACTCTCCAAATACCAAATTTTACCATCCACCATCACGCCAATTCTTAAATTCGGACATGTTCAGAGCAGCCAGAAACACATTTCAGCTTGCCATTACGATTCCCTAAATCACATGTAGCCACATTTTATTTCAATAACATCACCTTGAAATTATCTTACAAATGGCACATGAATTGATGCAGTGCAGCTTGTGGTTACTGAGAAAATGTATCAGTTATGATTGTCCATTTAAGCTAATGGGAAATATTCATGTGTATGCAAATCTTCTTTCCTTTCTTCTGGCCATTTGACATTCTGTTGTTAGAGGTTAGTGGGCTGTCGGTCATAAATACTTGGGATGCATCAGGCACAGAGATCCTCCAATGCAGATAATGAACTTGGCCGGCCCTGTGATGTCACAGTGCCGTGCCGTAAATCTGGCATCCTGTCCTGTTATCTGTGGTGGACCACCATTTAAATCTATTTCAGAGTTCAGCTTCCCTTAATTGCAGCCCCTGTTTTCACAGCTCCTCCCTACATTCCAGTCACACACTGGGTAGGCCATTTGTAATTCTGTTGTTTGAAGCTGTGGACAGATGTGGGCTGCAGGTTGTAAATCTTTGGGATGCATTAGCCTCAAAGGGAACCCCTTTCCAGACCAGACTAGAAGGCCAACAGGCCTGTGTGGGCGAGTCCTTTCTAAAGTCTGCCTGATAAACAAGCGAAGGGTCTGCCTTTTGCCTAAATTGAGTTTACATGTGGGCCATGAAAACAAAATGGCCTTTTCTTTTCAATTGTTGCCCGTATTTTGCATGTGAAGCATAATATATCTTTAAATACATTACATTGAGCCAACACACACCAAGTCTTTTCCCTGATATCTTTATGCTGTCAGGGGAACATGTTTGTCACATGTCTTGCTTTAAAACTGCAAAAGCACATGCACAGCCATTTTAGTGTCACTGTATTTGAGAATCCTGCTTTTCATGTAAAAGGGGCACTTGAATTTCTCCTGCCACTGTGAATTAAAAGGCTGCTTTTTAATTGGACCTTTCCTTTTGTAATGACAGATAGGCCATTTGATTTCCAATTATTGGTCTTTTCCCATACCCCTTACTTGTTTTACTTGCTGAACCCCACAGTATGCCTTAATGGGCCCATTTTCAGTGTGAAGGCTTTTTTGAAGGCTGGCAGGTCATTTTTCAGTGGACCCTCCAGTGCTGTTCATTTGGGGCATTTGATTAAACCCCACACTGGCTTGAATTTGTATCTTCTTCTTAAGCTTGTCAGTTTGCCACTTCTGGAATTAAGTTTGTTTGTTTGTTTGTTTGTTTATTTTATTTCTAATGCGCTCCAGACCCTTGGGTAGAAGGGCGTAGCAGGTAGGATAATGCGAAGCTTACAAAGTTACAAATTATGCAAGATACAGAAAAATTATACAATTTATACAAGATACAGTAATAATATACAAATTATACATAGTTCAGCAGGAGAGAGAGGAAGGACCAGTGTCATACCTGGGACTAGGGTGGACCGGTGACTAGTGGTCGTTGGAGATAAAATGTTGGATGGCGTTCCTTCTAAATAGTGGGTAAGGTTGGTCTGCTCTTAAGTTGTTTGGTAGTAGATTCCAAGTTTTAGCAGCCTTCACAGGGAAGCTATTGCCACCAATCGTGGTTAGTTTAAATCTAGGTACTACTAGACAGTTGGTGTTGGTAGCTCTGGTTGGTCTGATAGAGGTTTTCTTTTGTATTTTGTTCGTGAGGTAGCTTGGGGCGGCATTGTTGGGAGCTTTGTGAGTCAAGGAGATCATTTTTAATTGTATTGTGTGGTTTGTAGATAGCCATTTGTATTGGCGTCTGGTGGCGGAAATGTGAGCTCTTTTATTTATGCCAAGCGCTGCTCGCAATGCCTTGTTTTGGAGCGTTTGTAGTTTCTGGATGGTTGATTTATTGGCACCACTGTAAAGGGCATTGCAGTAGTCAATCCTGGAGAGAATAAGTGCTCTGGCCAGGATCATGCAGCTATTGTTGGAGAGGAAAGGCTTACCTGCTCTTATCAGTTTGCAGGTGTAGGTGGTGGTGGAAGCCAGGGATTTAAGCTGTTTATCGAATGAAAGTGTGGAATCCAAGTAGAAACCAAGGGTTTTTACTTCCTTGGAGACCCTAATGGGATTTCAATCGATATTAAAGGAGGAGAATTCCTGGCCTAGTTTTTTGGTATTTGTGTGTGTTCCCAAGATGATCAGCTCCGTCTTGTCGTCGTTCCAGCACAAGCCATGGGTGGCCATCCATGCTTGAACAACGAGATATACCCTATTCACCAACTGCAAGTCCTTCTTATGATCCCCAGAAAGTGGGAGGAGAATCTGTGTATCATCTGCATAGTTGGTGTAGGTGATACCCAGAAGGTCCGAATCGTCGAACAAGGGTTTGGTGAAGATATTGGGCCTCATTCCGACCCTGGCGTTAACCAAGGCGCTATTAGCGCCTTGGTTGACGCCGTTATCACTCCGACTCCGCCATGGTGAATGGCGGAATTACCGTCCCATTCCAAGGTTGGGGGGGGCGGTAATTCCCCATTCACCATGGGCCCTTCCCCATTCCCATTTTTGCCCCATAGGGCTCAATGGGAATGGGGAAGGTGCTAATTACGGAACCGTAAATAACGGTGCCGTAATTAGCTCCAAGGTCCCTTTGCGGGTTGGTTTTTTAACGCCTGCAAAAAGCAGGTGTTAAGTTCCAACCCGCAAAGGGAACTCGGAACAGGGCGGTAAGGGTTTAACGGCACCGGTCTCGTTACCGGTGACCGTTAACCCTTACCGCCCGACTCGGAATGAAGCCCATTGTATAGGGTTGGCGAGACACAGGAACCCTGGGGAACGCCACATAATATGGGGGTAGGATCAGCTGCAGCCGATGGGGAAATTACTCTTTGTTCTTTTGCTAAGGAAAGATTCTAGCCACTTGATGGCCTCAGGAGAGAAGTGGGCAGCAGAGTCCAGGTGCCTGCAAAGGACCTTATGATCGACCAAATCGAATGCGGCTGAGAGATCGAGTAAGAGCAGGTGTGCTGTTCCCCCTCCATCTCTCAGCTCATCGATCTGTGTCTTTAAATGATTAGGGCAGTTTCCGTTCCATGTAGTGGGCAGAAGCCAGATTGTCTAGCTCCTAGGAGCTTGTGCAGGTCAAGGTGTTTTTGTATCTGGATATAGGCGGCTTTATCCAGTATTTTGAGGAGGAATGGCACAGTGGTATTGGGGCGATAGTTGGTCGGGATGAGTGGATCTAAGGTCTGTTTTTTGAGAAGTGGGAGCACCCAGGAGTGTTTTAAATTAGCAGGGATAGTACCTGATATGAAGGAGGCATTAATTAATTTTTAAATGAATGGTGAGAGGTCTCTGGCAGCATCTTTTATTAACTGTGCTGGACAGATGTCGCCCTTACAGTTGGACGGTTTGAGTGAGAGAATGATTTTTTCTACTTCTAGTGGGGAAGTTTTGGAGAAGTGAAATTTGTTGTTTGCCTCAGGTGAGTCACTGTGTGTTGAGGTATTAGGGGAATACTGTAGATTGAGCATATCTTTTTTTTGTTGTATTTTGGTTTGGCGTGTATTAATTTTATTTGCTAGTGCATTTTGTATGTCTGCACACCAAGTCTTATCCTTGGTAACGAAATCTGGTGTGGCTATTGGTGACTCTAATTCTTTCAGTATGGAGAAGAGCTCTCTCATGCTAGAGTTTGAATTAGTGATCCGTTCATCATAGGAATTCTTTTTGGCAAGGTGCACTTCTTTTTTGAAGTGTGAGGAAATGGAGGTTAGTTTTGTTTTATTTTCGATTGAAGGGCATAGTCTCCAGGAGTTTTCACTTTTTCTTTTTAGAAGTCGTAAGTCTCTTAATTGGGACGTGAACCATTTGTTAAGGTGCGCTTTAGGTTTACTTTTTCTAAGTTTGAGAGGGGAAATTTTGTCCAGTGTGCTAAGCATAATCTTATTGTATTCTTGGACTAGAGTACTAGGGTCTCGGTTGTCAGGTAGAGCTTTTAGCATAGGTAGGATAGCAGGGATGACTTTTTCCGCTGTAATACTTCTTTTTTTATTTCTAGTTAGACATGGTGGTGCTAGCAATGAGACCGTTGGGGAGGGTCTGGCAGTAGATAAGTTAAAGGCGACGAGTGAGTGATCTGTCCATGATTGAGGAGAGATGAAGGTGATGGAGACTGTGCAGTTGTAGTCCGCTATCCAGTCCAGTGTTCTCCCTTTGGAATGAGTGGGTTGGTTAACTTTCTGAGACAGGCCTGAGGCGTTGATGATATTGGCTATATCTAAGGCTTGTTTGTCCATTAAAGCCAAGGTTAAAATCTCCTAATAATAGAAGCTGGGAGGTAGGTCTAAGGTTGTTGGTGATTAGACTATACAAGTCCTCCTCAAAGGTGCCGAGAGGACCTGGGGGTCTATATATTAGGTGGATTGTGAGTGTTTGTATATTGTTTATCTGGAATTTAACCGATATATTTTCACAAGATTGTAGGATTTGAGGGGGGGATGTTCTGAGAGAGAGGCTCAATTTAGAGATAATGGCGATTCCGTGAGCCGTCCCTATCTTGTCTTGTTATGGTATAACCTTCTGGAATGGCTAGCATTAGCGATGGACCAGCTGCATTGTGTAGCCAGGTCTCGGTTACTGCCAAGAAATCTAGATTATTTTCTGTAATAAGGTCGGCTATGTCGAGGGCATGTGCGACAAGGGATCTCACATTGAGGAGTGCTCCTCTGAGTACTAATGTCTCTTTAGACATGTTGGCTTGGCTGGGGGTGGTATAGTTCTTCTCGGTGGTTCATACAGTTGTATGAGTCTTGCGCGAAGTTTAAGATTTCTGTCTAGTAAATTGCGTGGGAGGGAGGTGATGGTTTTACCTCTGACTCTAATGTTATTCGGTAGAGAGGTGGTAGGGTTATTAGTCGCTATATTAGACAGCGTGCGTGGGATAGGGTCTGACTCTTGGGTCATGGTGATAAGGAGTAGAGTAGCAGCTATGATGCTGTAGTGCAGTGATGGATACAACATGTTCCAACGAGTCAAGAAATGTGCACATGGGTACCTGAGACTAATGGTGGTGGGTTAGGACTAGCTAGTCTTGTGGTGTTGGTAGGTGCAGTAGTAAATCATAGGAGGCTAGTTTGTTGGCACAGCTAGATTCAATGGAAAAAGGCAATCAATGGCAGGGCACATATGGGCTAAGTGAGGCATTCAATGGCGAGGCACATATGGGCTAAATGAGCCATTCAAAGGCAAGGCACATATAGGCTAAGTGAGGCATTCAATGGCAGGCACATATGGGCTAAATAGGGCATTCAATGGCAAGGCACATATGGGCTAAAATAGGGCATTCAATGGCAAGGCACATATGGGCTAAGTGAGGCATTCAGTGGCGAGGCACATATGGGCTAAATGAGGCATTCAAAGGCAAGGCACATATGGGCTAAATAGGGCATTCCGTAGCACATAAGGCTAAATGGATATGTAATGACACGCGCCAATAAGAGAATGGAGCTAGTCGTGGACACAGGCAATAATGAGAAGTTAGCAGCAGGTAAAACACACAATATTCAATGTTCTACGGTCTGGCCAGAACAGTGGCAGACTTTCGTGAATTAGGCAACCTAGAATCGAGTATCCACAATAATGCAAGACAACACCTAGATTCGAATATCCACGATAGTGCAAAAACTGTGGTGGGTAACAGGCAGATTTTCATGGGTTATGCAACCAGTATTGTGCATGACAATAGAAGGGAACATGACGAGAATGAGCCAGACGGCATAATTGTGACTGTGATGTAAGTTGAACTGTTGGGCTATGGGAGGTAGGAAATGCAGTGGGCTGGGCACTAGCAAGTGAGCACAAAGGTTAATTACAGGAGTAGGGTGTGTGTGAGTATGGCTTGCGCTATGTTTTAGGCAGAATGGGTAGATGCAGGTCTAACAAGTAGGCTAATTTAATTGTACAATAGACATGCAAAGATAAGCAGATTCAATTTGCTAGGACAGTGTAAAATAGGCTAAATCGGCTTTGCTAGTAGAATGCAACAGTAGGTAGGTTCAGTTTTGCACATAGAATAAACAAATGGCCAAAATCGAATATGCTAGGGCAATGCAAGAGTGTGCCTGTTAAGGTAGTACCAGTAATAGGAAAGGCGTGACATGCAGAGTCTGAAAGTGGGTCAAATGCTATATGCGTGAGTAATGGGTCTTCTGGAATCGATTTTAAACAGCCCAGGGATCTAGGTGAAAAATAGGCATCTAAAAGGCAGTAGGCAGGCAGATTGTAGTGGTCACAATACAGTTACTAAATGGCTAGTATAGTCAAAAGTCAAGCGGGTGGCAGCAGACTAAATGCATTTCCAGGGGATGCAATTCTATGATCACACAATATCAGGTGAGGTGCACGGCGCTGCAAGGCAGCATAAATCAAGATGCAGGTCATAAACAGACAGCATAAACACGGGTTCAAAGCAGTGCGTGGCCGTGATAAGGTAGCAGTATTGGTGCAAAAACATGCAACACAGTGCTACAATGATGATCCAAAGTCAGATGTGATTGTGAGTACAATTATACTTATGGGTGGGCAACAACTAGATAGACATAACTAGTATCGTGGCATGTAGCAAGAGGAGGAATGTTTTTTGGGCAGTCTCTGCTGGAGCGCATTGACGTTAGTGAGTCATCTGGTCATCTGCCTCCACAGAAATGCAGACACAGTAAGGGAGTGTCGAGTCAGGAGAGCTTACCTAGTAAAGCGTGTCCTTTAGGTGCGTGGATCCATCTGGATGGGGGGACGAACAGGCAGCGATCCTGGCCCTGGGCTCTGTCAGCTCTGGACAGCCTCAGGACAGGTAGTAAGCCTTTGTGTCGTGCCTTGGAGGCGGGCCGGCTTCTCGCCTGCCGGCGAATCAGGTCGGTGTAAAGAGGATGGCTCCAGCCAATCCTGCGCAGCCTTGTAGGGGCTGCAGGCAAAGCAAGTGAGGGGCAGCTTAAGGGAACAATGCGGCCATGTTGGAAAGCTAAACCTCGTGGTTTAGCTGATGCGTGTGCCTTAGATTCTGGTGCAATGGACCGTTTTGCATAGGTGATGGTGCATCCTTGATTGCCATTGAGGTCTATGGCCCTTTTTATATCCTTCCATAGCTGTCCTCAAATTCTTGTTCTGGTTGTTTCTTTCATTAGTGGCCCCTCATGGGCTTTGTGTCAGCCTTTCATATGAGCAAGTAAGCAAAAATGCAGCATAGCTGGAGGATCTGGCCAGAGCAATTTTTTTCAATGTTTCTGGATGATTTTTGGACAAGGATAGGTGTCTACTTGAAAGGGCTTTCTGCAGTTGTTTTTACCCATCTATAGTGGTGGCTGGTTAATTTTTTAATTGGAAGGGCATGAATATTTGTCGCAACTATGCTTGAGTGAACAAGCATACTGAGGTAGCCCAAACCAACAAAGGTGGGTTCTGTGGGGTTATCCCCAACGAGAACATTGTTTTGAATAATGGGTTATACAGCAGATTTTCTGTTGATTATTGAATAAAAGGCCAGACAGTTTGCAATCAATTGTATAGGGTAACGCGTGCAAATGCACAATAGATGCAAGTCAACAACAGTGAACAGGAGCATTTCCGAACTCATTTTCATCATATATTTCCCCACAATATATGCAAGTATAAAAACATTTTCATGCTGGATGTGCCAATACATTGACATGCTGGGTTCCCCTGTGCATGCCAGTACTCTCATATAAGAACATACTCATGTTTGCTAAGTACATAACGCCAGTAGTCATTCTATAAGAAAACATGTCCAAGCTGGCTCTGACAATTTATGCCAGTACCTGCGCGTAACAACTTACTCCTTTCTGCTTTTCCATTAAAAATGCCTTGCCACAATAAGAAAATGTGTCCGACATGTACACTTATGTATGCGTTATGAAAGATGCCCAGTAAAAATTCCATGCCATAGTAAGAAACGGACAGACCAGCTGCATCAAAATACCAGTCTAGCCACAAAATAACACTTATCCTGCTTGCTTTATCATAAATGTCCACTAAATATTCCGTGCCAGAGTCAGAACATGTAACCAGACTGGCTGCACCAATGTATTCCATTCTAGCCAGTAAGTGCATTCATCATGCAAACATGTCCAGTCCAGTTACGCTTTATGCCTTTGGCATAGCATTTATTTTGGTATTACCCAAATTGGTCGTTTACAATTGTTCGAATGAACAATTGACCGAATTTAAAGTAAAGGGTCACAATTGACCTTTTCACAATTGACCGAATATATATATATATATATATATATATATATATATATATATATATATATATATATATATATATATATATATATATATATATAATGGTTTGGTAATATATATATATATATATATATATATATATATATATATGGGTTTTGGGGGGTTTGGCGTTGGGTGGGGGATTGTGGGGGGTTTCCCCCCACATATATGGTACAATTGACCTTCACAATTCGGTCAATTGTGAAAAGGTCAATTGTCATTCGAGCAGTTGTAAAACGATCAATTCGTATACAACCTTTATTTTTACTAGGCATCATTTTTTAAGCAAACATGATTTCATGTTTGCTTTAATATTGAAAAATGCATTCCCAAATCATTAAATCATTTGTGGGTGTAGGGGAACAGGGAGTCCCCAAATCAGAGGCCCGCTCACTGTGCTGGTGAAAGGGCCTCTTGATTCATTGGAAAATCCAAGCCAGCTCACCATGGTGCTGATGAGCGGATTACTGCTTTCCATGGCCCGCTCACCTGCACAGTGGGTGAGCCTCTGACCATGCTGGTGAACTGCCTGAGGTTGTAATTAATTAAAGCAGCAGGCCTTTGATTTTTAATGTATCAAAGGAGAGACGTGCTGCTGAGCATGATGTATTCATCATATACATTGCCATGCACCCATTCACATTCGTCTTTTCTTACCTGCAGGCACCCCTGTCCAGAATCTAATATTCCAGGTCCTGCGATGGCCTGCTCCATGCAACATGAACAGGATTCAGGAAGGTGGGAACGTGTCCTGCTTACTGCACATGCGCACAGGAGCTGGAGCGTGACCTGGAGGATGCACAACAGCTCTGCATGCATAGGGGTATTCAGGAGCACCCCTTGCACATTCAGAGCAACAGGACCCCAGCCTGCACCCCCAATGATCCTTGCAACACTGCTGAAGCAAAACGGCCTTTCACTTATGCACATTTTAGAAATTCGACCCCATTTCAATTTCTCTGTCCATGTGCTTAAAAAAGAACCCATTCTGGTCCTACCAGAAAAAACCGGACACATTCGAAATTATAATGACAAAATATTGTAACACTAAGGGGAGAAGGTGATAGATACCCTGTAGGAGGTAACACCCAGAGGGGCTGTTGGTTTAGGCACAAGATCAGAAGGAAGACATACTAGAGCAGATCAGAAAGTAATATCCCAGAATTGGAAGGAGAGGTAAAACCATCAGGAGGAAAGAGAGGGAACCAACTCCTAGATAGCCAAAACTACCTGGGGTCACATAGAGTATTCTGAGCTCAGAAAGGTAGGTGAGGAGACATCAGGAGGAGCCCCAGGCCAGGCTGCATCCAAGGGACTGCTCTATCTCTTCCTGCCAGCCACATCCACTGACCTATCACCTCATGAGACTTTATGCCAGATTGACTGGTGGGTACATGACCCCAGAAAGACCACATCTAGTTCAGACCAAGAAGAAGAGTTCGGGGCACCCTAAAGCCTGCAACACCAAAAATGGGTGTGGTAACCCTTTCTGAACTGTTCAAAATGGGACATTTTGCTTCAGAGGCCGATAAGGCCTGGGCACCTGCATCCTGTGGAAGAGACATTGAGCAAGGGGAGGGTCTCTAAGGGGAAAGAGGACCTGATCACTTAGGAGAGTACCATCCAGACAATTGTTTGTTTAGGAAGATCCTATTTTCATTTCAGTCAACCTATCTTGTAGAAAATACCCTATGGCTTTGGCTTTCATTTGGATCCCAGGTGGAATGTTGTTACAATGGGCAGTCAGTTACAATTCTTAGCAAGGGGGCAGCTACCTGGGCATTTCATGGAAATCAATCTTTGCAATGGGGCCACCAGGGAAGTTGATGGCAATCTGTGGCGAGTGGGCACGTATCTGGCAAGTTTACAACAGCTCTTGGCAGTGATGTATCTTACTGGAATTGATGGTAATCTCTGGCAATCTGTAACATGCCTGGGCATGTGATGGCAATCCTTGGCAATGGAGCAAATATCTGGGTCTTTGATGACAATTCTTGGCAGCACTTTAGCAATATAGCAATTACACAAGTATATGATGCTAGTCTAAGGACATTGGGGCTAGTAAATGAGCTTTTGAGGCCAATGATTGTCAGTGGCAAATGTATCTGGGTATTTGATGGCAATATTTGGCTATGGCACAAGTTACAGGACAATTGATGGAAATCGCTGGTAACCCAACTTCGCGTGAGCTTGATTTCCAGTTCTTCGTCCAGGGATCTTGGAGGTGGATGGAAGGTATTAGCATAATTGACATAAAAACATTGGATCTAAAACATTTGATCACATTTTTGTGACCTTTTTTTTGGTCAATTGTTATTAAATATATATACGGGGTGGGTAAGGGTACAGATTAGGTTGAGGGGAAGTGGGGGGGGTTGTCTGGGTCTCTACCCCCCAAAGGTAAAATAAATTCGATCAAATGTGATTAGGTCAAATATTTAGGTCAAATAGACCCAAACCGCATGGAATGCCCAAAGGAACTGAGTGTAGAAAAGTTGAAACGGTTTACTATGCCATGAGTTAAACATTATCATTGGCATCTAAGAAAGACAGCGGGAAACAGATTGCAGCTCAAGAGTCAATAGAGCCGAGCCTTTGTGTGAGTACTTTGGGGGATGTCTCCTGTCTCCTCTTCAATGTGGATACGTGATTTCCCAGTGATCTCCAAGCTCTGGTGCTCTGTAAGAAACATCATGTTCCCCGCAAGAGAAAGACACAAAAAAACAATCTGCAGCCTTGATTTTCCACCCTGGGGATGACGAGGTGGCAGCTTAGCGGACACAGTCATGGGGATGTTTAAACATTTAAATCTCTTCTGGCAGCTGCATTATGAATAACAGACTGCCTACGCAGAAGATGGCGCGACGCCGCGACTGGAGTATTGCACGCGAACAGTTCTGCATAAATTGAGGCGGATTCTCCGGGTTCCCTTGAGGCCAAGCAATATTTTTCAACAGATAAATTCCTCATGTTCGATTTCTTGGCACATTATGTGTAAGCGAAAACATGCAATATCCAACAACATAATGCCAGCGCAATCTGGTCCCCCAATCCTGTTTGAAGCAAGCCACCCTTCTGCTAGCAGGCTTCGATTTCAATATTGGCATTTATGGGAGAGAGTAAAACATCTCTTACTGCTTATCAGAAAAGCAACGTTGGTTAATCCTGGGGCGTTCTTTTGAATTTAATGGACAATACAACATTTTGTTTTGAACTTCACCAATCTGGCATGTATGGGTTTTTATAGGGATGATTTACATGTATTATCTCTTTGGCTTGTTCAATCTCATATTTTATGATTTTGTTCAGCACTAACTATCGATCAAACAATGGGCCTGTTTGCAAACTACCAAAAGTAGTTCTTGCTCTTGAAAACATTTGATTACAGCTACATAGATTTACAGCTACTTGGATATAGGGTTACAAAAATGAGTCCTTGCATATCGGAGAAGAAATCTGCAGCTTTTCAGCAACCATGACACTTGGACATACTACTGTATGTGATTGGCGCAGGGTCCGACTGGGTCCTGAAACTGTCTCGGGCACCAATGAAGAAGTGGCCCGCAGTTGCAAATGTCAATTCATTCCTTTTGTGACACTGTTTGAATAGTAACCAAGAGGGAGATTTTTGAGAAAGTTTGGTGAAAATTGTGCATTTTAAAGAATATGTATTCAGCAACACTGGTCAAAACTATTAGCCGCAGAGTGAATTAACTCCTTAAACTGGACCAAATTGGCCTAAAAAGTTTCCCACTTTGACCCAAAAAATGGGCCCACACCAGCATTTTGTGTTTTTGGTTTGGCCCTGGGCCTGTTGCCCTAAAGGCCAGTCCGAGCTGGATTGGTGGTCATGGTGGCAAGAGGTGGTATTTGCAAATGTCACTGTTTTTACCACCTGCCTGATCATGGTGTGATATAACAGCTCTCTAAAACACTGTTTCATGAGCAATGCTTTTTCCTGATCCCCTCCAAAAAGCAGTTGCATTTTGTAGGACAAATATTAATTACTTGTCTTACATCAGTCCCAGAATATTTGGGGAAAGTGCTTGGTTTTGAGTCAGAAACAAAGATCGTCCCTGAATCAATGTTTTCTAAATTATGTGTTTTCACAGGTGTGGGCTATTTTCTGCAGGCGATACGATACCACATGAATATGAGGTGAAAATCTTCATTAAAGACCTTTCATTTTACCCCCGCACAAGAGGTGGTGGTATAAATGGTAAGAAAATTTAATTCACTTTTTAAATAGTTAGATTTTGGGCTGTACAGGCCCGCTGAAAGGGCTGCCTCTAAACTAAAACCATTGTCATGGGAAATTAAGGTAGGAGAGAAATAGCACACGAGAGACAAACAGCCTGTACGTGATTGTTTGGTAATGTACCCTCTCCATGAATGCCCATGGCTAGAGTAAGGTGTATGTAAATTGCTACCCTCTTCTTGCCACTCCATGTCCAAAGCCAAGCCCATGGGGGTATCTTTGAAGAGCATCCTTGGTTGTTTTTCAATTTTCCAATCTGTATCGGGTTCCTTTATTAATGTTAATTCACCCGCCATGTTTCATTTCATTATGTAATGCTCTCTTGCTCCCTTGCCTGCTCCTCCCATTCAGTTGGCTTTCCCAACAACCCAAAATGGCCGACCAAAGCTCGTGAAACCACATTCACAGCTCCTTCATTCGATCATTCCTTCTACCTCTGCCAATCCAAGAACACAGCGGTAAACTGGCTGCATCTGCAAAGTTGGGGAAGTGGAGCAAGAAAATATGCACACACAAAGGAATAGGCTGCAAATGCTTTACTTTAGCAGCTCTTTTTTTCACTTATGTTTCGCAGAAAATGGATGATAAGTATATCTATTGCTTTACTCTTATACCTTGCCACAGACAGGCATTAACGGAAACCTGACAAAAATGGCCTTACTAATCATAGTCACTCCAAGTTCCTCTCAACTTTCAGTTGTTCTTCTACGAGCATCCGTACAAACAAGGTTATTTTATAAGGTGATAAGGCTCTTGCATCACTTCCCCAGAGTATGAGGGTGAGATTGCAATGGATTGTGGGCATGTTCAATTATATAAATCCACATTCCTAACTTACTCTTATTTTGCAGGGTACACATTCCAATGTTAAATCGGGCTTTGGTGCGCCTGTAAGTCTTTTGCATGCTTAGGCCCTGAGTCACAGAGGCCTTTTATAATAGTGCAATCCCATTAAGAAATGCTTTGTGAATCAGTCCCGTAGCGCCCGATTCATGGAATTCTTTGCGTGTAAAATCTATAACTTGCGCGTCAAACTGCGGGCAAATAACTGCCTGTCGATTCATGGAACTGAATGCACGGAACTTATCCTGGAATTGCGTGGAGTTCCTCGATCTCTACGCCACCCAAAGGTAGGCGTAAAGACACGTGCAACTGGTGTTCGGATCTAAGTTAGGAATTTGACACGATTTAAGTATCATATGCATATTGTCAGGATGCCGACAGCAGTTACAGGGGACCCTGCGCAGGGACCCCAAGATGCTGGCCTGCTTGCAGGAGACCCCACACACTGTTTGAGGGGTGTGTGTTTTCGCGCCTGTGGCAGCATGCAAAGGTAGCTGTTCTGGCTGTTTATGCTTTGCTTTGGAGGCGTGTCGGGGCATTCACGGTGCGACTTGGGAATACAGTTACTTTGTGCAGTAAATTCCATGAATATGCTGGGGCACGCATTTTTTTATTCTGCACACAGGCTCGAGCATTATCGGTCTTGTCTCGGGGAAACTACACATGTTGTCTAATAGTCATGAGGCTATAAAGTGTGGTTATTATGCTTGCCAACATTATTTTGTAAAACTATTTTAAGAACACACAGGGGTGATCAAGCAGTGTGACCGCAGATGGGCAATCAAGCAGTGTGACTGCACAAGGGCACCTGAATCAAGCAGTGTGACCGCAGATGGGCAATCAAGCAGCGTGACCGCACAAAGGCAACTGAATCACCCCTTAAGCTAACCCTGCAAGCTTTCTGAAGACGGAATGTATGCGCTCCGATTCCAGAAAATGTTCTCGGATTCATTGAGTGGGTTGCAGGCGATTGTGGCAGGGGATGGTGATAGGAAGGATGTGATTTTGGACATTAGGATGAAGATTGATCGGTGTGTGCGCGGGGGTATGGATTTGGAGTTGGCGTGGGTTCCCAGTCACAGTGGCATTTTGGGAAATGAGGTGGTAGATCTGGCGGCGGGTGAGGGTATGAGGAGGGGAGCGGTTGATGTGAGGTTGCCTTTGAGTGTGGATGAGGTGAAGGCTGTGATGGTGAGACGGGTCCTGGAAGAGTGGCAGGAGAGGTGGGTGAGTGGGGTGAAGGGCAGGTGGATGTTCGGTGTTCGTGGGAAAGTGTCGGTGAAGTTGGATACAGGGAGTTCAGAATGGAGGAGGGGGAGGAGGTGATGCTGAATCGGTTGAGGATAGATCATGTGGGGCTGAATGACTGTCTATTTCGAATAGGGAAGCGTGAATCAAGGGACTTTGTGGTGTGTGGGGTGCCTGAAACGGTGGGACATTTTTTGATTAGGTGTGAGAGACATGTTGCAGAGAGAGAATTGATGAGGGTTCGGTTGACTGCGTTGGGTGTGGCTGAGCTGAGCGGGAGGGCTTTGCTGGGAGGTGATGGGGAGAGAGGCAGGAGGAGGAGTAGTGTGATGTTGGATTTTGTGAGGCAGACCGGGAGGTGGGAGGAGTTGTGAGTTTAAATGGAGCTAAATAATAATTAGTGGTTACGGTACACATCATCCTATAGGATGGGGAAGTGCCTGAGTGAGTCCGCCCACGCCTCCGATAATTAAGAAGAAGAAGAAAAAAAAATGATCTGACTTCAGAGTGCATGTTCTCAATAGTATCGTTCTTGGCGAAGCGCGGCGCACGCCGCCCAGCAACTAGCATTTTACTTTCATTCTGGCCCCACTGCGCATGAGAAGAAACCAGCTAGCGTTCCCTGCTTCCTGGTTTCCTGTCTGCGTTGTGGAAGCCGGAGTCCGCTGACCGTGGGTGATGGAGGTCTTCCAGGCGAAGACTGAAGACGGGGCAGGTAAGTGAAAAAAATGATTTTTATTGTGTGGGTATAAATGCATGTATTTGTTCTTTGTAGGAGAACTCCCACACGGCTCCATGAGGCAGGAATGGGGGGTGCAGGGCAGTACTGGCCCCATGTCTCCCAGCAGGCATGGGGGGCACTCCAGCGGTCAAGTACTACAAATTAAAGTTGGGTCACTCAACCACAAACACAATGGGATGTGACAGCGCGGGAAATTGGCATATCAAGGTGAAATATGCAAATTTCATTAAATTGGCTTTGCATAACCACCCAAATTGCACAGGATGAATGGCATTTGCCTCTCATAACATCAACACACACACAAAACCAAGAGAGGATATTTTCTTCTAATAGTGTTTTTGAAAACGTTAAAAGGTGTGCATGTTTTAAACTCCAAGAACCAATACAAATGTTTTCCCTAGAACTTGCAGTCCCGAGAATGGGACATTTGACCTTTAGTTGTTTGTTGTTTTTCATCAGGTTATATAGTGCAGTGGTGAAGTGTTCAGCCTGCAAACCTGACTACTACAGATCGGTCCCTAAGGTCGGCTTTAATTCATAAATTCAAAGCGGGCCTTCAGTGTTTCTCATTTTAGCTCATGGGAGACCCACATGTACCCTCGACTTGAGCCCTGGCGCACACCCAAAAATCTCGCACAGCACTCTGAGAGCTAGCCCGAGAGCACATGTATTACTGCAGTTAACATTAAGGCGAACCAGACGATACTTCCACCACAAGAACTTACATTTCAATGTAGTCCAATAAAAAAGTGACTTCTTAGCTCCTACGAATAGCCTATCGAACGAAGCCTAGTAAACAAGTGGCTTCTTAGCTGCTAATCATCGCCTATCAAACATGGACTAATAGAAAAGTGGCCTCTTAACTCCTAAGCATAGCCTGTCCTTGAAACGAGTCTCAGACATGCCCTTTTATTGCTATGCCAACGTATTTGTATGTTTACGAGCAGAGCCGGCCTTAGGGGGGTTCGAGCCGGGCGATCGCCCGGCGCACCACGCCCCCCCGGGTGCCTTTTGCCCCGCCACACCAACTTGGAGGAGTCTTTCAAGGGCTCCCCCGAGCTGGCTTTGTGGGAGAAGGCGCAGCAGGCCGCTGTTTACTGTTAAATGTGCCCGCGGCGGCCGGTGCATTTAAATGCGCCCCTCCGCCGCGGGCACTTTTCACAAGGAAAGGCACCATTAACCCCACACCACGGATAGCTCGGGGGAGTCTTTCAATGGCTCCCCCGAGCTGGCATGGTGGCCATTGAATGAACCCCCGGCAGCGGGCTCATTCAATGGCTATGGGGTGCTAACGCGCCCTAATTAACCTCCTCGCTGAAGCGAGGAGGTTAAAAAGAAAAAAAAGTGGCCCCTCCTGGCCCCACCCCTTGCCCCTCCTGGCCACGCCCCCTTCCCTCAGGGGGGCACGGTGGGCGAGGGGGGGGCGCCAATTCAACCAGGGCGCTGCGCCCTTAAGGCCGGCCCTGTTTACGAGGCATGCTTGCAGTTAGAACATTTCTGGGCCACTTGGATGAATTTCTCCTGCTTGTTTACAAATGCAAACACCACCTAGGAACACATATTGGTACTACATCTTTAGTTTGTCTAGTCATGTATCTGCTTGTTTCTGAATGTACGGCCACCTAGTGACAGATACTGGTACTACACCTTCAGTTTGCTATGCAACATGTGTTGGCCGTCTCTGCAGCCCCCAATAGAATGATGAAATACTAATAGGCTATATCATAATATTCTCAAGCAGATTGCAATTTGTCTTTCTGCGGTGTTGTATTTTAGATCACATAACTGTCCCAATCCGCCAACAACACTCGCATGGAAGCCAATCGCCTTCCACTGGAGACTACATCACGATTCGTATCACTAACCACAGGTATCCAGCATAATTACTCGGCTGTATACGAATTGATCGTTTTACAACTGCTTGAATGACAATTGACCTTTTCACAATTGACCGAATTGTGAAGGTCAATTGTACCATATATGTGGGGGGAAACCCCCCACAACCCCCCACCCAACGCCAAACCCCCCAAAACCCATATATATATATATATATATATATATATATATATATATATATATATATATATATATATATATATATATATATATATTCGGTCAATTGTGAAAAGGTCAATTGTGACCCTTTAAATTCGGTCAATTGTTCATTCGAACAATTGTAAACGACCAATTTGGGTAATACCTAATTACTCAGCACCTCAGGGGGGGGGGGCTCACTGCCTTATTCTTCATACCTCTGCCCAATGAGTCTCACTTTGTGCATTATTTAATAAAACTGTGAAGAGAGAGCAAATTAATCTTCCAACATGTATTGGAATGGAGTCAAGCACACCTGAAGGCGGTCTATACATGGAGGGTGCACGTTCCACAGATCAGGTCTGTATGTGCTGTACTCACAACAAAGATTATGCTGCTAAATTGAGAATAAACTACCGCCTCCCTATTCTACCCTTCTCTGGCCCCCTCAAACAGCCTAACTCAGTAATCCGTTTCCCAGCCCTGTGTGGGTCTTTCTGCTGCAAAATATGCTGCTTTTCTAAAGGTAGTGCACTCTACTAACAGAAAAGGGTACTGCAACCTCTCTGTCAATAGGTCTAATTAATTGCAACATAGCAAGATGGGAGCAAACATGACCCTTGGATGCTAGGGAAAATATTTTCATAGACATTATTAAAAGATGGATTTTTCAGGCTCAGGTTTTCAGAATGAGAAAGAACTCCGGAAGAATTTAATGTAAAGTGAAACCTTTTTAAGTGTTTCATTACTTAAAGTGTTAACTTTAAAAAGTGTTTAATGTTCAGCATGTTTATATACCCAGTTTCTAGGGTGAAGCTGATGAAGCATCTTAAGACCAGAATCAATGTTTTCAGTGGGTTTAAACTAAGTGATGGGTGGATAGACATGAATTGTGAACTCTTTCAAAGCTAGGCCTTTCAAATAAAAATACATAACCCCATTGTACAGTTGTATATTTATTCTAGGAAGCACAATTCCTACTTTTCTTTCTTTTGTTCACAGTTTAGCAGTACATATCCGATGGAAAATACCCTCCTCACAGTCATCTCTAAAACGTGGTAGAGCCCTCACTATGACCGTGTTTATGATGGCTCAATCCATGTACTTGTTAAATGAGCTGAGTGCGCACATACACAGTCCTCTGCCGCACATAAAGCTAACCTATCAGCCCATAGGTGAACGCAAATAATGCACACACACACACGTCCACAATGACCGCAAGTTGACAGTGTTCATATGCCCACACACCGTCCTTACTTAGACAGGTAATGCCACTAACTTCCGAAAGGAACTAGTACTTGGGCAGATGATGTTAATGCTTGATAAATGGTTATTTATTCTTGAGACAAAAGCCTAAACTATTGCCATTGCCAATGCTTTTTTAAAATGTTCTGTAGTGAAGAGAAGTGCACATGGCCTCTTCAATTCTGGAAAATAATCATTTTACATGGGAATTACCAATGAAATGCAGAAAAGACTCCAACAATTCGGCAGCTTTCTAGAAATACCACATCTGATAACAGTTGTTATTGCATCCAGCAATTCTTTAAGAACATCTTGTGACCTCATAAAAGGACTACATTAGTGTGAAGACAGTAGGGAACATGATGGGCTGCTGCTAATCTGTTCACGGTCAACTCCTACCTACATAACAGCAGAACTTATAAAAGAAGACTTATGGTGAGGCCACCATTGCAGAAAATAAGGACGGCTCCAATGCAAAGTGGTCATCTTTCAAAAACATGTCGTTGTTTTTGTTGTTTTTAGTAGGTCTGGTAAAACAATAAGAAAAGGTATTGTTTCAAAACAGGCTATCCATTGTTTTTATTCTGCCTTTCAATGTCCATTATCCCGCATGCTCTGCCTTCCATTGAAACCTCTTTTGTAAGTTTGTAAAGTAGCTGAGTGTGTTTGAGGCCCATCTGAGGCCATCTCTCCTCCTCCTTGATCCTCCTTTCCCATGTTCACCCCTGATGCTGTTTCTAGAAAAGTCCAATCTATGAAAATCTTGTCAAAGCAGGTTCTCCCCTGCTCATCCAGAACTATCAAGGACCACATAGAAACACTTGCTCCAGCCGTGGTCAATTTCTGCAATCACTCCTATGCCACTGGAACTTTCCCCTCCCGCTCTAGCACTCCCTTGTGCACCCCCTTCTAAAGAAACCCTCAGCCAATCCTTCCTCTCTCGCTAACTATCGCCCGATTTCCATCAATCCTTTCCTGGGCAAACTCCTGGAAAGGCTGGCCTTCTCCCAGCTTAATCTGTATACCAAATCTGTTTGTTGACAACCAGTCTGGCTTCAGAGCTGCAGAAAATACTCGCCTGAACACCAGTGAAACCAACTCTCCAATCTTGACTCCAATCTCCCTTCTGTCCTCATTCTCCTTGATCTATCCATTTCTTTTGAAATGGTGAACCGTGCCATCCTGCTCAAATGCCTCTGTGACAACTTGGGTATCACTGATCAGGCCCTGGTCTGGTTGACCTCCTTTCTCACTGACCGACCCTCTCAGGTCCAAATGGGGTCTTTCCTCTCTTCTATCTCTCTCTCTACTTGTAGTGTTCCCCAGCGGTCTAACCTCTCTCCCTGGCTTTTCAACTACTACCTGGCACCTCTTGCCCAGCGCATTGCAACTTTCTGCTCCAATTTTCAGGCTCCCCTCAGCCACCTCTGCTCCTTCTCTCATACCAGACTGTCCGGCCACAATTCAGGAATGGTGTGCACTTAATGATCTCTGCTTAGTGCCCGTAAGAATGAGAACCTCCTCATTGGGACACCTGCTCCCTCCTTTCCTCTCTCTCTGTGTCTGCCCACTCTGGGCCCTCTATCTGCTCCTTCCTTTGAGGCTAAGAACCTTGGTGTCATCTTCGACTCCACCCTCTCCTTCTCTCCTCACATCTCTGACCTCTCTAAGAAGTCAAACTATCAGCTGCACCTTCTCAGTGGTATTCTTCCTTTCTCACTTTCCCCCAGAAGCTCGCTGTCTCCAGAGCTCTGGTTCTCTCTAGGCTGGACTACTCCAACAACCTCTTTCTAAATCTGCCTGCCTCTACTCTTTGACCTTTTCAATTTATCGAGAACAGGACTGCATGGCTTGTCCTTGGCTTCAAGTGCAGGGATTGTATTTCTCCAGCCCTGAAATCACTTCACTGGCTCCCATGTTTGCAAGGATCAAGTTCAAGGCCCTCCGCATCATCCACAAGGCTTTCTGGGAACTTGGACCGCTCTACCTCCAAAATTCTCTTCCCAAACATCTTCCTTCTAGAGCTCCCTGCTCATCCACCTCCAACTCTCTGAGGGTCAGACGCGTCTACAAGAAGAGAGTTGGTGGCTGATCTCTCTCCTCGGTTGGGCCCTCCCTCTGGAACAGCATTCCTGCCTCTCTCAAACTTGAGCAGAATCACCTCCGGTTCCAGAAGTAACTGAAGACCTTCCTTTTCGCTTCCACTTTCTCTATTTCTCTCCCCTGCTGATGTACCCGACTGCTCCTCGCACCGGTCACCTGGATACCCTCTGAACTCGGGCCCAGGCTCCTGCATGTCCAGTTGCCCTTGCACTGCCTCCGAGCTCTGCCAGCACTTAATGGTCTGTACCTGCAACCCTACAGTCCCTTCTCTCTGCACCTATGAGCCACCTGCTGGCTGCACTTATTGAGTTCCCTGCACTTCTCCCTGTCCCTCTTCCCAGAACTTGCGCTATCTGAATGACACAAGGCTTAGTAAGAT
Source organism: Ambystoma mexicanum (assembly GCF_040938575.1). Taxonomy (NCBI): domain Eukaryota; kingdom Metazoa; phylum Chordata; class Amphibia; order Caudata; family Ambystomatidae; genus Ambystoma; species Ambystoma mexicanum. The sequence continues at coordinate 1,396,165,042 of NC_090922.1, forward strand.
TGTTGTTTTGTCGTCCCTTTGTTTCCGCCTCCTTGTCTTGTCTTGCCTAGAAACACTTGTGTACAGTCATGTTATAAATGCCATATCATGTTGTATCATATCAATGTAAAAATTCTCAATCTAGTGTGAATGGCTGCCACAGTCATTCATGATACAAATAATTTTATTCAAACTTGCAGTGAGGGATAGATTTTTATTATATAATAGAAGGTAATCCATTTCAGAAAGAGTGGTCTGCTAATCAGAGGCCCTTTTTATAAAGCTCCATGCAAAAGCACGGTACACACATGTTCCCTGCTGCATCAGTCTCCTTATGTGCAGCACTAGCCATTCGGGGCACTGAGTAAGGTTAGAGGTCACATGTGCCCTGTCTGACAGCTGCTGTGACACAAATTTACTGCAGGCACAGGTTGTATTTAACTCCTGAACCTCTGACCCATGAACATAATAAATGTTGACCTATCAGTCTGTTGGCAAGGTATTCTCTAAGAATAAGCCATACCTTGGTTTGGTATGGTCAGTGATAACACACACACTTATTAAAGCCAGATCAACTTGGTACCATACTAATGTCGACCATCTGATCTCAGAGCAGCTAGGCAAATGCTATATGTACTCATAGCAGGACTGGCTATCTTGGCTTCATCAAGCAAGACAAAGTGCAGGAGTCTCTTTTGATCCTTGGGGAGGATGGGTAACACCTCTCCTGCAGCCCAGGAAACTGTCAAAAGATGAGCAGACTTCAATGAGGAACGCCCATAACAAAGGTCAGCCTCACACGGGGTGTTGCATGTCAGAGCGCTTTAAAGCTACAGGCTTGGAAAAGGAGAGGGTTAGTGTAGCCTGAAAGAGCAGAAGGAAACTGTGGGAAGGTTTTACCATCTTGCTTTCCCGTGGTGCTCTCTCGTTCCTATCTCCCCCTTTATCTGCAGACAAAGCACTCTGGTGTGATGGTGACGCAAGAAGGCAAAGGTCATTTGTCACAGCGACAGGTTTAAACCCATTACAGGAGGTTTGCTTTTGCCCAATCCGCTGTGGCATTTTATCTTTATAAGGAAGAGTTCTCCCATTAATTCCCTGACCAGTGTTTCAAGAGAGAAGTGAGTGGACAAAGAACTGCACCCTCTTCCAGCTTCACCAGCTTCACCAGGAACTGGGCGCCTCACTGGAGGTGAAGGACCACTCCAGGTGCCAGCTAGCCTTCCCAGACTAAGAGTGTAGAGGAAAGGGTCTCCTCTTGTCACAGAGCTCCTGAATTGGGACTCAAATCACTGGCGAAGTCAAAGCAGCTGGATTCCTGTGTTACTCCACTTCAGTCCATCATCGAGCACAAGTAGACTGCTCTCGACACCTTCAAATCATACAGGACCCACGGTGCCCCAGTTCGACTTTGTCAAACCACCAAGAGGAGACTTAGGTACTTTTCAGAGGCCCAAACCACCTCGTCCACCTTTGGGACCCTATTCCCGAATAAGCCACCCTTTTGCACCTTTGTTATCCTTTTTATATGTTTAAAGTGGCATTGCTGCAATTTCTTGCTGTTGACTCCTGCTACGGTACACAGAGTGCTTTTCATTTCCATGTTCTCTCTTTTCTGTGCTCTTTCTACAGGAGCCTTTTTTTAATAGTGTCAGTTATTTTGCAGATTGGGGTATTTACACTAAATGTTTGTATTATTCAAAGAACGTTGAATGAACATTACTTTTTTTTTTTAGTCTTGTACTGTTACTGTTTGGGTTGCAACAGTTCACACATTCACAGCTCTCAGCCCTCAGCCCACATTGACTCTGCCTGTTTCACCTCTATGTTGGGATCTCTGTTGATGTGTAGTAGTGTGAGAATGCGGTGTAGTCGCCACACTCGCATTCACAAATGCAGGTGTGTCTCTCCTTTACTCACATTTCAGTTTGATCTTCAGAAAAGGACAGAAGTGCAAAAACCAACAGGGAGAGGGCGCTAGAGACTGGAGGTGTAAGTAATTGAAGAAGAGGGCTCGAGAAGTACATGCAAAGACCAAATAAATCCATATCCGGGCATATTATGTTTTTGTGTTGCTCATTGAATTCACATATTCTGCTTCAAAGGTGTGTTATGTGCAAGATCTGGCGACAAATTGATGTTGGACATTTCATAAAAATATGGGGAAGGTTTTATAATTTGGTGCAACTTTGTGCTGATTTCATGGTACATTTCTGATGCTGAAAGGGCTATTTAATTCTGACACGAGGGCATGTATTGAAGATCTACTTGATTATGTCTTCAGAGTTGTGTCTTCAAGTCTGAGAGCCAATGCTTATTTGCAAAGTCACACATCTGCAAATGTTCACACCCGGGTAGCGGAAATCATTTTACTATGCTCTCCTCTAGGTGTTGAGATTGTGGGTGAAGCATCTTGGGTAGGTTTGAACTTCTCATGGTCTAAGACAAGACCTCGGTCTTGCAAACACAATTGGAAAATAGACCAATGATTTCTGCAATTCCAATCAGCTATTCCACGGATATTCCTGACAGGCAGTTCATTAAGAAGTCCCTGATTGCTGCCAAATGATTTGTAGAGGCATCCTAGATGAGATCACAATTCAGCTGGGTCATGACGGTCATGGTGGGGAGCAAATGCCACAGTGATTTCAAAGTAAGTTATGATAATGGCAGGAAGAAATATTTTTTAACAGGTAAATGTCTGCTGCGAAAGGTATACGCGGCTACACATGCCCCTGTTTTACTACTTATACATAGACCTGGGGGAGCCAGGGATGTCATGGGTAGGGCCGAGCCAGGGCCATGCCTGGGGGTCAGGCCTGGCTCTAGAAGCCCACCAGGGGCAGAGAGCACGAAATCCGTAGCTCCCTCAGAGAAAGGAAAACATCTATTTTTCCAAAATGTGCATTTTTTCCCATGGAAGTAAATGGTCAAATATGAAGAAAAAATAAAGGCCATTTCAATGTGCATTTTTTTTTGCACTGTGCCCTGGGCAGCCATGGTGGGGCCCACGGCGGCCTGTGGCATCCGGGGGTACTGGCCCGAAAGGAGGATCGGCCTGGAGCCCCCGTTGAAGACTGGGACGGCCCGGCCTCACCAGGCTCGCCCACCTCTACTTATACCCAGCGGTTCTACAAACGTTGGCTCTCCAGATGTTTTGACTACAACTCCCATCAACTGAAGCCAACAAAGTCAACAGTGAGGGATCATAGAAGGAAGCTGGAGAGTGGCAGGTCGCAGAACCCAGTTGTACGCTATACACGTGGATCGCTTCTGGATCACAGGTGGGCCTCCTTGACCATTACTCAGCAAACAACAATAGACAAGGCAGCATAAGGCTTTCCGTGTGGCTCCTTTGGGCAGAGGTGTCACCCCTGACCTGAAACCCATTTATTAATAACATAGCACATTTTTGCAAATCAGTGATATAGGTATGTACTGGGTTTTATAGAGGCTGAACCAAGCTGTGAAACAACGGAGCACTGCATAAGATGCAATAACAGGGTGAAATAACATGAACAGATGTCCACGGAGACAATCTCAAGAGGAGAGTCAGGGGTATGGAGCAAGAACATATCTGCCCTTCAATGAGGCCATTTCTAGGCATTTTTAAGGCCTGAAAAATGACACCAAAATGATAAAATATTGGAAACAAAAATTCCAAGACTTCCACATATGGAACTGTGTTCAAAATATGATTTCAAGTTGAAGAGCCTGGCGTTATTTTTGTTTTTTCCTTTTTTCCTTTTGTATGTCATGATTGGTGACGGATGTCGTACCTTGGGTATAAACTACAAAAGGGAGTGGCACGCTCCCTGTGGGAACCCAGTCTCAAGCTGCGAATCTTTCAATGAAAAGGCTTAGCTGAGGCCTCTCTTCCATCTGTCTGGGCTTTCCTGCATGTTTGGTCTCTATTCGTCCCCCAGTGCGCACTTGCAAGAGTCCAGCTGTCATGCCACTGCACTTTTCATCCACTTGAAATTCATCTGGGACTAGGGGCTCCCCCTACCTTCCTTACCATGATGGTGTGGGGTGAACTAGGTGCACGCTGCATGTTTGCTAAGCCTTCCTTCTGGATGGACTAAGTGGGCCATTTTGTCTCGATCTGCCCTACCACTCCACTTGCAGGAGTCGATCTGTCACGTGACTGCCCACATGACCTAGCACATTCTATCTGGTACCTGGTCTTCCTTGGACGTTCCTTACCATCTTTGAAGACAGCTGAGGAATGCACTGTGTGGGTGCTGAGGACGCTCATTCATCCCCTCCTACAGGAGACCAGGTGTCACGTGACTGCCCACATGACCTATCACACTATATCTGTGACTTGGCTCTCCCTGGATCTACCTTACCATCTTTGATGGGAGCTGGGGAATGCTCTGTCTGTGTGGAGGTCTCGCTTCTATATGCCTGAACTGCCCGCCAGCCTGATTGATCTGTTTTTCTTTCCTCCACACTTACAGCAGTCCAGCTGTCACGTGGTTACCCACGTGACTTACCAAACTCTATTTTTAAACACCTTCCTTAGGGCTTGCTCTGACCTGGTGTCCATTTCAAAGAGCATTTGCTCTAAAGGCATATTCTTTCTGTTTGTGCCGGTTTGTCCAGTCGTTCAACTTTTACTGTGTGTTATGATGGGGCTTTAGCCCTCCATCTTTTTTCCACCCAAAAAAGTAGTGTTTTTTTTTCACTTTGGGCAGCCACTGCCCCTTGCATTGTAACCGTTTACCTCAGCACGTGGAAATCCCCTCCTTCAATCCATTTGTGTTTTTCTCATTCTACTTTCTCTCAGGTTATTTTCCTGATGTTTTGCTATTTTAGCCACATCCGATATTATACCTATTCCTGGTATCTGTCTAGCTCTACAGGGGCCCGAAGGGTGGCAGGGGGGATGGCTCTTCAGAAAGGGGTACAGTGACTGTTGTCAATAGAAAATATAAGCAGATATAGTATCTGGGCGGGAGGTGGGGGGCATTATAAAAAAAGAAACTTGTCTTGTCGACCTACATCCTATTCCCTCTGTGTCTATTAGACTGGGGAACACTCTCTCCGTTTGCAGCAAAGTCCACTCCACATCATTTCTTCCGTTAACCTTCAGTTTCTCTGTCTTGCTGAAAAACAGATATCTTCGTTAAATACTGCTACTGTGGCTTCCTCCCTCACTCAATTCTCTCATACTCCTCGTTATTCGAGTACTGGGGAAGGACTGGTTTCTTATTTAATTCTTCCTAATATTCCTTAATTAATTTCCCTTTTAATATAATATATATTTCTTCTCTGTATTGCTTAGCTTTTCTCGTCATCTTTCACACTTGCACCCCTTTGATTTCATTCTATGATAACTTAGGTTCCCCCTTTCTTTTCTTCCTCCTCTGGGTGTGCATGTTTCCCTTCTTGGTGATTTCAATCTCCATCTCTCTACTTTCCATTCTTCTCCTTCCTTTCTTTCATTGCTTGACTCTTACCAATCTCTCTGGTTCATAATTGGACCTCGCTTTTTGCTCTATCCCATCAGATCTTTCGATCTCTATTCTTCCCATGACCAATTCTTGCTCTCCTTCTCATTTCCTTTCTCCTCCCTCTTCTATCATCCCTCATACTGTTATGTTTCTTTGCTGTGAGTTATCCACTGTCAACTCTTATCTCGTTCTTTCATTCTTTTCCTTTCAACAATGCTCTCTATCAATTTCCTGCTGACTCTGCAACTTTACTATTTACTGCTACATTTTACCCTACCCGTAATATATTCTGACCTTCTTGGCTTACCACTCATGGTGCTCCCTCTGTTTATTTCTTTGTGTCTCTCAGCGGTACTTGAACAATCTTGGTCCCTCACTAATCATAACTAGCTTAAATCCCTCGCTCTGATTCTTCCTTACGTACAACTAAAAACAATATCACTCGATTCTTAATTCCACTTTTCCCTACTACCTCTGTTGTCCCTTCTAGCTTCACAATTGTATCATGTCTCCCCCTTTTGCCTGATCCCTCTCTTTAATCTTCTCTTTCCTCTACCGACTTTGCAAATTACTTCACCATTATTAAGTTGCTCTTTTTTGTTCTTAGCTTTTTCCCATCTCCTCCTGACATTTCTTCGTCATCCTCTGCCTCTTTCTCCTCTGTCGGACTGTACTACTGCACTCTTACTCTCCCCTGGCCATCTTACTGCATTGTCCCTCTGACCCTGTCTCATCCCTTCTTAATTCTAAGCTCTTTCCTCTTTTTCTCCCTTGTCTAACTTCTCTCTTCAATGCTGCTTTGGTCTCTGCCTCTTACCCCTCTGACCAAACATGTTATTGTTATTCCTATTCTCAAAAAGTTTTCCTTTGACTCTTCCCTTCCATCTAATTTCTATGCTATCTAATACCATTATTTTCTAAAGTACTTGAGCAGGTTGCTTAACCCCCCCCCATACTTACTTACCTTGATCTCCATTCCCATCTACCTCCCTACCAATTCGGTTTCTGCCCATTTCATTTTAGTGATACTGCTCTGCTGCACATTACTAATTCCCTGTTCTATGCACATCACTCTAAGCCTTCTTCAATCCTAGCCCTTCTCAGCTTTCCTACATCTTTTGTTACTCATCAGTGTATTCTCCTTTCCGCTCTCCCTCATCTCTTGGGCATTCTGGACCCTAGCTCTTCAATCTTAACTTTCTGACCTCTGCTATTCATTATTCATTATCTTTGGCTGCCCAGTAATCCTATTCACTTCCTCTCCAATTTAGAGTTGCACAAGGCTCTGTATCAGGTCCTTGTCTATTGACTCTTTACACTATTCCGCTATTTGTAATCATCTCTTCTTTTTGTCTGCTCAAGCCATTTCTATTCTGATGATTCCCAGACTTTTCTCTAATTTTATTCATTCTTGGATTCTATTCTGCTCTTTCTGTCTGCCTTCTTGCCATCCAATTTAGGATGAGCATCCATTCTCTTGACCTTAACCCCACTACAATGGTAGTCACATTATTTCCTGCTCCTACTATTCCTTCTCCTCCTCCCATGTCTTTTCTTTCACCCCTTCCCCTCTCATCTGACCATTTACTCTTATGCAAACAACCTTGGTATTATTTTTAACTCTACACTCTCATTGTCTCTGCATATTTTTAACAGCGACCGCTCCTGTCACGTTCATCGTAATACTCGGCATTAAGCTCATTCATTTCTTTCATTTCATGTGGCTAAACCCTTCCCTCCTTACTTAGTCTACCGCTCTTGTGGAGGATCTTCAGACTCACCATCTAGTCCCACTTCGTTCAATTTATGATTCTTAAATACACGTTCTTTTCTGTCTCTCTCCCGTCACTTTATTAATGCCTCCCTTGCCTCTCTTTTTTGGCTCTCATTGGAGTCTCGCCTTCTTTTCCACATTTCTTTTATCATCTGTAAGTGCATCCACATAGAGACTGGTCTGGCTCTCTGCTACCTTTCCTTACTTGTCTATATCGCGCTACAGATCATCCTCCAATCTATGTTCTCAATCTCATTACCTTCTCACAGTCCCCAAACTTCCTTATACTCAGACTCGCTTTCGTTCCGTCCCTCTCATAGCTCCATACACTGGAACCATCTTGATATTCCACCTAGGTCTACTTCCTCCTATGCTATTTTACACTTGCAACTCAAGCAACACTTTCTTTCCTCTTCTCGCAGTGAAATTGTTTTCTGGTTTATATTTACTTTGCACCACTTTTTTATGAACAAGCCCCATTAATGCTGTACCCCTGGGCGGACTCTCTGCTCGGTCAATGCCTTGTTGGTTTACATTCCATTCCATTAGCCGGGTTGGTGGATGCTCCTTTTTAGTCGCATCAGACATTTTATGGAATTCTCTTCCATGTTGTATATGTGCCATTTGCTCCCATCTCCTTGTCCCTTAAGTGCTGAAAACTCATCTGTTCTAGGTGGCATTTTTTATTTTTATTTCTCCATAAGCAGCGCCAAGCTGTCTGTAAGTGAATGCAGCGCTGTACAAGTTACTTCAACATAACATCCTCTTTTGTCTGTATCTTAAAGGTTTTTTGAAATATCTGAGTGCTGCCACTTCTGATATGTTGTAGGTTGGTTTATCCTCTGTTATACGCACTCTCTTTACGTGAACTGTCACAAAGTAAAGGTCATGATCTTGGATCTCAAACAGGGCCTTCATTTTAAGGGATGCAGGCTATTGACCACTATGCATACCAGCTCCAAGTATCTGCATCCCAAACTTTGGGCGACATAGGAGGAGATGTGTAGGGAGAGATAGTGGAGATGTAGTGACACTGGGCCTCATTACGATACTGGCGGTAGCCATGCTGGTAAAACAGGCACGGCTGCGGCCTGTATAATTTTTTTTCTGGTGCCCGTAAATGGGCAATTATCGGGTAATTACAGCCTTGCTGGACCCAGTAATTGCCCATTCGTGGGCGCCGGAAAAAAATTCTCCCCATTCCCATTTGAGCCCAATAGCACCATTCTGCCAATGGTGAGGTCGGATGCACCGGCACCATTCGAGAATGGTGACGGTGCATCCGACATGCTCTGCTCACGGGTGCCGGTACGCCCGCCAGATCAGACCTGGCAGAATAATTGCTGCTCCGGTAACAACGGTTCTGCTAGCTTACCGGTACAGATGTTACCTGACCGGCAAATGTATAATGAGGCCCACTGTATATAAAAGACAGTGAGTGGGACATGACATTACTTTCAGTGGAGGCAGTAAACTGAATGCACAATGCAGACAGCAAATGGAAATGCACATTAAGCAGGTTTCAAAATGATTCACTTCAGGGTGAATAGGTCATCTGTCCAGCTTGCACTGTATGCACATATTAACCCAATTAACATCCAACTAACAATTCCAATTAATTAATGAATTAACCCTTAACAAAGCAGTGCAAAATGCGTCAGATGAAATGTCAAAATAATCTGCTGTTTAACGTGCAAGCAATTTGCTGGCTGTGATTCAGTGTACAAACTATGACAGGAAGTATGTGCTCTGGTGAACAGTTCCATTGTTTCAGAGGAAGTGTTGTTGCAAATGTAGAGAAATCAGCTTGGACGATATGTAGAAGTCAGGAGAAAGGCCAGGTTTTAGTTTGATTGACATGGCTAACCTATACATTTAGGAGAGAGAAGAGGTGTGGGAGTTGCTGTCCAGTGGAGACGGGAGTGCAGCTGTCAGCAGCCAGTGAACAGAGCCGTGCAGTGCAAGTCTTTCCATGAAGCCGGGGCATTGGGCTGTCCTTCGTGGGTGGTGAAGCTGTGCGGAATGGTGTCATGCCTGTGTGCTGATAAGTCACTTCAGAGAGGGCTTTCCATGATAACAGCAAAGATGTTTTATACACTGGAGGTGAGTATTGGTAAAAGTTGAGGAGCATGTGCGAATTACTGTTATCTCTACACTCAGGCAATCAGGATTAAGTAATCACTTTATGAACAATTTTTGTATTAGCATTTCAAAATGATAAACACTGAAGTGTAATGGGAAAAAAGAAAATCAGCATGCTGTTGTGCTATTTGCTTTTGTCTCTTCTTTTAGCTGGTACATTCTGCCAACTGTCTCGGGTTTCAAGGTCTGGGTAAGAAATGAAAAGTGCATGTTTCCTTATAAACACAGGCTGGTTATGTATCTAATGAAGAAGTGTTAATTGGTATTAATGTGTATAACGCATAACCTCTTTTCAAACAATAGTGCGTATTAAAAACTGAATCAGTGGGATTGTGTTTTCTGTGTCTAAGTGTATTCAATGACAGAGAGGTTGTGAAAATACAGGGAAAAGCCCCAGTGTGTCAAAGAGGTAACATTTTACCATGGGAGGTAAAGTTTGGGGACATAGCTGGCAAGCTAGAACATGTATGATGGGTATGTGTGTGTGTCTTGTGAATCATCGTTCATAATGAAAAGCGCCATATGAACAAATCTGTCCAGGACAGTAGTCCAGTCTCGTAGATAAGTGAGGGGAATGACAGTTAGCACTGGCAGATCCCTGCAGGTACAAAGCCTGCTATTGTGCGCTTACAGTTGACCTTAAGTAGAATACAGGTATTAGAGGGGAGTGTTGTCACATCATATAGGGCATCACCATAACCACGCTATGCCACCAAGTTACTACTATGTTTACCACAGTACTTAAATATTAAATATTATGTAATAGCCCTCTGACAAAACCCCTAACAGAACCCACCTTCACTTTAACCAGCCATATCATTCTGCCATCCCAGAGGTGGTCGTCGGGTGCAACAAGGACAAGTAAGGCACAATGAATCGACCCAGCTGCAGTACAAACTGAATATTAATACAACTGTACTATTCTAGTACAAACTGCCACCATTACTGCACACCAACGTCCTTTGCAAATTGCTGAGAATGGGAAAAGGGAAATCAATTGAGATGATTGGTATGCATTTGTATTGCAGCAAATATCAGCCATCTTTAAAATAGTGCCAGCCAAGCACTGGTTTCAGCTAATGCAGGTTTCGTATTTGTATTTTCTTTATTTGTATTGCGCACCCAGCCCAGGGCACCTGGGCGCATATTACAGAAAAAGACAACCTCCAAGTTACATTACTTGAGGTACATGGTACATATAGGAGAGGCAGTTAATACAGAGCATAGGAGGCATATATTACATTTAACTCGCATGGTATACACATGTAAGTATACAAGAATTATATCAAGTAGCTGCTGTCAGCGCATGAGTGTCTTAACAATGCAGACATTGCTGTGGCGTGAAGGGTATTTGCCATTTATGCGCTAGAGGTGGCTAGGTCTTGCTCAGTGAGCCATGATTTGGCTGGAATGTTGTGTATCGGGGTTCTGATCTCAGTGAGTTGGGGAGTGTGTTCCAAAGTTTGGAGGCAAGGACTGGGAAACTAGACCCCCCGTGCATTTGTAGTTTAAATCTAGGTATGGCAAGTGAGTGTGCTTGTGCAGATCTAAGTGGTCGAGTGGCTGTGTGTGCTGTGAAGCGGTTGGCCAGGTATTCAGGGGCTGGATTGGCACGGCACTTGTGTGTAAGTGCTAGGACTTTGTGAGAGATTCTGAGTGCCATGGGAAGCCAGTGGAGGTTCCGTCTGGTGTCAGAGATGTGTGTTTTTCTAGGGATATTGAGGGCCGCATTATTCTGGGTTACTTGGAGCTTGTTAATGTTCTTTTGGCTAGTCCCCAGATAAAGGGCATTGCAGTAGTCAATTTTGGGCATTACGAGGGTTCTTGCCAAGATGATACAGTTGGGAGTGGTGATGAAGGGTCTGCAAACTGTCACATGTGTACAAGTGTAGGCTGATGCTGAGACCACTGAATTGATTTATTTTGTCAGGGAGAAAGTAGAGTCTAGGTGGAAGCCGAGGGTTTTGGTCTTATTAGACACCTTAATGGTGTTCCTGTCGATGATAAGGGCTTTGAAAGCAGGGTCCAGTTTGATCAGTCGTGGGTGGGAACCTAGGATAAGTAACTCAGTCTTATTGTCATTTAAACATAATCCGTGATGTGCCATCCAGGCTTGGCTGACTGAGTAGACCTCGCTGAGAGCCTTTGAGTCAGTTGTGTAGTCCCCAGTAATGGGAATGAGTATCTGGGTGTCATCCGCATAATTAGTATAGGTGACACCCAAATAGTTAAGGGTGGTTCAACAGAATGGACCCTATTTCTAGAAGTAGCAAAAAACCAAGAACCATATCACCTCATGTGGTTTGCATGTATAGTGTCCAGGCTAGTTCAGTTGAGTGTAATCTGCTGGTGGGCTGAGAACATGCCCATTTCTGGCATGCAGCCATATCTTCTGAAGTGCTACACGGTGCCTATCTTTTGAGTATATATTAAAAAGGATGGAGGTATGACATCTCTGGGAAGCATTTACTTCACCTACAATAGTTTAATTGTCTTGGAGAACAAATATTTAAGATGATAAGAAAAAGATATAGGTGAAACATAGCACCTTAGATATCTTGGGGTAATAGAGTCACAAAAAATAGAATTTAATGAGCACTGGCAAAAGGACAGCGGGAGCATGGATGTACATGGGCAGGGAGTTGAATTTATCACCAGAGGTTTATAAAATTCAGAACACACCACATCTTACACTAACTTGAAAGAAACACACTTTTGTTTCCTCTTAAACTCATTGATATGAGCAAATTACTGCCAGATGTGCATTTCTGCACACACACACCCTAAAATGTTGTCTAATTTTGGTGTATATATAAATCCTAGATTTAAGGGAAGTGAGTCTTGAACACTCCCTGCCCTCATGTCCTATTGTCCCCTCGGTCCCCAGGGAACATCTTTTCTTTTCTGTCAGCATTTTGAAGGCCAGGAAAGGGTCAGGGCAGCCACTCAAAAGGTTAATTGGCACTAAAACTTTAATGCAACATTGATAATTTTTTATCAAATTCAGAGTCTTCTGTTTCCAACCTATTGTTTTCTGTTCATTTATAGCATATGGTAAAGTAAGGCATGCATGGTCAGTGTGTTAGTCCTTGGTGTGCTAGCATACTGACCACACCTGCCTTACCTTATACCTTGTGTGCTGCATATTGTATTGATATCTTATGTACACATTGTGGGGTGAAATATAGCCCCTGAATGTTAGAAATCAAGAGGCCAGAGTGATTTGCAAATGCCCATTGCATAAGGCCAGCACATAAATGGTGATGTGAGACATAAGGCCTACTGAACCAAAAACAGGCCTAAATCTCAAAAGAAAGAAAGTGGGTTTAAATCTCAAAAGTGCAAAGATATGCACAATGCATTTCAGCAAGAAAAAGAAAGACGTGTGGCTAATAATGCCATGTTATTAAATCCATGGAGAGCTGCACATATACATAAAAGAAACGGCAGTGCGTACATTATCTTAAATGAAATACCAGATTGGGCTCCAGTCGTTGAAATTGAAATCAAGCTCCTTGCAATTACAAGAAATAAAAGATTTTCCGGTTTGTTTTTCCCTCATCCAAGTGATAGTATGCAGAGAAAATGCTCACTAGACTTTCAAAGTTTGAACATGGGATTTGCATATAATTGCCTTATACATATGAACAATCCAGAAGTGATACTCATGTATTTGAAACTGTGAAAGCCTTATAAAATGTCATGGATGATGTGTGAGTTTAAAGGGCCATAGTTTACAGGGTACATGAGCCGGTAATGTCTCCAAATATGAAACTAACCTCCAAGACCTTTCCCCTGCTGCCCTGAATACAGGGTCCTGGTGTCATCAATCAGGGCCATTACATAAAAATATAGGAAAGAAATACACTGCTTAGATATAAACCATGGAAAGGACTGATAAAGCCCCGTCTGTTCTCTCAGCAGAAGTGACCTTGAGGTCACAATTCCTATAAAAGGTCCATTAGTGTTGCTATCAGGGCCTCACAGGCTTTGAAGAGGGATAGGCTAACATAAACATGAGCCAGGTACTGCCTAGTCACATGCTTAAGGGAAAATAGAACTGAAAGCGAATAAAGAAAAAAACAGCAGTTTAAGTGAATGGAAAAACACATATTATTGCATAAAAAGGGCAGTGTATGTGCCACAACGGCCATTCCGGACTTTAATAAAAGGTGATAGTAACCCCATTTGTACCCATGCTAAAACGATTTTGGTGTGATAAACATAACTAAAGTTATTGATGAAAATTTGATTTGGGCATTTCCTTAATTTAGAGAGATGTGAAAGTTGGTATGAGCGTAATGGAAATAATTAACATGAGGACTAAAAAAGTGGCATATTTTTCACTGGGACTCCTGAATAAAGGAAGAAAACCTGTACCTCTGTATAGGAAGGGTGTGCCGACTTCAGACTAGCATCATCTGATTCGCCTCAAAATGTAGTTCTTAAAAATATATTCATACATGTAAAGATTTGAAAATTTAGGGTACTTGCCGTGTTGAGAGATTTTTGAGTTTTAAAACATGCTGAGCCCTACTGTCAATGTGGGATGAAGAAGCTTTCTCCTCCCACAGCTGTCCTGACTCACTCCACCCATCTCCTTGTCCTATTAGCACCCAGGTGGAAGGGGGTAGAGAAAACCAACCAATCCCTTTTGCGAGAATCATGACAAGTTTGTGATGTCATTGGCCCTATAAGCAAACCAGTTTGCATTGGAACTGGACTTTTCCACTTATTCCGGGAGGCAACCTGCTGCTGAAATCTGGCGAGAAACATCCCAGCAGAGGGGCCAAAACCTTGCATTGGAGACAGGAACTAGGAGACATAGAAGCTGACTGGGAACCCTTGGAGGATTCAGAAGAGATCCTTTACTGGCCCCCTTGCTGCCCCAGCGGTGTCCTGTTGTTCCCTGATGCCCATTTCAAGACCTCTCCTGTAAGTAAAACTACACCAAAGCCATAGAGTGTGTAGGCCCTGTATTATTTTTCAATCATTGTTTTAGTGTTTTCCCCTAGCAATATAGCCGGTTTGTTTGTGTAGATCCCTAGCATATTTGATTAAAGTAAATCAATGAATTCTCCTATAGAAATCACGGGTGATGGTTTGTTGGCATTCCAAACCAAAAACCTCTTCCCACTGTTTTTTGAGCCGGTATAGACACAAAGATTTGCCAAAGGAATTAATCCCAAACCCCTGTTTCCACGTGAGTGTTCAGGGTGAAAAAACTAAATTCTCCATTGAGCCCCTTCATTTTAAATCAGAAGTGTGAAGCCTGGTAGTGCCTTTGCATGTGCATGATGCAAAACGAAATTGCCACCTTGTTCCCATTGTGCTCTAACCAAAACCACCAAGCCCTGCCTATTCTTTTTAGGTGTGGCAAAACACATTTCCCATTGCTTTTCTTTCCCTCACATTGCATCTGTAATTAGAATCCCAAAACAGATTTTCCCATTGTGTTCCCACTCTCTGACACTGGCCTTCAGTTTAGTGGGGTCAAGTCCAATTGATGTGTGGAGATGGGGGTTGCTGGGAGAAAAATATCTTAGCCAAATCAGCAATCACTGTGTGTCTTGAATTATTCTTTTTATGTATTGGTGGGTGGTTTGAAATTACATTGTGACTGCATATTTCAGTATTATCTCTGTGGTGGTGCCTGTACAGAAGTCATTTTTGTTCATGTGCTGCCAAAACATTGGTGGCTGATGTTAGTCTGTTGTCAAATTTGGTTTGAATAAATTAATAAATATGTAAATTCTGACTACACACCGGCCTGGTTCTTAGTCCATAGTGGCACTTGGTACCTGTTGGGGTTGGGTGCGAGACGGGTTGGATGCCTTACCAAATTGAACCTTTACAAAACGAATAGTGCTTTATTGTGCGCCACATTCATTGGGGGGAAAGGGCCTCTCTGAGCTGAGTGTGACAGTGTAATAAACCGTGACAACATTAATCCAAAATAAACATCAGTTCCACTTGACTTGTTTTCCATGGATAAGGGATGTGGGCAACATCTTATAACGGGTGAATCAAAATGGGGCGGGGGCATGGCATAGACAACTATGTGTGGTATGGCTAAGCTGAAACAACAATCTAGATGGGGATGCTTGAATCCAACCACATTTATGGATGACTCATCCTACATACATATGCAAATGACGAGTCTTTGTCGGAGGGATGAAATATGACAGCCTTTAACTGTATATCATCTGCTAAAGACTGCTTAAGACGGATGAAACACAACAATGCTTGATTTCTGCTTTCCCAGCGGGGGCCTAATCTCACACATGCATCTATTATAAGTTTCTAAATTGCGTTAATTGAATTAATGTGCTCATTGGCATCCTAAATGTTGACTAAGTAATGTCTGCGTCTTGGGAGTTGCTTTAATGTCATCCCCTCTGCTGATATCTAATGTTTTATGTATGAGTGAATTCTTGTTTTTGTACGATTGATAAATTAATGT
The DNA here is from genome assembly GCF_040938575.1 of Ambystoma mexicanum. Classification (NCBI taxonomy): domain Eukaryota; kingdom Metazoa; phylum Chordata; class Amphibia; order Caudata; family Ambystomatidae; genus Ambystoma; species Ambystoma mexicanum. The sequence continues at coordinate 1,396,180,859 of NC_090922.1, forward strand.
TACTAAAATTTCTGCTTTTTTAAATGTATTCTTAGTCTATTCACTTAATGCCTGAATGCAATTTCCCTTTCGAATAAAGCTCGATTGATTGATCAGCGACAACATAAGAACCTTAAAAGTATACCTGGCCCACCTGTGGACAGTGTGGGGTGAGTTCAAGCTCTCTTTTTGTGACAATCATAGGTTAGAAAGAGAACTGGCAGATGTAACTTCGATTGCCTGGTCTGATGTGCTTTCTGCTTTCACCAACAACCATACCAGTAAACCTTGACAAGAGCAAGAGGGAGGAGGCCTATTGGACTAGCAAGATCAAACAAACTAGCCCTGGGAAGTAATCAGAACAAAGGCAACCGTTCAAACAACTCAGCCTGTAACATTTATAAAACAGATGAAGAGGCTCTTCCACACTTCATCCCAGCTGTCCATGCTATTACAGTTTTAGAAGCAAGTAGGCCAATACCCACTTGAAGGTTTACTTGAAACCATACAGCACTAATAATCCTCCTTCTAGGGGATTTGGACCAGAGTATCAACTTTCTTTCTAGAGCTTGGAAAACAAGTGGATGATGAGTTATATAACTCATGTTTTTTGTACTTCTTTTAAAACATTTTCTTCTTTTTTCTCTTCTACTTTGTCACATGACTCTCTTTTGAATGTTATATTAGATGTGTTTTTGACAATATTTTGGTTGTGAAAGGATCATGGAGCCGAAATTGTCAATCCAATCAAATCACCTTTTGGGAGATGCCGGAGTGTGCAAGGTTGGGACGTTTGGTCAGAAAGCAATTAGTATTATTATTATTATATTGGTATTTATTGAGCACAGACCGAGCTTTGAGAAGCAACGGAGCGCTTTACTGAGATATACAACAATACAAATAAAAAACAGAGTACTTTACAGAGTTATACAACAGTACAGATGCATAAAGGGGCGTTCTTCATAGGTAACAACAGAACAGATATACAGCGGGGGTAGGATACAGAGGGACACAGAGGAGGGGTTCATATTGTACATGGTGGCGGGGTAGACGGCATGTAGCGAATCTGGTGGCCCGGGTGACATGATGGCCTAGGTGTTGAGGAGGAGAGACTCCTTGAAGAGGGGGGTCTTGGGTTCTTTTCTGAATTGTAGGAGCGTGGGAGTGAGTCTAATGCTGATGGGAAGAGGTTCCATAGTCTCGGGCGTAGGCTTGTTTTCTGGGCCTTTCCTTTTTGCAGTGGCAGATTTCAAGTCTGCACGTGGGCTGGCCTCCGGTGGTGTGCTGTCCACTGGAGATGCTGAGTTTCTCTGTGAGGTAGCTCGGCAACTTGAGGGTGACTGCCTTATAGATGATGCAGCAAAACTTGAACGTGATTTGTGTGTGCAGAAGGAGCCAGTGAAGGTTGATGAGGGCTGGGGTGATTTGGTCCTAACTGCGTAGATCCTTAATGAGGCGTGTGGCCGCATGTAGGACACCTCTCCGGAGCACAAGGCAGCAAGGGAGGACGATGGGAGGTCTTCAAGGAGGGCATTGCCCCCATCCAGGTGGGATAGTACCAGTGCTTGAATGATGGCTCTAAAACTGTCCGGAGGGAGGAAGGGCTTGACTTTCTGCAGGAGGGAGAGCTGCTACCAAGCTGTCTGTGTTTTCTTAACTATGTGTGTCTTGAAAGAGAGGTGTTTGTGGATGTGGAACTTGAGGGACTTGGCGCAGGAGGTGAGCTCGGGTGGGAAGCCCACATAATTCATGGTTGATAGCCAGGTCTGTACGACTGGGTGTACGTTGTTGTTGGTGAGGAGTAGGAATTTTGGTGTTGAGCTTCAAGTATGCACTGGACATCCAAGACTGGATCAGCGAGAGGCAGGTTTTGAGCATGTGGATGTCCATCATGGTGTCAATCTTGAGGTATAACCATATGTCATTGACATATTGGTGAATGTGGATGTTGTGTGTGGCTATGAGGGCTCCCAGTGGCTCCATGTATTGATTGAAGATCACTGGTGAGAGGATGACGGGTAGCGTTGATGATCTAGAGCAGTCCATCTGAACAAACTGCTGGCGGTTGGTGAGGTAGGGCTTGAACCAGCGTAGGTCAAGGTTGCTGACCCCATGCGCTGATGTAGGGTGTCCGTAAGCGCTTTTGGTCTTCGGTGTCGAAAGCGTCTGAGAGGTCGAGTAGACCCAGGAGGCAGGGGTGGCCATCAATAAAATAATAGAAATTAAAAATATGTATATATATTTTTAGAACCTCAAAATATACATGAATCGAAGAATGTGTATCAAAATCAAGACCATCAAAATGAGCCCATTTGGGGATAAAGTATGTCCAAAGCTCTTCATCTCTGAAATAGTAACAAAAAAATGAAAGGTTTATATAACAGGAAATCCCACCATGTCTGAAGCTTTCATGTTATAATAGCATGGATCAAGATAATGTTTTCTGCAAGATCAATATCACAATATCAGAAGAGGGAAGGCCTAAGGGGCACATGTACAGTTAGGATTGGTCACTAGGGGTGAACACCTATAGGTGCCATAGGGTCAAAGGGCTGCAGTTGGCTCAGGAACACGTGGTGTGGTGATGATGCTTCTTGGGTCAATCGGTCAGCTGGGCTCATCGACTTGGTATGCGAGATCAGCAACTGTCATGATGTTTCTTTATTAAATAACCATTTAACATTTGCCCTTGTGGCCACATATTCCTATTTATCCAATACTATAATCTGCTCTGTCCAGCCTGTTCCGATACCTTTGAGCTTAGACACTAAAGAAATAGACATTTCTCAAACACAGGTTAATTTATCATTGGGCATAGGTCAAAATACAGCTATTAAATACAGTGTATGATCCATTGATAGGCAGGCCTAACCATGTGTCGGCTTGACTATATGCCAATACACTACAAGATATATTGGCTAAAGATGTGAGACTTTTGAGGTCATTGTGTGGTCTGGAATGTCCATCTGATAAAAACAAAGGGGACTCTAAATCTAAGATCTGAACTACACATAAAAGACTAGGCCACAAAGGGGCACATAACACAACGGTCCTAGGTCTTACTGTGGGGGTTAAAGACCGGTTGTTTAAATATCATTAAATCTTTGCTGATCTGCTTTGACACTATGAAGGCGGAGGGGAATGAAACACCTTTGCGGTGTAGGTCCGCATAACCCGAAAAACCAGGGCCTTTAAAAGTCGGTTTTATAAAAAGGCCTTTTACACATGGCTCATTGCATTCTAATTATATTTATCTAACGCATATTATATATTCTTCTTGCCTGAGTGTTCTCATGGTTACATACTTCACGATAATAAGTCGCATATACTTAAGTCATTATCCATACTCAGTTGAACAACAGTTCATTATTAAAGTCTACACATGTAGATTCCAGCATATATTGTTATGTTAGAATTGCATTAGCTATGGCAGCTAGTTGCTATATTATTTTCACACAATATCATGCATGTATTTACATTGAACTTCAAAACGAGGTAGCTCCGTGCTGGCATGTACAGTGTTATGTTCTACTATGCATTGTGTTATTGCAATTCATTTCTATTAAACAACGTCATATTACACGTTAACACACATCACACTTTGATAACTGGATTCGAACGTTAAAGCTTTTGATCACACACATATTATAAATTACTAAAATGTTGATTGTATTACCACAAGTATTACATTATTCTACAAAAATGAGCAGCTTGTTCTAATCGCATGCAGGGCGACACTTGGTTTTCTTCTATTGGAGTTCGATCAATTAAACATACTCGAGGGTCGCTTCTAGCTGTTTGATCATGTTTTAGAGAATATGGGGATGGTGTTCTTTATGTCCTGGTCTGTTGGGTGGGGGGCAAGTTTATAGAGATGGATGGCTTCTGTTGTTTGTCCCTGTGCTGGGCTGTGGCAGGGTCAAATGAGGTAAGACGGAAGACAGGGGATACAGTGTAAAGTTTGTTGCAATCTCGCGGATAGTCTCCCATGAGAACCAAACAACTGCAGAGATGGCAGAAGGGAGGAGGCGGGAGGAGTAGCTTGTCTGCTGTGCGTGCCTGGCAGGGAGAGCTGCAGGCCTGTGTTCTGTGTTCACAGCAGGCCGGCAAATACAAAAATAACAAAATGGAGTTGGTAGCCCACAAAATGGAGTCTGGTTCAATTATGGTCATGTGCTGTCTTAAGGGGGGGTCACAGTTCCTAGGGGTGTTCCCGCACGGGTGCTCCAGGGCTGGGGCCCTGGACCCAAAGCAGCCTCGCTGGGCCCACCCAGGAAGTGTAAGAATGGGGGGGTTCCAAGACCCTCTCCTCCCACACATTGGGAACCCACAGATTTCGATTCTCCTCTGTTACAGTTGAATATTTATGCCCGCTGGAATATATCATGATAGCCCTCAGCAAAGTCAACAGTGACATGAGGTATGCTGACAACACACTGATATATGTTTAAATTCAAGGCAGCACCTACAAGGCCTCTGGAATCCCTGTGAAGCTGTCTGGGTGAAGTATCGACTTGAACAGACCAGCACTGCCCGAAGCAGAACCCTGACAGGATAGGCATAGTGGCCGCGCATAGGGAAGGGCAACTGAACTTGGTTAATAGGGAGGGCAAGCAGTTACTTCTTAATGGTGTGCACCCTAACCAGTAGAGTAACTGAAAATGTATGGGGGACATGACATCTAAAGGAAAGGGTCCCCTGCCAAATGAGGGAGACAAAATGGTGTGCTGTGAAAGTTGGGGAGGGGAAAAACAGTCTTGTCCCCCAAAAACTGACACCCATAACCCTATCCCGTGTTCCCAAGAACAAGTGTGCTCAAGTTGCTGCAGTGAGCGAGGCATTGCATTTCTATTGCATGGATGTTGCAGATGTGCATCCTTTCATGTTATCAACAAACCTGGACATATTCGTTCACGCCTTCGTATTATCCCGTGTGGACCATGGGAATAGGTCTATGGAAAGCTGTATTTGGGCCCAACATGTAGACCATAGGTGGTGCGGGATTCTGCTGTTTGCATGCGTTGAGGTGTCACTCACTACTAGCACGTTAATCCATCCTGCACAATCCCGCCTGGCTACCAGGAATGGGAGGATGTCCATTATGACCCTTAAAGACATGAAGGGAGTTGGAGAAATGTATATGCAGACATGAGTGGCGCACCTTAGGGTGACTACACAAAAGCTAAGGCCATCAGAGAGAATGTATGTGAATGTGCCAAGGGCGTTTCAACTAAAAATGAAGTTGGAGATAAAGTTTATTTTTCCCTGGATACCTCGCATTCATGTTTAGAATGAGAAATAGATTTTCCACGCCGTTTTCTTGCGTTTTTGTGCTACGTGCAAAGAGTTTTGTTTATTTTGACTTATCGTTTTTACTTTTTTACAGTGTGGGCTCTTGGTCCCAGTTTAAGGTCAACCGACACGTGTTTTGACCTGTGGGTCCTTTTAAAGGCTATGCAGTATTGGTCCTAGCCCCTTGTGGGGTCCATGGTGGTGTACTGTCATTATATTCCTGTGGTTACAGCTGGGCTCTTTTTAGCCCTGAATGGCAATTGCTAGCGGCGTCGTTGCGACCTGCGATGCCGCTTCCAATCGCCATTCGGGGCTAACAATAGCCCAGCTGTAACCACAGGAATAATCGCAGCACACCACCAAGGACCCCACAAGGGGCTAGGAGCAATACTACATAGCCTTGAAAAGGACCTACAAGTCGAAACACGTGTCGGTTGACCTTAAACTGGGACCAAGAGCCTACACTGTAAAAAAGTAAAAAAGTAAAAACGATAAGTCAAAATAAATAAAAACTCTTTGCACCTAGCACAAAAATGCAACAAAACGTTGTGGAAAATCTATTTCTTCTTCGAAAAACAAATGCGAGGTATCCAGGAAAAAAAAAACTTTGTCTCTAACAAACAACTGCGGTGTGGGCTACACCTCAACACAAACCTGTGACCTTGCCCCCCCCACCCAAAAATACAAAAGATAGAGCTCAGCAAAGTCGGTTCCACATCTAGGGCCCCTGTACCGTTCTAAAAATGAAGATGCCTTCTTCCCTAGTATATGTTGGAAGGTTTGGAATGTGCTGCACTCTGCACTAATGGAGTGGCTAACTACTTCCCACTTGCCCCTCTGATAGAGGGTCTTCAAGCAACACTCTTCTTTCTCCTCAATATCTGGCATTATTTCTGTAGCCTACATTGGGCATAGAGCCTCTAGTTGGCTTACCAGCAACCTTCCTGCTGATGGTCGTCCTTGGCCAGTGTTTCCCTCTAGGTATTTATTTATTTATTTGTTTGTACATTTCTAGAGCATTCCAAGCCCCAAGGCAAGATGCTAAAACTTAAGAAGATGGTTACAGGTTTTTTCTATAAAAAATACAGTTGCAATACATTTACACAGTAAGAATACATACCGTCACGCATCCAGAATTACAAACAGGGAGCAGCTAGAGTTACAATGGTTAGGGAAACTTGGTGTTCGTCCTGGTGGCAGCAGGGTCATCAACATGGAGGTATGATTTTCTCCCAGACACATGCTAAAAAAGAGAGATCTGGGAGAGCACCCCGACGACTGGGAGGCAGTGGTTGGGACCTAAATACTCGTAAAGGGATAAACAGAAAGAGATAACGGGAGATTACCAGGGGGGATGGGAAAGGAAGCCCAAGGCACAAATTCTGGCACTAAGCATTGAGAGCAAAAAGCTGCATTCTGGAACTTGTAGGAGCTGTTACTAGAGCCAGCCTAAACGTTGAACAAAAGGTTAAAGGAAGAGATAAGTGATCAAAAGGAGAATAGTGTAAATGGAGAATAAGAGGGAACCAATGACGGAGCCCTGAAGGTGCAGGGGGAGGATAGTTGACCATCCCATGAGACAGAATACGAACAACCAGAGCAACAAGAATGAAATCAAGTTAGAACAGGGCCAGTAAGACTAAGCGAAGAAAGAGTGGTGATGAGAGTGGGCTGGCCAATGGTATCAAGCTTTGCAGAAAGATTGAGAAGTATGAGTATAGCTTATTGTGACGTGTGATGAGAGAGTCAGAAAGGTATAAGAGAGCGGTTTCAGACGAATGGGCAGGGCGAAAGATGTAAGAATGATGAGACTTGAAAGTAAACAGTTTGCTCCAAAAGTTTAGATGGAAATGGGAGTAAGGAGATAGGATGGAAATTAAAAGGGAGAGAAGGATTGAGAGAGGGTTTTTCCAGGTTTGGGGAGGATTGCTGCGTGTGTAATGGAGGAAAGAAAAGTTGAAGAAGAAAGAGAATGATTAACGAGGGTTGTAAGATATTGAAGGAGCTGAGGGTAGAGATAATTCATGTAATGGGAACCTGAGAGAAAATCTGTGGTATCCAAGTGCGTGAGAGGGCAAAAGGCAGAAACAGGAGGGGACATGGAAGGGGAGGAGGACCAAGGGGTGAGGGAGAGAGGAAGGGGATTGAGAAAGAAGACCAGAGAGACGAGACTTTGGAGGTTAAGTTGTCAGCAAATTCAGAAGCAAAGTGAGCAGTCAGAAGGATGGGGGGAGAGAATATTGTTAAGGAGTTGAAAAAGGTGATGGGATAAGGAGAAAATAAGTGAGGAGAAATATTGTTTTTAGAAGTAAGGAGGAGAGAATCATAGTAAGATATGATATGATGGGTTATTTATAACACACTTAATACCCAGAGGTTTCTAAGCACGGGCGCGGGAATCAAACTCATGTTGCTCCATGTCGTCTTGCTTCCAAGCCAATCACATTGCAGCTGAGATATCCTCCCGAGACTGGCAGCGGAAAGCTTATCATTATCAGAGGAAATACTTTTTCTTGGGGCTTTCTTTTAAGCAGAGCGAAAAGTGAGGAGTCTTAAGAGATGAATTAAGCCATGGGTTAGGAGGCTTGAGGGAGGGAGTGAAGGGACCGGAGGAATCAGTTAAGTTAAGAGTGGGGGTGAGAGAAGAATGGGAAGAGGTGGCAGCTAAGTCAGGAGTGAGTTGTGAGAAAGTATTAAGAGAGGGGAGGGAGAGGTCAAGAGAAAATAAAAAGAGGAAGGTGTTGAAGAACAAACGGTCAAAACGCTTGAAGGATAAAGTGATGGAGGGAGGAGAAAAGGGAGAAGGCAGAGTAGTAGAGAAGAAAGAAGATGAACAGAGGAGTGAAAAGGTCATGAGCAAACAGAAGCTGCTGAAGGAAATTAAGTAAAGATGAGAACCAGAGAAGACGATGGTCAGTGTTGGAGGGGGGACAGGAAAGATAAATAGAAAAAAGATGTGAGGAGTCAAAAAGAGGCAGAAAAGCTCAGGGGCTGATAAATGGAGTCGAGATGTAAGTTAAAATCACCAAGAAGAAAACAAGTACATTCCAAGGGAGGGATATATGGAACATATGCCATTAGACACATGTGGGAGGCTAGAGAACCTAAATCTCTGACAGAAATGCAACTTGCCATCTCGCCTCTTTCCCTTGAGGGGGTTGATTACTACACACAGCAGACAATCTTGCTTGCTAGACTGATACCCAATTCAAACAGAAAAACAGCATTCCATGCAATGCACAATTCAACACCAGGAGCTTATAGCTGAAAAATCGTACTGTTTGCTCAGGGATCATACATTTGTACTTATTTGTATGTTTCATTTCGCGCCTAGACACACTTGTGTACAGGCGCGTTGTAAATGACTTATCATATCACATAATGTATTGGGAACATGGTGTTTTAGTCAGAAGAGTAATAAATGGTAGACTGGGCGGTTTGGGTCTATTTGACCTAAAACATTTGACCTAATCACATTTGATCGAATTTATTGGACCTTTTATTCAGTCTAAAATGCAGGGGGAGACCCCCGCAGCCCTCCTCCCTTCTTCCCCTCAACCTAATCTATGCCCTTAACCACCCCATATATATATTTAATTAAATTTGAACGAAAAAAGGTCAAATACATTCGATAAAATGTTTTAGGTCAAAGATCTTTAGGTCAATTATGCCAATACCGACTGGGCCACCATGCAATCATGTGCCTTGCAAAAGGTTTTCGAGCCCTTAATCATTGCCATATAGCAAGACTGTGAAGGGGTTGAAAAACAAACATCGGCCAGGGTCAGGCAAAGAACTTTATATGTTATCAGATGGTAGTAGGGATGCGTGCGTGCGTGTGTGATTGCATTGGTGGTGGGAAGGGCGGGTTTGAAGGGATAATCCAGACAGAGAGAGCGTTCCTTCAAGATGTAGTAATTGAATATTTAAGGCTGGTTTGAATGAGTGGATGCCTGTGGTGTTTTTGATGTCAATGGGAGAAGAGCTGCAGCGGAGAGGGCACAGACGGAGAAGGAGAGGAAGCAAGAGGCCTCACAGCCAGGCTTGGGATGAACAGACTGAGGCGGTTGCTGGATCGAAGGGGGGTAGGAGGGGAGTTGCGGCAGATGGTGGCAGGCACATAGGTAGAAGGCAGCACAAGACTAGATTTGAAAATAAGCAGTAGGAATTTGTAGACAGTTTGTGCGTGGAAAGACAGTTGACATAAATGCAGTGCGGCAGAACAAAGCAAGGGGTCGGATGCAGAAGGAGAGTGCAGATTTAGAAATTGAGGATTTTGCCAAGAGGATCAAAGAAGTAGAGATGGAAGTGTAGGAGGATTCTTGAGCAGTAGCCATGGCAACTGAGGACCAGGGCAGAGACAAGTGATTTAGTAGAATGGGAGGGGAGGGGGGTGGGAAATCTTGTGGATGTTATGAGATTTAGTCCAGAAGCAGCCCCTGTAGGTTATTGGATCGGTAGATCGATGTTGACCAGCACCCCAAAGTTGTGTACTTTGGGGAAGGGCGTGAGAAGATCACGCCCTTCCTAATATTGAATATTCCTAAAAGAGAGCACATCTCAGAAATTAGAAAGCCACACAGCTGGCTCTCTATACATGACAAAATTGCCCTAAAAACTATCTGCCTCACACACAAAGCAATTAACTTCCAAGCCCCCCACCCCTATCTTACAGACAAGTTAACTTGGAAGTTATCCAATAGATTCACCAGAGCATCTAACACGCCATCCCTGGTGGTGCCTAGATACAATCTAAAAAGAGCCGGAGGTTCTAGCTTCCCGGTATTAGCCTCCCAACTTTGGAACTCTCTCCCACAGAACATCCAAACCATTCAAACCTTCAACAATTTCAGAAGCCATGTTATCACTTGGATTCTTAACAAAACACAAAACAGTAGCTCTTGATACCATTAATAGCTAGATCTGCTCAACTGGTATACGTGTCCTATACTACTGCTATGACCCAATGCATAATATGTATAATATGTATAATGTTTATGTATATATGTACAACTGTAATTTTACAAACTGTATTAATGCCTTCAACTGCTTATACTATACCATGTAACTACTTCACCTTCAAGCGGCCAATTACCTCCGGGTCAGGTGCGCGATATAAATAAAATAAACAAACAAACAAGGGAAAAAATCCTAGAGAGGAAAAAATGAGGAGGGGCTAAAAGGTAGTGTGATAGATTGCTTTGGTTTTAGAGAAGTTAAGTATAAGGCAGTGAAGTGCCCATCAGTAAAGGATGACATAGAGGCAGCTGGACATCTCCAGGAAGGTGTCAGGAGTGAAAGAGGGAACGAAACGAACATTTGGACATCATATGCAAAGGGGTGATGGGACAACACAATGCGAGAAGATGAATGTGCGGAGGAGAACACAATATCATCAGTTTCAATGACAATGGTGAATCGAAGAACGGAAATGCTGCTCTATACAGAGAGTGGTTATCAGATCAATTGGCCCCACCTCACTGTCCCTTTAGTCTTCATGATGCTTTATGCCTTGTGGACTCCTAGTAAACTTTGTAAGGGAGGAACGGCCCCATCTTTCAAGAACATGCTCCTCCAATGTGCACTTATCATTGGTGGGTGTGTAAATTTAGCGGAGGTAACGTTTGTGACATACTTCTAGTTCAGAGCGGAACGCATTATAACAGAATATACGTAAACGTCATTTAAGTAATTCAACTGCTTTACTGCTGAGGATTGCCCCGAACAGGCCCTGGGCAAGCCCTCTTTGTTGCCAAGGCCACATGGCACTCCCTTATTCTTTTGGGCATCGTGTAGCTGTGGATTTCCCTGACGCAGGTAAGGGGTTAAATAACAATAAGACAACGATTTGACATTTCCACCTCCACATCGGCGCAGTGCATATAGTCCAGTCCAATTGGAATTCTCTCTCTTTACACACTTGGTGCGTCTGGGTGCATCTCACCAGAAGGGGTGTAGGGCAAACAAACACAATTAAAATGATCGATGTGGCAGGATCAGTAGAGGTCGCACTTTGGCACTCTGCAATAGTCTAACAGGGGGGAGGGGTGCTCCCAATTCACTTGTTAAGGGTGGAATGGTGACTTTTCTATCTATCTTATTTTAAATTAGAAAACGTGCGCTGTACATTCATATTAATTAAGTCCCTACGCACAAGTTGCTGGCTGTATATTTAGAAACATTTAAGAAAAGGCCAATAAGAACTGGCTTCACATGTGAACATGAAAGCTTCTTATAAACCGGTGGCATGAAGATCGATTATCTATTTCCTATTAATCTGTTTATTCAAGCAGGAAGGCCTAATGCATGATCAGCAGAATGTCAACCATCTTGAAACCAAATCTCTTGTATATTGACCATGTAAATGTTTTTCCTACCAAAAAATCCGACACAAGATTGTATTCAACTGTTTCCGGATAGGAATTAGAGGAGGGAATTTGTGAATTTTCATTTCATCAGCATATCTTCCAGAAAGGTCATAGAGGCCGGGAATCGTTTGTTAATAAGGCTGCCTCCCCCAAAGCTTATATGTGGATGGCAGCTTTTATTGACAGTCACGACATTGGACTTCTGGTGACAAATATCCTGCTTATTGAAGGAAATCATACTTGTGTTAGTTGATACATAATTTGAAAATACATTGCAGCCTGCAATATCCGTATAACAGCCTGGAAATAATGTTCTTATTACAGCCTAGTTGTGACATCAGAACTGGTCTGTAATACGAACATGACATCACAACTGCTCTTTAAGCAGTTATTATGCTTCAGATGTGATATCACCATGCCTGCTGCTTGTGCCAGCACAGACCAGAATTCCAACTTGTACTGCAGTGCTTAATTAAAACCTGCCAGGCTTGTAATGTAATGTAATTTGCCATTTGTATATCAGCTTTATCTCATTGGTATGGCGCTGTGGGTGAATGCTCTCGGGGGACCGTAGTCCAAGGTTTGGGGAAAATTGATCATAGGAGCTTAGAGTGTTTGTGTGCATTTTAGCCAATGTGAAGTCAGGTAGTTGTGACCAGGTCCCTACTAGCTACCCATATCGAGCTGGCAAGTGAATGGGTGCATTAAGTTGACCGGAGAGTATGCAAGAGTGGTACACTCATTATGTGTCCAACTAGACCACATTTTTGTCATGGGGGATAGCTGAATTCTAATGGCAGAGGGTTTGTGCGGTGTGTCTTTAGGAATGGTGTATGGTTGCAGATGTGTGCAGGTGGGCGGCCTTGCATTCGACTGTCTTCCATAAACATAGAGTATGATACACGCCTGTGTGCTCTGGCTGGCTTCTTGGTTTCATAAATGTGGCATGGACTCTCTCCTGTGGTCTGCTGGAGATTATTAGATTATTCTTACCGTCATTTGGTGATTACATGGAAGTTCTTTGCTGGTCCAGCCTATCTGAAGTAATTGACTAACTCGCTAGGGCAGGGTTTGTGAGAGTGCTGGGGAGAATAGCCATGTCTTGAGGGCCCTACAGAAGGCCGAGTGATCCTCTATGCATCAGATGTTAAGCAGTATTGGGCTCTAGATAGTGGGGACTTTGATGGAGAACGAGGATCCTCCTATTCTAGTCGATTTGAAGGAGGGGATCACAAGGAGGAGGAGTGCAGTGCTTGAACGCAGGTTTCTGTTGGGTTGGTAGCGGGTGATTTTCTGTTGAAGCTATTCTGGGCCTGTCTTGTGGAGGGCACCGTGAGTGATGCACATGGCTTTGAAAGCGGCCCGTCATTTGACCGGGAGCCAGTGGAGGATATGGATGGCGGGGGTGATAGCTGCTGGACCCTTTGAAGCTTTCTGAGTTGATAAGCAGGGGCACCCAGGTTGAGGACGTTGGCGTACTCTATGTGGGGGGGGGCAATGGACAAGATTGCAGTGCTATCCAGTGATAATAATGAAAAGATAATAACAAACAACATTTTTTATGAAAAAATACCACATTTAACAAATATATTTATATGGGAAGTGAGGTAAGGGGACGAACGGGAAGGGAGGGAGTTGCAGTGGGATTGTAAACAAAGAGAAAAGAGGGATTTGGGGGATCCCACCAAATTAAAAAAGAAATAAATAAATTCAGGATTTTTTTGGTAAAAATATTTTATTAAAACATTTTCTGTTATTTATTTATTTGTTCATATCACAGTGAACCGATTGCAGTGACTCTATCGGGGGTAAGGGAAGCTGTGTCTCAGATTGTGCAGGTGTAGATAGCAAGATTTAGACACAGTGTTAATGTCCTGTGAGAGTGTCAAGTTAGTGTCCATGGTACATTCTAGGTTATTTATTTTGCTGGATGCAGCGGGGGTGGGGGAGCTAGGGAAGAAGGCCAAGTGGTGGGTTAGGGGAAGAAAGCTGTCTTCCCCTCAGAGCATGGTTTCTGTTTTTCCGGGATTGAGGCCGAGATGGTTGGCTATCATCCAATGATCAATTTCTGTGAGGCAGAATGCAAGGACAGGGTGAGTGATCTTAAAGATGATTTGGGTGTCATCTGTGTAGTTGTTGCAGGTGAGATTATGTGAGCGGAGAAGGGTGGGGAGAGGGCTCATGTAGAAGTTGAAGCGAAGAGGTGATAGGCAGGCACATTGTGGATATCCGTTGTTGACGTGGCAGACGGTTGAGGTGAAGAGAGGGAGGTTAGTGATTTGGTATCTGTTAGCGAGGAATGAAGAAATCCACCATAGTCCTGTTTCCCTTATGCCGACGGAGTGCAGTCTGTCAAGGAGGCGGCTGTGGTCAATGGTGTTGAATGCCACCAAGAGGTAGAGGAATATGAGTGCGGCACAGCCCTCTGTGTCTGCAGTGCTTTTGAGGTCATCCCAGATGGAGACTAGGATTGATTCAGTTCCATGGAGGGGTCTGAATGCAGACTGGGCGGGGTCAAGAAGATGATTGGAATCACTGAAAAAACAGAGCTTGGAGTAGGCCGTTCAGTTAATGCATTTGGCTAGGAAATGGGTGTTTGAAATAGGTCTGTAGTTGGATGGAAGGAGGGGGTCAAGTGAGAGTTTTTTGAGGAGGGGTTTGAAGCGTGATGTTTTGAATGCTGCTGGGAATATGCCTGAGGTGAGGGAGGAGTTAAGGATGGATCTTGCAATGCCACCTGCACAGGTTGAGGTCAAGATTACTTTGAGGAGGGCAGGAGGGCATGGGTCTCTCTGGGATCCAGACTGGTGACTGCTGGCAAGTAGTTTAAGGAATTTGGGTCTAGAGATAGGAGATACAGAGGAGAAGAAAGGGAGGTAGAGGCAGGGTTAGAGAGGTCATGCAAGGGTGTAGGTTTTTGGGGTGGAAGTACTGCTAGTTTTGCATCTATGTTGCATGTTAAGATGGATTTCTAAACTCTGACCTGGTGGTAAGAAGTTTAGGAGGCCACCCTCTGTTAATGAAACAGGGGAACCTGCTGGACAAGCCATACCAATGTAGGTAGCTTGGCAGGAGGTCAAGACTAAGTATCAGAAGGGGTGAGAATAAGGGGAAGCCCACAATGAGCACACACAGCAACGAACCACAAATAACTCGTAGACAAGTGTATATGAAAAATATGTATACATTTATTGCTGTGGCTCGGCCATTTTCAGACCTGGCCACAGTCTTGAACCAAACACAGTAAACGCAGTTAAAAGAAGTAAAACATTATTAAAAGTAACTGCTGCTACTAGTTCATCCCAGGTACACTCGTACAATTATCGAAAAAATCTGTCAAGGATGTCTAGGGCCATAAAACAAAAAAAGGGCCCCAGCGCACTGTACTGGAAGGTGCATTGTGCACTGTTAAAAAGTTACCAAGAAATAGCAACATAGTCAAAGAATAAGGGAAACATAGTTTCCCAGTACTGACAGCCTGAAACAGGTGTCTGTTTCTCCATAACAAGTGAGCAAAAGCCCAGGAGTGTTCAGCTGAAGGCTGGGCTCCACTGGAAAAAGTCAGGTTAGGATAGCCACACAAAAGCAAAATGTTTGGTGGGTCCGTAAATGGAGGGAAGATTGCACATAAATGAAATCTTTCCTAACAGTGTGTATTATTTCTAGTGCCGTTTTGTAGAAATGGTCCAATAGGTCATCACAAAGTGTTTGGGAGATATGCGAGTGGGTGTGTTCAGGGGGGGGGGCATGAATTATGTGATGATCTTGTGGAGTTCCTTGCTATTAATATGGGCATTAGAGATTCTGTTCCCTTAATAGGATTTCCGAATTTCGACTTTGTAGACATAGGTCTTAAGAGCGTAAGATGTTCTGCTATGGGCTGTTGGGTGTCCTGACCCACGTTTGGGCTATTATGCTGCACAATTTGGTGCTGTGGGTTTAGGAAATCCAAGATGGCGGAAAAGCCCACATTGCACCAGAATCCAGGAAAACCGCGCAGTTTGGGCGCACACCAAAATGTTCCCCTGACCTGCCACCCACCAGTGCGAGCGTGATGGGCCAGAAGTGCCATGGGTGAAATGTATGCCAAAGGAAAAACAGCAGTGCCGGTTAGCTCAGAATGCGCTTAGAAATCACCTTTGTTTCTCTGAAATGCAAGCTAAAAATGCCTATTTTAAACATTGCAAGATATTCAAAAACCTCAATGAACACCAGCAGACATTTGGCAGAAGGTAGACTTGTGTGCATACAAAATCTGGAAAGAAAAAGAGCCCAAAATAATGTTCATAATGAAACTGGCTGAGCCGTGGATGTCAGCAGCTGAAGTGAAATTGGACTAAAAGACACTAAAATCTAAATGTTTAGAATAAATGAGTGACCTACTGTTGAGTGTCACATAGTTTGCAATTGTTTAAATGTCATAGTTTTGAACTTAGAATCAGTGTTCTAGCTGCATGTGTAAAGTTTAGTTTGAATGTAGAAAACTGGGAACCAAAGTGACATTTAGCTGAAGCCTGGCTTAAAGAGATTGGGCCTCATTACGACCCAGGCGGTAAGGGGTTTACGGCAGCGTTAACAGCGCCGACCCTTACCGCCTGAGTACGAGGTCCCTTAGCGCCATGGCGCTTTTAACACCTGCTTTCAGCAGGTGTTAAAATCCATGGCGCTAAGGGACCATGGAGTTAATTACGCCACCGTAATTTACGGTGGCGTAATTAACGCCTTCCCCACTCCCATTATGCCCTATGGGGCAAAAATGGGAATGGGGAAGGGTAAATGGGGATTGGGGACTTACCGCCCCCGCCAACCTCGGAATCGGGCGGTAAGTCCGCCAACCACCATGGCGTAAACGTAGTTTACGCCATGGTGGTAAAGTCACGGCCCAGGCGGTAACTTACCGCCTGGGTCGTAATGAGGCCCATTGTATTCTGCCTGACAACTACCCTCGACAGGAGTTGAAACTTGATCAGCAGCTGTGTTCCCAGGCCTGGCTGCATTCTGCTGCCCCTGCCAAAAGGAGATGACACCTCTCTGATTGAATTAGGGGAGTGGCACCTGGGGACTGCAGGAAACGGAACAAAGCACTGTCTTGGGCTCAGGCAAATGTTATATTAGGGGGGTCGTAAAATAGCTTCCTCTTGGGAGAAGTGGGAGGAGAAGTGCCTCTGTGAGCAAGCTGAGCTTGGGGGAAGTGGACAAACCAGAAATGCCACCATGTGCTTTGGAAAACCACACCCCTTTGGGGCCAGAGCATAATTTTAAAAAGATGGATAATTAATAGTGCAGACCTGTAAAAATTATATAAATAATATCATCATTCTTGTGATTTTTCTGTGCACATTTTAAGAGATGTCAGGACTCGGTGGTATGTTCTTTGGGGTAGTAGTGGAAAATAAGGTATTACTCCAAATGTCTGTATGTTAAAAATCTGGCACTTTATCATCTGATGCCCATATTCCTTGTGCATGTTTGTATAAAATCTGGAAAAGTTTAGAGGTCGTTATCTGGATGAAAAGGGCAGAATTCTGTCAAAAGTTGACACGACATCTTACAAAGACAGGGATTGGATGGTTTGGTGCTACAGAAAATATGTTAACTGGACAGATAATATTAGAAAAATGGTACATAGATAAATGGGTATTTGGATCAGAAATAGATTTGTGTGCAATTTGACAAGGGGAGGATCCACTGACCATAAACCTACCTCATCACTCTGACTCACTGTTCCCTTCTCAAATCAGGTCAAATAGAAATCTTTGACCTATCAAATCGTGAGTGGGTTGGGCAAAGAAAGTTGGCATCCATACCCATTTTCAAAAGACATAAAAAGAGCCACTGGAACCCAGGCAAGGAGATTCACTTTCCACTTTCTTGCGGGACGCTTTGCCGGGAGACTCCAGACTTCAAATCTATCAATCTCCAGAGACCAGAGATCCAGAGAGACCAGAGATCCAGAGATACCAGATCGCTGTGCAGTGCTGAGAGCTGACCCAGATCGCTGTGCGCAGAACCAGTACCCAGTGGCGAGAGAACCGCAGCCAATCCTGACCCGATCCGTGACGAAGTCGCATTCCTGTCCAAAATATAGTGTGAGTACTCAGCTAGAACTGTGCAAAACCAATCTCTTAGTTTAAAATAATCTAATTCAAACTATTTTAACCTATCTAGAACTACATCATAGAATTGTGTGTCCTTCTGTGACTTTAAAGCTGCAAAACTGTCATCTGTCATTCTGAGCTTTACTTTTATTTTGAGAATCTACCTTCACAAAATCGTCTGTATTTCTTGAACCGTTTGTGATAGAAGCGAGATTTAACTTTTATTTTAAAGCTGTGATTCTAAGCTTCCCAACATGCTGTTACTCCTTATACTTCCACCGTAATTGCGCTCGACGCACACGACTAAATTGCCGCGAGTTGACATTTTGCTTCATTCCAGCCACGTGTAAAAATATTTGTCTTTTGCTTCCATTACGGAATTCCGTTTTCAACCTGGTAACCATCCCTGAATCATTGATAGTGCTGGCCTGAACTGATTTAAAGTATCTCTCACTCACTCTGAACCTCTAGAGGGAATTAAAATCATTTTTAGCCTATTGTTCCCCTCTTTGATTACCACATTTAAAGTACTTTGCCTGTGTTTAAAATCATCCCGGTTTCTCTTAGCTTGCTAGGGGGGAACTGAATTCATATTATACTGTGATTGCATTCCTGAAGACTGTGTGTGTTACTTCCATCTTCTTACATGGCATATGGGGGGAGTGAATTGTCAGAGAAAAAATGATTCTATTATCTTTTGCTGAAATCATATCAGGTTTATCCCTGTGTTGCTTCTTTTCCACCTTGCATTTCCTTGTACCATATAAAGCATTCTCAGCTACCTTATCCTCTATACTACTCCTAAGTAATTAAACCAGTGTGCTAGTATAACATCATCCATTGTTGATCACTGTCATATGTCTAATATTGATATCAAATATTAATTTATAATAAAAGTGTAATATATATCTATTGTTTAATTTTTCAAATAAACCTTTTCAATTTGCAAAACAAACCTACTTCTTGGCTCAGTGGGGTCAGGGGGATTCTCAGAGAGGGGCGTGATACAAGGGTTCATCATCCAGATTATAACTTGTCATAAAATATATAAATAAGTGCTTCCCTTGAGCAATCCCAGACAAGGCACTGGGCCTCATTACGAATCAGGCGTTAAGGGGTTAACGGCGCCGTAAACGGCGCCGACCCTTAACGCCTGAATCCGAGGTCCCTTTGCGCCATGGTGAGTTTAACGCCTGCTTTTTGCAGGCGTTAAAATCCATGGCGCTAAGGGACCATGGTGCTAATTACGCCACCGTAATTTACGGTGGCGCAATTAGCGCCTTCCCCAATCCCATTATGCCCTATGGGGCAAAAATGGGAATGGGGAAGGGTAAAATGGGAAATGGGGATTTACCGCCCCACTCACCTTGGAATGGGGCGGTAAATCCGCCATCCACCATGGTGTAAACGTAGTTTACACCATGGTGGTAAGGGTACGACCCAGGCGGTAACTTACCGCCTGGGTCGTAATGAGGCCCACTGACTTAGTGGGAATGCTTGATTGGAGTCATTAACAGGGCAGATGGATCAGCCCACCATCTGCATTCAAGGGATTGGCTGAGTGCTTTGAGGGGTTTGAGGAGAGGGGTGAACCATCATGGTGAGGGGCCTTGTCCATTAGAGGTCGATCTTGAGAGGGTAAGAGGTTTGAGGGTGTTGGAGAGCCATGACGTAGTTGTGGGTGAGAGAGGGGATGATGATAAATTTCACTAGGAGCGATTCACAGTCTGCGTGGCATTCCTAGCCTTGGAGTTTGAGATGGATAGGTAAGGTTCATGAAGGTTGACAAATCCACCTGCTCTGCTAGTTCTGTTGTGAGTGATGAGTGTGTTGTCAGGGGGGAATGCCTTGTTGGCCCCTGGAGATGCAAGCAGAGGAAGGCCAGGAGCGGGATTGGGGATGGTAGTCGAGGGGATCCCCTAGTGTAAACCTCGTGGGGGTGTGTGAAGTGCAAAGGTGGTAGGGTGAGGGAAATGGAGGGGGATGAGGTGTCAGTAAGAAATGGCAATAAACAGTTCTGAAAAAACCCAGAAACTTGACACCTCTACAGTTCAATTACGCCCATGCAGCATGTGTGATCTAAATATGTTGGATGGGCACCGCAATATCTTTGACATGGCCCTAGTACATTTAAGCAATATCTCCCATGCTGGTTTCCTCCTCACACAGAGGACATAACTAATTTACAGTTCAGGGATCGCGCGCACACACGCACGCACGCACTCGCACGCGCACACACAAAAATGGTTACTTGCCAGCAGGATGTATATCGCTTCCCCGAGGCTGCGCTTGGATAGCTGTCATCTCTTAGCTTTCTGAATGCTCTGCAGTTGCTGGAGAGATTTTGTTTCATGGAGACAGTAAAGGTGGGCCTATGGTTGAAGGACAGCTCTACGTGCATACATTCTTTAGCCAGTTAAATGGGCGAGGCCTGGGATCTGGGGACCGCAGCTTGCAGTCAACAAACAATACCCTGCTGTTCACTTCTTGTGCATTTTGTATATAGTTCCTTGGGGTTGTAGAATGGGTGATGTTTCACATCCGTTCTGTATGTGTGTACTTACAAATACACAAAGGCACACATTCCTGACTTTAAAACCAGAAGAGTTTCAATAAATACATGTGAGGAAAATGCTCATGAGCATAAGGTTCCATTGACTGTGCTGGTTTGGGCTGATGGAAGCTGTAGTCCAAAGTATCTGGAAATATAAGGGTTGCCGACTCCTGGATTAAAGGAATCGTTGTTTATTTTGTTTTTTTCTATTGGTTAAAAAATCAATTCAACCTTTACCAATATTAATATGAAAAGGAATCTTTTAGAAAGAGTTGGCCGTACACAACTAGAGAAATGTTTAATGAATGCTCTGATACAATCCTGTCCTTCATACATGTGATGTTGGATTGTATTTAATGATTTTCACAGGATGGGTTTGAATTATGCTTATATGATATAGGATGACTCAACTACAATGGAATGTCTATCTTTGTAATGTGTTGGGTACTCTAAATGTGATGAACTTCGTTTTAGGAGTTTTCTTTTTATTATGTATAATGTATGTTTATTTATCTTGGTTATGTTCTGTATATACATTTTATTAACATGTAAATTTAAAATAAAATACAGGTGTCATGATAGATAGGTTTATTTAAGCTATTACACTGCCTCAGGCCTAGAGCACCCAGCTGCTTCTTGGCTTGCACACAGTGTCAGGGTTATAGTGGCCAATGCATCTTACTAAACAATGTACCGAGAATATAGCACTCTGATCAGTACTTGCTAATAGTTATCAGCATGTAGTTATTTCCCTTTGCTCAGGGTGCTTGTCAGGCATAGATATCCTCATCCAACATCCCCATATACACATATCATTTGTGACAAGGGCCCTGTGTTCAGTTCTTCAGAGGTTATCAGATTCGCCTTAATAGCAGTCCTTCTGCTCCCCGAGTCTAATAGGGCAGATGGAATTTTTGATCGCCTTCACCTATGGTCCAGGCTGGAGATTCTGGTACCTCTTCCCCGCCTGTGAACAGATCGGGAAGATAGTCTAGATCTTTGGGTTCATTTTCTGAGTGGTTGGCATAAAGAGGTTCTTCTTGTAGGCCTGGTTTAGGGAGCCCGATCTCCATAGGTTCTTCCTCGCAAGTTTATAAGCAGGACTTGGTAATATGTCTGGGTCTTCCACTGGCCTAATTCTTTATTACTTCGGGCACAGACTCGACCACGGTATTCTCTGGTCTGCCATAACAGACGACCTAGGCTTGTGGGATGTTTTTACCCATGCATCCGAGCCCTACCAAAAGAAACTGTGTATTACTGGCATTGAAAACGTCATGATGGCCAGAACTCCCCAGAGAGTGCACAGGGAAAACATGAAGAATAGGCTGCCACCCATTTTTGCCTATGTTGTGAGCACAGGAGGGCACTGCCTAAAACCACCGTTGGGCTACACACACAGTAGCCTGAAACCATTGGGAATGGCAATGCTGATTGCCAAAAGCAACCCAGAACTGTGGGGAATTCATTTTCTTAATGTCAAAAATGGATGCAATACCGGTGCTCACCACTATCAGAAAGCCGGCGTTTTAAACCCACCAGAATTTGGTGTAAAACTGAACAAATGAACCCAAACCAGGCCAAGGAAAGACTTGCTAAGAGGTGGATACAATGTAAAACTATATTCTGAAATGACTTGAAGGAAGTAATTATTTAATGTATATATAAAAAATAGCTGCATGTAAGTTGGACTTGAATGTAGAAAACTGGGAACTAAAGTGACATTTAGCTGAATTCTGCCTGACAACTACCCCCAACAGGAGAAACCGGCTCAGCCACTCTTCCCAGGACTAGCTGCATTCTGCTACCCAGGCCAAAAGGAGATGACACCTCTCTGATTGGGTTAGGGGTGGAGCACCTGGGGACTGCAGGAAGTTGAACAAAGCCCTGTCCTGGACTCAGGCAAATGTTATATTGGGGGGGTTGTAAAGTGGCTTCCTCTTGGGAGAAACTGGGAGGGGCAGTGCCTCTGCTAGCAAGCTGAGCTTGGGGGAAGTGGACAAACCAGAAACTCCACCATGTGCTTGTGGGAAGCCACACCCCTTTTTGACCAGGGCATAATTTTAAAAAGATAGATAACTCATAGTGCGGACTGGTCAAAATTATATAAATAATATCATTATTCTTGTGATTTTTCTGTGCACGTTTTAAGAGGTGTTAGGACCCTGTGGTGTATTCTGGGGGGTTGCTAGCAGAAAATAGGGTCTTACTCCAAATGTCTGCATGTTAAAAATCTGACACTTCATCAATTAATGTCCCAGCTTGCAGGAACATGGGGCTTGAACAGAGACCTGTCTTAATTCATCTGTAATATGTACATGTAATTATGTCATTTCAACCACTTGTGTATCTTGGAAATATGTATTTGAGTCAGAAAAAGATTTGTGTGCAATTTGACAAGGGGAGGATCCTCTGACCCATACACAGACCTCATCATGATGACAATCCATTTCCTTCCCCCAATCATGGGAGAGGGGAGAATTGGGCCAATGACAAGTAGAGAGGGGCAGGCTCAGTTATGCCACGCACACACCCACTTTCGAAACACATAAAAGCAGACAGTGCAGGACAGGTAGGGACATTCGCTTTCCACTTTCTTGCGGGACGCTTTGCCAGGAGACTTCAGACTTCACATCCAGAGATCCAGACTTCAAATCCATCAATCTTCAGAACCTGTAGCAGAAATTCCAGAATTTGTAGCAGAGATGCCTGAATCCACAAGTTGAATCCTCTTCAGCAGGCCTCAAAACCAACCAAACTATTCAACAGCCGGGCGAGCTGTTTGAATTTTTTTGCCAAGAACTTTTGCGAGAACCTGTAGCAGTATCCAGAAAGCAGTGCTGTATCCAGAACCAGAGAGAACCACAAACCAGACCGTTGTGAGCAGAACCGGTGCTTAACAGACCCAGAGAGCAGAGCTGACCCAGATAGCCGGGACTTCAGAACCACCCGCCGGAAGTCCCGTCCAACCTGACCAGACCTTGACGGCTTATTTCAAAAATATAGTGTGAGTACTCACTGTGCCAAAACTAATCTCTTAGTTTAAAATAATCTAATCCAAACTATTTTAACCTATTTAGAACTACCTCATAGGAATCTTGTGTGTCATTCTGTCCTTTTTAAAGCTGAAAACTGTCACCTGTCATTTTGAACTTTTAAATTTCAAATCCGAAAAACTACCTTGACTAAATCGGCTGTATCTCCGGAACCGTTTGTGCTAGGAGCGAAATGTTATCTTAAAGCTAAGATTCTAGGCTTTCCAACGAACCTAGAACCGACTTGCTACTCCTTATAGGGCCTCCGTAATTACGCTCGACGCACGCGATTAAATTTGCCGACATTTGACATTTTGCACAATTTCAGCCACGTGTAAAAATCAGCAGCTCCTTGCTTTCCTTTAGTAAAATTCGTTTTAACCTGATAGTTACTGAAAGAGCATTGCTAAAGTGAGCCTGAACTAATATAAACTAGATATCATCCACCCTGAACCTCTAGAGGGAATTAAAAGCATTTTTTATCACATTTCTCACTTCATTGTCATCACATTCAAAGCATTTTGGGCCTGTGTTTCAAACTTCTGCCTGTTTTCCTCTAAGCTTGCTGGGGGGAACTGAATTTCGTATTGTGTTTGATTGCATTCCTGAGAACTGTGTGCTCCTCTTTCCATCTCCTTATATTGCATAAAGGGGGGGGTGTGAATTTTCAAGGAAAAGTGATTACATTGTCTTTTGTTGAAGCCATATCAAGTTATTTTCTGTACAGCATTTCATTCATCATTGCGTTTCCTTGAACCATATAAAGCATTCTTTCCCACCTTATTCTTCTGTTCCTATTCATAAGTCACCAAGAACTGTGCTACTGTAGGATTACCTCTTGCTGATTACTGCTCATATTCACAAGTGTACTATCCATTATCAATTTATTTATAGAAGTGTGATATATGTATATATTGTTTAATTTTTCAAATAAATCTTTTAAATTTGCGAAACAAATCTACTTCTTGGCTCAGTGGGATCAGGGGGGTTCTAAGAGAGGGGTGTTATACAAGGGTTCATCATCCAGATTATAACTTGCCATAAAAATATATAAATAAGGGCTTCCCTTGGGCATCCCAGACAAGGCACTGACTTAGTGGGATTGCTTGATTGGAGTCACTTACACAGTGGGGGCTTGTAGCCGGGATATTCTGGATTAGATTTACCACTTGTGCAGCTTAGTACAGTGTGCTAACTGACGGGACACATACATCCGGTCGGATCACCACGCTGTGGTACGCTGTCAAGCTCTCCTCAAAGGGACGCTCTAAGGAGAAGGTCTGTTTTGCAAAATAAAATACAAACTTCGGTAAGTCAGGAAGGAACTCAAATTCCAGAATGACGACCTTGGTAGATATGAAGATAGCTAGGGACCACCTCTTACATAAACTGTTTGTGAGAGGTGAATGGTCTGAACACGACCAAACGGTCTGGCTGAAGACAATCGCGCAACAGGTCACTGAAACAGGGTCAGATATATGGAGAGTTCAGGGTCCATTACATGTGGCCCTGAGTGAATTATATATGACCCCTAAAGCCAAAGATGAACACAATAAGATTGTTAGGATAGTGGCATATTTGTATCTATATATGGGAGCCATGCAGGATAAATGTGCTGAAGGCCAAGATCTGGCAAATAGGCAACAGATGGCGTGAGAAAAAGCCAAATCTGACTGGACTCTTCTGAGCAGAGGCTGCTCAGGAGCCAGGAGTCAGAAAATGACAGCAGACAGTACATCACTAAAATAAAGGAGGATATGGATATGCTGCAACAGGAAATGGCTGACCAGGATACCAGATTTCTGGCCTTGCAGAAGGAGTACCAAGAAGGTTTGGACTCCCTACTGCAGAGCCAGAAAAAGCTGGAGCAACAACAGGACCTCAACAGGGCATACACAGAGCAGGTAGCCATCCTGCAAATTCGATTAGACAGAGAGAAAGAGGAAAGCAATAAATTGATTCTGAAAGACCTGGATACCCAAGCAGAGTTTAATCAGGAGCGCCAGAAAGCCGGTGCCTTTCAAAGGCAAAGGGATGACCTGGCGGCACAGATGCAGACTCTTAGTCAGGAAAGGGACATCTTAGGCCAGGAAGTCTGCCATTTAAAAAGAAAAACTGCGGAAAACCACGTGGCCCTCCAGGGGCTGGGTGACCTCCAAAAAGAGCATCAGAACTTAGTGCACACCAGGAGGGTGGAAGAGGCTCTGGCAAGAAAGGAGCAGGCCAGTAGGGATGGGACTCAGGAGGTAACCCTCCTGCAGCAAAGCCTGGCCCAGTACTCCAGGACCAATCAGGAGGCACAGAGAGAGAATGAGGCTCTCTGCCAGCACAATGATAGGCTCCAGCAACAGGTAGCGATGCAGGAGAGACTGATAGAGTCTAGTAAGGCCTTAACTGAGGAACTGAAGGCGCAGGCTCTTGCATTGCAACAGGGAGCAGGGGCTGACAGAGATGAAGTTCGCTGGGAAATGGAAACACCTGAGCATAACCTCAGAAGCCCTAGTACCAGAGGCCTTCATCTCTCTCAGTCCCTGGACTCTGCCACCCCCATGTCCCCTCGCGCACATGAGCACAGGGCCACAGGGATGGCAGATTACTATCCAGCCAAAAGTATGGGGCTCATAGGCCAGTACCACCCAGGAATGGAGGGGCGGGCATCCGGGTATGGGCACCCAAGCACAGTGCAATTTAGTGGGGAACCCCAGGAGAGTAGGCCCATTAAGGGCATCCTGAAAACCTCTGCCCAGTTAGGTCAGTGGGGGGGTACCCATCAAATCCTGGCAGCAAGGAGGGATCTGAAGACTCCTCTGAGCGTTACAGGACACAGGAGACCAGGTCCCCACATTCTGCCAGCTATTCCCAGGCTCGCAGATTCCGGGAAAACCTGGAAGATCAGACGGGCACCTCTGGGAGCAGTGCTTCTGAATCAGAGGATGAATGGACCAGGGTTACCCGAACCAAAAAGGCCAAAAGGGCAACAAAGGGCCTTGCTTAAGGACCCATTGAAACAAATAAAGGCAATAAGGAGTGTCATCACGCCTTATCATAAGAACGCCAAGTATTCTGTTTGGGAACACTTGGAGCTCTATGAGCAAATGATGGAGACTTTCGATTTGAAGGACAGCAGTAGCTGCATCCATTACCTCAAATGGACATTCTCCCCAGAATACTCCAGTTTCTTTGCAGGGCTGGAGGACCAAAACCATTCAAGATGGTCCGCACATAGGTTCATCGAAATCCTCAAGAGGCTCGCAAGGCAGCCTACAATTTGCAATGTGGGGAGGATCAGGCCCCACAAGAATTCGTACAAGAATTGAAGCGTGCCTTTGCACAGACCACCAGAAGGGTGCGCACAGACAGCAGAGAATTTGTCAATACTTTTTTCCATGCCTTGCCCAAATACATCATGACCCAGCTAGTGAGAGATTTTCACGAGAAGAGGTCACTAGACTGGGTCATTGAGCAAGCCATCCGGATCTATGAGGTGCAGAAGCCCATAGAAAATAAAAGTAATGCGCAGAAAACCCCCAAATCCAACAGCACCCCTGCTGCTGCCTAGGTGGCAGAGGTAAAGGTTGCCCCCCTTTTAGATTTGGAGATGGGGGGGCCTAAAAACCTGCCTGAACCAAATAATTCACAGCCCAGAAGGCCCTCGGGCCAGTCACAGACAGGGAGTCGAGGAAGAAGTCCCACAAATGGGGCCCCCGCTCCCCTGATTATAGTCCCCGCTACAACGGAAACCGACCCATCCTGGGTTATGTGTGGACTCCTCCAGCCCAAGGGGGTGGATCCAGCCAAGCACCTGACCCAGGGAACTTCCCTCCTAACTTCCCCCAGGAGGGCAGATATTCACCAAATCCTGGGCAGAACTTCTTTCCCAGGTATCCACCCAATTTCCCCAAAATCATCCATCCTTCTTTGCCCAATTCCCTGAGCCCAGACAACCTAATCCGGGAGACGGGAGGCCAAGGGTGGAGGGGTACCCAAATCTTCCCAATCCGGGGTATTACCAGAGAAGGGATAGCTACCCTTCCCGTGATAAGCCCAGGGAGAAAATAGAGCCCCGTATCAGCCTGAGCGGGTTTCACAACTTGAGCGCCAGGTCCAAAATATGGCAAATATGGGTCACATACTGAGGGATCAACAGAACCCTCAGATGAGCATGCCACCGCAGAATGCCCCAAACTCTGGGCCTGGTGCTCCAGAACAATGATGGGGGCAGCACCCCGATAACCCACCGGTTCCCAGGGAGGAGGCACAAGGGGAAGGGGGGGTGTAAAGCCTTGGAGGAAACCTCCTTCCCAACTTGTAAACAGACCCTGGAAAACCAGGAACCGGGAACAAAATTTCCTACCCCTGAAAGTCTGCCACCCAAGGAGCAGAGGCGGGGTAGGAGAAACAAAGGACCCAAACAGACCCACTTTGTGGAGGAGGTACAGGTCTTCCAATTTGAGGGAGAGGGATCCTCAGAAGATCCTGGGAAAATGATCTTCTCCTTCAGAGATGGGGGAACTCCTCCCAAGGAAAAATGGGTCCTAAGGGATTCCAATCCAGACTGGGGAGATATGGAGACTGAGCTACTGACGCCCATCATCTCAGCCCAGAACCCACAATACCGAAATCCCCTGGTTCAAACCCATCCTGGTGACTGCCTCCAAAAAGGGGGGGGGTGACCCAAAACCGGAACCAGGGGAACCCACAATGGCTCTGATCTCCAGTTGCCAACTTTTTCTTTTAGATTCCCAAGGCTCTCCACAG
Source organism: Ambystoma mexicanum (assembly GCF_040938575.1). Classification (NCBI taxonomy): domain Eukaryota; kingdom Metazoa; phylum Chordata; class Amphibia; order Caudata; family Ambystomatidae; genus Ambystoma; species Ambystoma mexicanum. Next base: position 1,396,208,943 of record NC_090922.1, read on the forward strand.
AATTCTGCCCAAATCTCTTCTCTTGCAATGTCCAAAACCAGAAAATTGGCCCACCAGTTGTCCAAAAATGTGCATTATCTGTGCCCCCTTAAGGAAAAGGAGGGAGGATATTATGCCCCGGTACAAGTAGAGGGGCAGGGTACAATTTTGGCACTGGTGGACACTGGATCCCAAGCTACCCTTCTGTCCAAAAGGGCATTTGATGAACTGAATTCAGGTAGGGGGGAGAAGTATCAAATTCCCCTCACCTCTCTTCCTGGACAACTGCAGAACTTTGACGGGAAGGAAATTCCCGTCGAGGGGACTGCAGACTTGGACATTAAAATTGGGTGACACAAGGTGAAACACCCGGTCATAGTAGTGACTCCAGAGGGCCCCCCTTGTTTACTAGGGAATGACCTCCTGAGAAGGTTTTCACCCCTAATAGATTGCATAAACAAGGTCCTCTGGACCCAGACTAGCCGACCAATAAAATTAAAACAGAGTGTCAACCATGTTAGTTTAAATGGCACCTGCCACATGGTTGAACAAAAATCTGACCAAGTAGAATTTCACTTCCAGAACAACCAAATTCCAGACGTCTCAGTAATAGCAGTAGGACAACAGGCTGGTGATGGGGGGTCCTCTCTATTTCTGAAAATCAACCTTCCTTCCAGTTTAAGGTGGTATTCCACACTGGAAGGAAATACTCTGAAATTCTTTACCAATCCACAATCAGACACTCCCACTCCTATAGTCCTGAAAGATGTGAAATCAGCTCAGAGCCTGGCTGATATTCAGCAAATTGGAGAGCAGTTGTTCATCACTGTTCAGTTAAATGATGGGAAGGACTCTGTTCTCGCTCAAATTTGTGTGAACAACGGTAAGAGCTTCATCAGCGAAGCCATGTTCCGCCAACTCCCAAAAGATCCAGCCATTCCCACATTCAAACTAATAGACAAATGGGAAATGGATCTGGAAGCACCCAATTCCAAACATCTCCTGCCAAGCAGGTGTATGCTCAAAATCTCCATTGGCAACAAGAGCATAGTCCATAATTGTTGGGTCGTGCGAGATGTCAATGCCGCCTTTTACTTAGGCAGTGACATTCTCAATCGCTTTGCCATTAGTTTGCACCTAATAAACTTCAAAGCTTGGTCCCGATTAGCGGATAATCCCATGGGCTTTGATGATCCAGAAAAAGCATTTACGTCAGCTCAATTGCTACCTTATGTAGTTGAAATTCAGATCTAAGAGGAAGTCACCATCCCAGAAAGGACCCGACAATTCTCCCTGGAAGTGAAAGTTAAAAGAGGACAAAAATTGAAAAACCCTGATGCTTATATTCATCTAAATGCTTCTCTCCAACAGCAAGGGTTGGGGGTAAACCCAACACCATTAGTCAACATAGAACATGACACCGTTCCAATAGAGGTGGATAACAGTGACTTAAAGAGTATTACTCTAGCCGCAGGCACCATTATTGGAATGGCGGTTGATGACCGACATTTCTCCATTGATTTAGGAAATTAACTGTTAGGACCGATCCCCAAGGACTGTTTTGACAGTGAGGACAATACAACACCAGACAGGATTTTCACCCGGCATGGGGGGAACTTCCTGGTGTACACTTCTTGCCCTTATGGTAAGGAAGATGTGACTTGTGACTTCAGAGGGGACAAGGTGATTTTCCAGGTTCATGAGGGCTGCCTTTCCCACCTGATGCCTCCAGTCCAAATCAGCACTCTGACCAGGGACTTCTCCACCCAGCTGGAGGAGGCCGCTGAGATAGCCAAACCAGAAGTCTTTCCAGGCTTCAGGCAGATGGTGGAAGAGAGAGTCAACCTAGCTGATGCCTGTGTGACTCTGGAGCAGAAGCAAAAGTTGAAACAAGTTTTCTTGGATTTCCAAGATCTCTTTGCGGTAGACTCATATGACTGTGGTCGCACCGACATCCACACAACAATTCCCACGGACCCTGGAATGACTCCAGTGTTTTTGAAGCAATATCGTTTGCCTCTCGCATCCATGGAGTCCCTTACTGAAATAATTAAGAACCTTGAGTCCCGGGGAATAATCCGTCCAGTCCACAGCACTTTCAATAATCCGGTGCTGGGAATATTGAAGCCAAACGGCCAATGGAGACTCTGCGCCGACTTTAGGGAGCTCAACAAACGGGTCCATACTTCCCGATGGCCTCTTCCCTACATTGACCAAGGGCTGGCCCATATCCAGGGGTCACAGGTATTCACAGCAATAGACCTGACCAATGGCTACTGGACCGTGCATGTCAGTAGGTAGGACCAATACAAACTGGCTTTTACCTTTGGGGGCCAGCAGTACACATGGACCCGGACTCCCTTCGTATACCTCAACTCCGGCAATGAATTCAACATTTTCCTACATAAGGCCATGCCCGACCTGGGTGCGAGGGGTACCCTGGCTTATGTAGATGATGTCCTCATCAAAAGTTCATCTGTGGAAGAACACATAGCGGAGATCCGTTATGTTCTGACACAGTTGAGGGCCGCCGGAGCAAAACTTTCCTTTCAGAAAGCAAAGTGGTGAGGAACCCGTGTTAATTTCTTGGGGCATGAGATTACTCCTCAGGGTCTCTGTCCCCAAGAAAAGAAAGTGGAAGCACTTCAGAAACTGAAGGATCCCACAACTCTGCGGGAACTAAGGAGCCTCCTTGGACTGACTAATTACAGCAGAAAGTTCATTGAGGGCTACGCAGAGATCACCAGACCCCTGATTCTTCACCTGAAGGGGTGGCCAAGTGGGAATGGGGTCCAGAACAATCCGAGGCAGTAAGACAACTCAAGAGAAGCCTCTCACAAGCGCCTTGCCTAGCTTAACCTGTCAGAAACAAGGAGTTCTTCCTGGAGACAGGGTTTTCTAATACGTGCTTGACGGCAGTATTATACCAAAATCATGACAAGGTCAATAAAGTAATCTCCTATGCCTGCAAAACTTTATCCTCTGCGGAGGAAAAATTCAACGATTGTGAGAATGTACTCCTAGCAACGGTGTGGGCATTGAAGAATTACCGCCCGTTCATCCACGGGGAACACATCATAGTGGAGACTCCACACCAGCCTCTGCAATACCTTCAAAGTGACAGAATCCGGGACGGAAATGTGAGTAATTCCCGAATTACTTCCTGGATTCTGTCAATGCAAGGCTTTCCTGTGGAGGTCAGATATGGCCAAAACAAGAAGAGACCCCTCGCGCAAGGTCTGGCTGACTTGCATGATTGTGCCAGAGAAAACTGTCTCGAGGACGAAAGTCTAAAAATCAAGGACAACATGGAGGCATACCTTAATTCCCCACTCAAAGTCTTTGAAGAAGACAAGTGCGAGGGAATGCCCACTGTCTATGTAGATGGATGCTCTTACCATGTTGACAACAACGGGGAAAAAGAACTCGTGGCCGGCGTAGGGAACGCATGGGTGAATGAGTTTCCAGAACCCTCCGCTGGATACAAAATTGGTCCCCGAAGTAGTCAGGTGGCAGAATTGATGGCTGTGCATCAGGCCATCCTCACTGCTGTCCAACATCAACTCCACGAACTGGTCATAATCACAGATTCGGATTATGTATGGAACGGGTTAGTGGAGCACCTGGTCAATTGGAAAACCAGAGGCATGTTATGTGCTAATAACAAACCCCTGAAACATGGGAAGCTAATCCAAAATATTGATGATCTGGTCACATCGAATGGGATGACCATCTACTGGAAAAAGATCCAGGGTCATTCCAAAGTAGAGGGACCAGACAAAACTGGATATGACTTAGCTGATCAGCTGGCCAAAACCGGGGCCATTCAAGGGGATCTAATAGAAATAGAGTCCCTGTTGGGGGAAATCCAGGTCACTGCTATCACTAGGTCCCAGACAAACGCTCACAATGATCTTTCAACTGCACAATGGAGTAAGGAGACCCCTGATGCTGATTTAATTACAGCTCAGAAGGGGGATCCAATAATTGGTAAGTTTTACCAACACATTGAGGACCCTGAGAACTTTCCCCTGACGGATACCGATTACATTGGGAAAAAGGACCTAAGAGTGTTGATGAAATGTCCAAAAAGGTTCCGAATCCAAGACGGTTTGTTGGAAAGGAAATCCCAAACTGGCCATGATCAGTGGGTGGTCCCTACCTCATTCCGAAGCCTTATGTTAAGTCACGCCCATGATGCGGCCACCGCCGGTCATAGGGGGTTTCACACAACACTGGAAATCTTAAGAGAGTTTGCATACTGGCCACACATGGGGCAGGACCTCGACCAATACTTGAAGTTAGCAGAAACAAAGGTGGGTACTTGAGAATAGACCAAGCATTTCAAAAGCATCGCAAGATAAGCAAGAAGAGATATAGGCCTGGAATTAGAAGGGAGAGAAGGGTAAATAGAGGGCCTTTTCAAAATAGGAAGAACATAAGCATGCTTAAATGAAGATGGAAAAGATGAACGAAGAAGAGATATAGTTGAGAGAATAGTAAGATAGGACCCCAAAGAAGGGTAGACCTTAGGTATGAGAGAGGAAGGAATTGGATCATAAGGAGCAGCAGTAGGATGTGCGCGGGCTAACAAAAGCATGGCATCAGAGGATGACGTTGGTAGAAAAGAAGACAGGGACAGAAGAGTGAGCGGGAACAGACGAGGAAGAAGGAGAAGAAGAAACAACAATAGCAGCACGAAGGGCAGTGAATTTAGTGGAGAAGTTAGAGGCACAATCAGTAGCTGAAAAGAAGAAATAGGAGCGAAGTCAGGAGGAGAAGACACTAAGCAGGACAAAGTCTGGGAAAGACAAGGAGGATGGGAAAGCTGAGAATTAAGGAGATCCGAGTAAAAAGAGAAGGCTTGGCTAAAAATAAAATGTCATAGAGAATTAAACGGATGCACTTCATGCACATGCACTTTAAACTATGGCACTTTCAGTACATTTGCACCTTAGTTCTATTTGCAATGAAATTGTTTTATGCTTGATACAGGTTGTTTCTTTTTTAGCCATCTCATGCATTTCTCCATGCAGTTCTCTGTTTTTATCGTCATTAATTGTCGCTTTGGATTGTGTACATTAAAAAAGAATTCAGTCATTTTGTTTGTGCTTAATAGTGTACTTTATTTAATGAAGATGGACTCGTCCCAGTGAAAGTATTTATCTCTAAACTATGTATTTACAGGAATTTGGTTTGTGTTTTCCTATGAAGACTGTGCTATTTGCATAGGTTTGTCCTGATCTTCCTAGGTTCTCAGGACTCCTAGTGTATATTTGTATTTGTATTTTATTTAATTCATATAGCCCTTTAATCAAAAGTGCTTTACATGAGAACAAGAAAAAATACAACAAGCACAGAATGGCAATTGAATCACAACTCGAAAACAGTACAAGGAACAATTTACATTTTTGCTGAGGTGAGGAGGGCGTGGAGAGGGACAGAGGTGTGAGAGGGAATGGGAGGTATGACTGGAAGTAGAAGCAGAAGTAAGAGGGGAGGCGAGAAGGTGTGAGGAAGAGAGGAAAGAATAAGACTAGATAAGAGCAGGAGGTATGGTAGAAGGGAGTAGAGAGGAAGGAGAGGTTAAAGAAGTACAGGAGTAAGAGGTGAGGCATGAGGCGGTGGGAGAAGTAGGAGAGGAAGCGAATGGTGTTAGGGAGGGGAATGGAAAAGATAAGATTTTAGAGAAGAGCGAAAGGAAGGGTAGGAGGGGGAAGAGCAGATGTAAAGGGGGAGGCGGTTCCAGTGGAAGGGAGCAAGGAGTTGGAAAGAGCGGAAGCGGGAGGGGGCACAGGGAGGTGGAGGAGGAGAGAGTAGGAAAAGATTAGCAGAGTGGAGAGAACGAGAAGGGGTATAGAAAGTAAGAAGGGAGGAGAGGTGGGGGGCAAGACCATAGAGGGATTTGAAAATAAGACAGATGAACTTGAATTTGAGCTCGGAATGAAAAGAGAGTCAACCTAGAGAGGTGAGAGAAGAGGAGATGGAATCAAGAGGTGAGAGAAGGCAGCGGGAGCGGATGGCAGAGTGGTAGATAGATTTCAGTGGGGAGAGATGAGAGGAGGGGAGTCCAAAGAAAAGGGAGGAACAGTAGAAGAGTCTGGAGAAGATGAGGGAGGTAATTAAAAGTTTAGTAGCTTGAAAGGTAAGGAGGGGTCGAAGTTTACGTATGTTGTAGAGGTGAAAGCAACAAGAATTGGCAGTGAGAGAAATGTGATGAGATAGAGAGAGGTGAGGATCAATATGAAGTTACAGGCATGGGGAGAGAAGGAGAGCTGGGATGGGGGAAAGAGAATGGAAGCGGGAGGGGAGAGTGGAGGAAGAGTGTTGGCAGGGAAGAAGAGGAGTTCAGTTTTTTCAGTATTAAGAGTAAGGAAGTGAGAGGACATCCAGGATTCGATAGCAGAAATGCAAGAAGATAGTTTATCATGAATTTCGGGAGAGGAGGAGGGGAAGGAGGAGAAGGAGAGGAAAAGCTGGGTTTCATCCGTGTAGAAATTGTGCGAGATGCCAAAGGAGGAGATGATAGGAGCTAAGAAGGAAGTTTAAAGTGAGAAAAGAAAGGGGCCAAGGACAGAACCTTGGGGAACTGCGTGGTTAAGAGGATATTTGGGGGAGGAAGAGCCACCCTAGGAGACAGAAAAGGAGCGGTTAGAGATATAAGAGGAGAGCCAGTTAAGAACAGTGTCCTTGAAGTCAAATGAGGAGAGGGAATTGAGGAGAAGAGGATGGTCAACAGTATCAAAAGCGGCGGAAAGGTCAAGGAGAATAAGAATGGAGGACTGTTTTGAGTAGCGTGCAGAGAGGAGAGAGTTAAGAACAGAGGTGAGAGCAGTTTCAATGGAGTGCAGTGGGCGGAAGCCGGATTGGGTAGAGGGAAGGAGGGAGTGGTTAGAGATGAATGAAGAGAGTTGAGAATAGACAATGCATTTGAGAAGTTTGGAGAGGAAGGGTAGGAGAGAGATGGGGCGATAGTTGGAAGCAAGATGGGGATTAGCAGAAGGTTTTTTGAGAATAGGAATGATAGTCGCATGCTTAAAAGGAGTAGGAAATGTGGAAGTTGAGAGGCAGATGTTGAAGAAGGAGGTAAGGTAGGGTATAAGGAGGGGGTAGATTTTTGGGATGAGGGGTCAGCGGGAGAAGCAGTAGGACGAGGGTTGGTTAGGAGGAGGGTAACATCAGAATGAGTGATGTAGTTGATTAACAAAATTTTGTAAATACAGGGTAAGTAGTCTACTAATTGTTCAAAGACAAGCATTTCTTTGGCCTCCCAATATGTTTTTTGGTTCAACCATTTCTTCAGTAGGTCCTTCACTCTGTACGATATCTGGTGAGGGGTTTCTGCCTTTCATAGATGTTGTAGTCACTCCTATAGTGCTTCCAAACCAGCCCCAGTTTCACCAGAGTACCCCACTTTTGATCTTCATACGGAGTGGTCCTGTCAGGGTTTAATGCTTGAAAGCCCTGCTGGGTTTCTCTTGTTATCAGAGGGGCTATACACTGTGGCAGTGATCTTGGTGCTAGTGTGTGGTCTTGCCACTTGCTCAAAATTCACCAAAAAGAAGATGGCTAGGTCTTCAGCATTACTCAATTTTTTTTATCATCGTGGGTGGTGCAACCTGATGTTCAAGTCCCCTCACGATTGCTCCCCATAAAGCAGTATGTGTCTCTTGATGTTGATAGCTAATAGCCAGTTAGCCTTCCACTATGAGCCCTTAAGAGGTCTTCTATTGGCGTTGTGTTGTGACAGCGTTTACTCGTCTTCAGGTGGTGCAAATGTGGATTCTGCCTCTTCCTCTTCTCGCTCTTTGGGATCTCTCTACTGCTGCAACACGGAAATGCCCGGGAGGCTCAGCAGTCCACTTCCACTGGTTTGGATGTGCTTCATTTGGCTGGTTCTTACCTTGGTCACCTATATCTGACCTGGCTGATTCCCAGGTGCCCTTTGTTTCCTCAGGGAGGGAGTGCAGACTAAGGAATTTCAGTTCTACTCTCATAACTCTCAGTGAAGGGGCTCAATGCCTGAAGTAATTCTGAAGTCTCCTGCTCCTGACGTCCCACCCTTTTTCTCTGGCATGACCAAGTCTCTGCATCAGTGCTTGAGGAATCCCACAATTACACGGCGATTGAGAGATGTCCTCAAGAACACGTCAACTCCCAAAGATGGTTCAATGTTTTTTATTATGAAGTTAAAGGCAACTAAGAACTAACCCTCTTTGTCATCCTCCCTGGGACTTCCTTCACCTAGGCCTAGCCTAGACTTAATCCCCAAGATGATCACTAGAGATCGGTAACGTCTACTAACTAGAATATTGCTGGCTATGAATGAGGGCCTAAAAGAAAGCCACCATATGTGTTTTACTCCCTATGGGGTCTTCTTGGTGCATCCTAACCTGATGTCCCACAAAGAATGATAACAGGAACTGGTGCCTTTCAACCACCCAGGTCTGACCTGATCTTCTCCCTTGCACACTCTTGTACTTCTTGCCCTGATACCATGTCTTTACTTTCCCTCTCCTACCCTCCTACATTTTTCCCCACTTCTTACTCCTACCCTATATTTTATTTCTCTCTCTCTCTTACTCGCTCCGTCCCTCTGATGTTATTCTATCCTTACATCTACTGCTACACTTCCTCTACTCTCTACTACTCCTTATTCTCCACTCCCCCACTACACTGCTCTTCACTCCCACTACTCTCTTCACCCATTGCTCTCCACTCACACTACTCTTCAAGGCCACTACTCTCCACTTCTACCACTCCATACTCATACTACTCTCCACTCCCACTTCTCCGCACTCCCACTACTCTGCACTCACACTGCTCTTCATTCCCAGTACTCTCCACTCCTTCTTCTCTCACAGTCACCCTATCACTCTGTCAATCAGCCTATTTACTCTGCCCCACTTACTCCCCCACTCCCACTAACCTCACTCACCATGCATGCATTTTCAAACCGTAGATGGTTATGAGTGCTCGCTTTCAGGAAGAAAAGAAAGATACTCCGGCCGGATACTCTGGGATAGTTGATTGTTGATAATGCTTCAAGCGTGCCTATCTGTTACCATAAACGACTAGGGCATGTTGGGCCCCTGGTGGTAGATCTGTATCTTCGGCTGGGGCCTCCCTCTGGAACAGACTCCCTGCCTCTCTGAAACTTGAGGACCACCATCTGCAATTCTGGATTCACCTCAAGACCTTCCTCTTTGCTTCTGCTTTCTCTCCTCCTCTCCCCTCCTGTACTCCTGACTGAAACTGCACTGGCCACCTGGCTACCCTCTGATCTCGGGCCCAGGGCCCCTCCACTGCTACTTGCACACCTGCACTTCGGGGCTGTGTCTGTATCCCTACAGTCCCCTACCAGCTCTTGACACTTGATGTCTGTACTTAACCCTGCACTTGCCACTAGCTGGTTGCACCTTTTTACCTATTGTTCTTATTTTTTTTCTTTATTCTACTGTTGATCCTATGTATTGCACTGACTGGCCCTGCCCTCTTCCCCCACACTTTTCTCTTCCCCCCACTGCTACATGTGCGCAATCTCAATGTCACCTGGCCTAGTAAGATCGTTGTCTTTCTCTTCCCTCTGTCCCCACCCCTTACCAGGTCGCGCCTTGAAACACTTGTTTATAGCCGCAATATTAATGGCATATCATATCTTATCATTATCAAGCACCACTTTCTCTGACAAACTAATACCTCACCTCGCATGTGCTCTCTGTAAGTCTCTGCCACGTTGCACTCCACTGTCCTTCCTCTGACTCTCAGTCCCCCTCCTCCATCCTTGTCCTCTACCAAAAACTCCTCCTTTCTTGTTCTTCTCATCCCCTTTCATCCTCCTCCCCCCGCTTCCATTGGCTCTCATTCTCATCTTTTTCCCAGAGACAATCATTCCTTGCTCTCCCACATGGGCTGGGATACAAAGATGGGAAACAATAAAGAGCCCTTAAGCGCCTTCCACTTTGTGTCCACCAGTTTCTCAAAATGGTAGCCCACTACAGCAAGATTGTATTCCAGAGTTTGTAATTTATGGCAGATGTGTGAAGTGATTGCCGGTTCGCCAGAAGTAACGCTCTGCCAGTTTGATGTTTTCCGCTGCATCTCTCGCCAACAGGTTTTAGACTCCTTCCCTTACCACAAGGACTTCTGGACTTCTGGACTTCTTAGTGCTAAAATCGAAGAGCGAAAACACTAACCAGCAAAGGGTTAAGTTGGTATGGGGAGATTGCAAGTATTTGTATTTGTATTTATTAGGTTTATATAGCACTTTACTCGAAACAACAAGAATACATTACAATAAAATGGAAGCATTATTGTACAACATGAGACAAACCATGAAAAGCAATATATAGAACAGTTTTCAGAAGAATGTAAAGAGAAACTGAACTGGGGAAGAGTAAGAGGGAATCAAGGTTAAGAGGAAGGGGAATGCAGAAGATGAGCTTTCAAGGAAGAACAGATTGAGGTGTAAGAGGAAATGGAGCAGATAGAGATAGAGTATTCCAGTGTAGGGGGGCAAGGAGCTGAAAGGAACAGAAATGAGAACAGGCACAAGGGGAAGGAGGAACAGTAAGTAGGAAGAGATCAGCAGATCTGAGGGGACGAGTGGGAGCATAGAACGAGAGGAGAGAGGAAAGGTGGGGGGCAAGATCATGAAGAGATTTAAAGACGAGACAGAGGAAGTTAAATTTAAGATGAGAGTGAAAGGGAAGCCAGCCAAGATAAGAAAGCGAAGAGGAAATGGAATTGTGAGCAGAGAGAAGGCAAAGGGTATGGATAGCAGAGTGATAGAGGGATTTGAGGAGAGCCAGGTGAGAGACAAGGAGGCTAAAGAGGAGAGTGGAGCAATAGAAAAAATGAAAGAAAATTAGGGAAGAGATTAAGAGTTTAGTGGCATGGAAGGTAAGGAAGGAGCGGATTTTATGAACATTGAAGAGGTGGAAGCGACAAGCACAAAGGGTAAGGGAAATGTGGTGGGTAAAGGAGAGGGAGGAGTCGAAGTGAAGGCCAAGATTGCGAGCAGAGGAAGAGATGGAAAGATTAGAAAGGGAAAAGAGAATACATGGAGGGGGAGAGAGAGGGGGAAGAGTGTTGGAAGGAAAGAATAAGACTTCAGTTTTATCAGTATTGAGGGAGAGAACGTGTGATTCCATCCAATTTCTAATAGCTGAAAGACAGGAAGAGAGATTACGGTAGCAAGTAGTACTCTCTAGTTGTAGCCAGGCACATGTGGAGGGAACAGAGACTGGAGCCACCCCAACTCCATCACCGTGCCTCTGAGGCAGGACTAGCACTAGCAAACTCCCTGGTAGGCCTACTCCCCCAGGTTGGGAGTTGTCTTCATTCCCCACTGGACAGGGTTGATTCCATGACCCTGTCATAGCTAGTACTGTTGTGTGTGGGTTGATATTGATGATGATGTTAAAGGTCAGAATCAAGAGGCATCCAACTGTTGGATTCACAATCCTCTGGTGCGTATATAGACCAGACGTGGGTCATTGTTATTGTTGAGGACCTGGTTGACGTAGTCTATGCTGCAGAAGGGAGGGATTTACTTCTGAGCCAGTTACTACTCGGACAAGAGCATGGGAGGATTGTTAAGGAAATTGATATTTTGATTTGTTCTCACCTGCAAGTTTTGCCAATTATTTTGGGATTCAATAGTTAAAGAGACATAATCTTATATTTAAAGTACCCTTTAGATGGTTATGAGTGCTCGCTTTCAGGAAGAAAAGAAAGATACTCCGGCCGGATACTCTGGGATAGTTGATTGTTGATAATGCTTCAAGCGTGCCTATCTGTTAACATAAACGATTAGGGCATGTTGGGCCCCTGGATATGCAACATTCATGCTATCGGACAGTGTGAAACTATCACTGAAAGTCTGTCTTCATAAGAACACATAGAAGGGGCTGATTGCTTTGGAAAAGTCTGCCACTGAAGCTTCAATATGTTTTCTACCCCAAAAGACATTAGAATAGCTCCTCTGTGTGTACTATCACGGGTTAAGTGATGTGACCATTATGGACCCATACTTTGAATATTGATATTTTCGAGCCTGTAGTTTGTCATAAATTGTCACTAGACTGGATTTGCTGTGAGCCTATCACCTGGTATTGATAAGAACACGGTTGATGAGTGAAGACTGTTTTTAGGACACCCTTTGCTTTGCTCATTTTGAGAAACATATGATGCCCTTTGTTGTTGTTAAAGACCAGATGAATTTTTCAGAGGCTTATAGATGTCATGTTTCTTGATATTGTAAGCCAATTGGTGATCATATTCTTGGACTCTACTTCCATTTAATCAGCTTCGTGGCAAGACATGATCTGATTCACCATTGCAGTGACAACTTCTACGTCACGTTTGATAATTCAATGAATGCAGTCTGTCCACTGATGATTTTGTAAAGTATAAATGTTTGTTATTGTGATATGAGTACATAAATGTATGTTTTTTTATGTTTTTTTTTCTTTTAATGCCAACACATGTTTCACTGTACTTTCTAAAGGTTTAATTGTTATTAACTGAGTTGTGTCCAAAGTGTTGTGGTTCACTTATCTGGGCCATAGTGTCCAGGTAGAGTATAGATTCTTGCCTCGTTCTTGGCTCCAAGTGGACCCCACATAAGTGTTTGTGGCACACAGTTCACAGTTCATTAAAGTCTCTCCCTTGGGCATCTCATTCTCTCTCTCACACCTAGTGCTTTAAAGCCTTCACTGGTATTTGTTCGCGCTCTATCATGTACTCATAAAATACCATGCAATACAGTGGCCACCATTACTGTACAGTAGACTTGGGAACTGTGTTCCAAGATAGGTGACCTATGGCATTCTCTGACACCATTCGCAGAGATAACAAAGTATATGGGCTCCTTTTATTGTAAAACAATTAAATAATGTATTAGTTACAGAATCGACATGTGAGAAACTTACAGTAATTGAATTGTCAAACAATGACTTTGAAGTGATCACTGCAAGAGTGCATAAGATCATGTATGTACTAATTGTAACCTAATCAGACTATCAGCTCTTTAAATATCAGGCTCTTGCATCTGAGAATACTCACCTTCCGTAGTATGTTGAGCAAGCTCCACTATGCAGTTGTAATCTTTGAAATCTATAGCAATCATGTACACTTAGTAGTCAGCATAACCAGAGAACTGTGAACCTGACCGGGAAAGTGTGGCATATCTTGTTTCGTCTTTACCTCTATTGGATGACTATGGATTTGAAAAGATGCTGGACATTCATGAAGGGTCTAGCCCTCCACCTATGGTGGGAACCAACTTTGTTTGTACCGTTTCCCACTTATCATAGTACATGCTAAACTTATGACATTTCGCATGCTTTCTAAAATGATAAGGGTAAAGGGGTTTCAAATAGATGACGGCACTGAAAAAGATGTCACGACACTTCCGAATACTTCTACTTTTTATCCTGTTTTGCGTTGTCCTGATGCCTCTAAGCCTTTTAATGTAGAGTCTGGGTCTTGGATACTAACCTAAAAGTGGTTCTATTGCAAATTCAAGTGCATGACCTGGTTGAATACCTGGGGTGGACTGGGAACTAAAAGAGGCACTGATTTTTTTTTTTAAAGTGGACCAACATTGCACCCTGAAAGTGCATATTGAATATTAATTGTGTGTGCTGCAAGCAGCAATGTCAAATCTTCAGAGCGCCCTCACATAAGAGGCCCATGGTGTGGAGGCCAACCGGGCAATGCCCAGACTTCCCTCTAGGCCAGTCTGCCTCTGTTGAACTCTCTTCTTTATTTGTCCAGCACTTTGAGTTCTTGTCAAACTGGGCGGGCATGTTTTTTTCTCATCAAGATCTTGTGAACATTTTAGTCTTGGCCCAAATAATATCAATCTGGGTACCTTGTGTAGGCTAGAGTTACATCAAGAGAAAGCGCTGTGAAGACTATCATAGCACCATGGTAGATTTTAGTTTTGGCACATCCTTGTCCCGCTTGGTGCAAGAGACAATCACGTACTAGTATATCACCCACCTACATGAGTCCCTGATGCTTCTTACCACCAAAATCACACGGGTGTGACTGCCACACAAGGCTGTCATGGCTGCTCCTTCCCCGGCTGCATCTAATTGCACGTCTCATCCAGTCACTGCAAGAGAGGGACACCTGCCTCCCAAAATCTCTGTTTCTTCCGCCCTCAAAAATCATGCAAGTGTAACTCTAACACAAACTGCCCTCAGGGAGTCACTGTTTATCCAACCAGGGGTAAATCCTTGGCATGGTTCTCATGCATTCACATCAAGAGGTGGGCACTGACTCATATATCAACAGCCTCCCTTGAGCTCTTCTGCTTCCTTCCTAAAAAATCTGTTACACTCCCACATCAGATTACTCAATAAGGCAGACAGCGCTGTGTAAATAAAAGTAACCAAACCTATGTCCAAATCTTCTCGCTCAATACCCAGTCACCCACTAGCTCACTGCAGAACTACTCTTACTCCACTCGAGTTTATGAACCACTCTCTTCATTTCTTAAGTCCGCCGACAGTAACAATGCAGGTAGACTTCACATTGTACTTGGTTATGAAAAATACTTTTTCATTGAATAATTGCGCATGGGAAACAATATTGTGTACACAATAGATGATCAATTATATTATTCACGTGCAGTCTCAATAGTGCTTTATCTTCGGTGTGGTCTTTTCCTTTTATGTTTTTTAAAGAAATGTTCTAATGATTTAAGAATGAGTTGTGTTGTATTCCCCCAGAATGAGTTTGTTTTTGTTCACTTTTATTTATTTAATTGTAATAAAAAGTTATGCAACAGGCAAACGTCAAGACCACAACACCATTTGAAAAGAAATATGGTTGTGGAATGTTTTATTTTTAGGCTAGGTTCTTAAAAAGTGCATGATGTGCTTCAACCTTCCTCATTTATTTATTCATTTTAGTTGTAATGCGCCTCGACAAGGCCTGTAGACATAAGAGCACAAGGACATACAGATAAGACAAAACAGATCAGGACGAGTAGGCAGCGCAAGCGTGGGCAGACATGTCTATTGGCCAGTTCAAAGCACAGAATGTTGCGAATGCTGGTGAATCATACAGTGGCACTTGGTGGACATATTTTTAGACTTGATGGTGTTTGGTTGTGTTTCTACGTTCTCCCATAAACTACTTGCTTTGCATGAAGTCTTCATCGGTCATAAATGTGAAAACAGTCAAAAGAAAGTTTTGGAGTGAAAGGAACTGGAGGAAAGGGTAGAGGGGGTGGAAGAGGCAGGGGCAAAGGGATTGAAACTCCCACCCTTCTCCATGCGTGTGCGCGTGTGTCTGTGTGCTCTTGTGCGCGTGTGTGTGGCACCAGCCCTACTCTCTTATTTGAGACATGCTACTTTTGCTGGGCTGTCATGTTGGGTACATTATTTGTCTGATATTTTCCACTATTGTATCTTCACTCTGCTCTGCCCTGCTTTGAAAATACTATGCTTTCTTAGAGTTGGTATGGTATTTTAAGTTTTTCTATACCGTATTTTTAGTTTTCTATATATAAGTTTTTATATAAGATTGTTAGAATCTATGAGCTTTGCTCCCAAATGCATCTCTGCTTTCCTTTTTCGTTTGCAGGATTTTCTACTCAAGCTCCACCCCGGATCCCAGATTGAACGTCCACTGTCTTCCTCACGTCATCTATACCTAACCCTACAGTGAACGTGTATTTTCCTTTTTTATTTCTCCCTTCCCGATTGAGAACTTGTATTTTTTTTTTCAAGGTAGTTTTGCTCTTATTCAATTGTATTTAATTTTGTATTTTTTCGCCCCTTTCTTTTTGTCTTTTGTGAAATTATGTTGTCTTTTGCTATACCAGCTTGTTGTGTTATGGCCTGTTATACTGTTGTCTTCACCCTTGAGATTGGAGGTGAAGTGGAGAATTTAACTTGGTGGAATCACCATGGTGAATCTGAAAATATCCCCATGGAGCCCTATCCACTCGATAAATGAGGGTTCAAACAGCTTTCCCAGTACACGCGATCCCTTGGTGAATCTGCATGACTGAGTTGTGTTATGGTAAATGATGTTGGTGGTAATTCTGCCGAAAAAGGGCCCCATTGTGACCCAGCCGGTATCTGGGCAGTCGAGCCACCAGGATACCGGCAAATGTAGTTACTGTTTCCGGATCCTGGTTCGGGAGCATTGCTGCCAGATTTCAGGTGCCGGACTGACAGTGTAAAGCGCCATTCATTGAGTCCAATAGGACTCCATGATGAGATTTGCCATCATTACCGGCCCCGGCATTGCCAGTGCCATAATGAGGTCTTTTTGTCGCCGGTAGGGCACCTGGCTTACCTCCAGATTTTAGTCGGAGTCGGCCGGGCCGGTAAAGTGCTGGTATCCATGAATACTGGCACTTTGTTGTACCAGACCGGACGACTCAGAATTAGGCCAATAGTACTGAATTACCTCCAAACTCATAATGAGGCCATTGGTATCTTTTGCTGTTACACAGAGTGAAGAGGTGCCAGGAAATCAAGTGCCAAGAGGAAACCAACAGTATTTTATATTTTCTCACAGGTGCCTAGGGGTACATGAGCCATTGGCAGAGCAGTACCACAGCCATAACCAGGGAATTTATGCAGCGGAATTAAGAAGCTATAATGTTAGTCCTTGTCCAGGGCGTTAACTCGTCCAGTGACGTACAAAACATATCGATAAATGCAAATCCTTATCTGAGAAACAGGACATGGGTCACCTATGTGCTTCAACCAGATGAGGGCCCATTACCCATGATGGAAAAATCTGTGGCAGGAGGAGATTGTGGGTAGGCCAAACGTAATTGCACAAACCTTGTACGGTGCTGCAAAACCATGCCGCTTAAGGCCAGAGGATGGTCTGTTAGGAAGCTGATTGTTTCATGTAACCAACTAAATGTATCTTAGTGATTTTCTGTGTTAACCCCATTGTTTATATCCCTATGAATACCCCAAGGAATATGTGCTAAGGGCATCATTTTTAGGGCAAGCATGCACTGCCGCATTCCCTATATATTTCGGCACAGCTGTATCGAAATATATGTGGCTATACCTTTGCTGTCTCGGTTGCTTCCTGGATTTATTGTTAGGATTCCAACAGTGAGATGAAAAAGTGGTCAAAGACTTAGATATGCAGTCCAAAATCCGGGCTTAGACGTGGTCAGCAAGGAGCTAATAACGCAGAATAATGCCACCAGGAGAGGGTGCCTACCAAAATGCAACACAAATCAGGGGACACCTGTCTTCAAAGGACAGCGGCACACCAAAAACCTCCAGGCGCATTAATATTCAAGTGGTAGCTTTAATGGTGCTTAGATATATGCAGTAATAAATCCTTTGCAACAGCCTGCTTCGGAGGACCTTGCAGAGGTTTAACACCAAATCCATAAAGATATCTCTGGCTCGGCCGTGGATAGTTTGAGGGGGTTGGGGGAGGGCGCTCAAAGCTAATTTTGAAGGAAATTACCAGTGTGTTACATTAAGGTCAAAGAGTACATTTAAAAGTTCACTCCAGTTTAGTAAAATAATCATCTAAAGTATTAGACAATTACTAAAGAAATAAGTGAAAAAAGTGGTGACCAATGCACACAATATCTACAAAGTTATACAATCGCAGGGCATCAATATTAGTCAGTATGGCGATGGAATACTGGCAGCCAAGATTCTTTAAAAACAGTCCTAGGAAAATTAACGAGACAATTATGAAAACAGGGTAAACACTTTTGTGAGATTGATCATTAGAAGGCCTTGGTCAATTCTATCTGTCCACAGAGGCAAGAGGGAAATGGTGGACATCATGGCAGGTTAAAAAGTTGCACAATTGACTTCTTGCTTTCAATTCAGTATATGTTATTGGGATTTATACTGCATACCGATGCCATCTGCATGAACTCCAGGAGCTCCTGCAAATCTGAAAGAGAAGGGGATGGGCTAGGCCAATTGGGAGAGAGAGAAAATGCATTAGAGGCTTGCTGTTGTGTTGATGCTTGCAAAGCAGAAGTACCCTGAGCTCTGCTTGTGGTCACACTTTAGGGGTTCTGTCCAGCGAGCAGACAGGCATTCATGTCGAAGGGGGAGAACGGTGTGTCTGTGGTGCTAGGATGCATTGGCGTAAGCGTGGGCTTATGTGTGAGTTGCAGTGCTGTATCTGTGAGGACTTCGACCATCTGCACGGGGAGTGCACGCTCACCTGGGCTTTTTTGACATTTTGTAAAAAATAGAATGATGGGAGATCAACCTCAGAAAATGTGTGGGACTAATCCGCACACTGTTTCCTATGCCTGCACACTTTTTCCGTTGCTAGCCGCACAACAATCACATAAAGTGTACTTTGGAGGGACACAGCCTACATTGCCTCCCCGTCACATTTAGCTGGAATGAGACAGCCAGGAGTAAATGAAAGCATCTCTGGAAGGGGGAAGGAAACACCTTCCTACTGCCATAGCCAGTCTAATTAACTATCAAAGGCCCCATGGATCCACCCTGCTCTATTGTCAAAGTTCTGTGTGGTGGCAGTGCATAATAATGTGAGTTAATTGACGTAGGACTGCAAAGAGTCCTGGTCACAGAGCTAATAAAAGGGACAGGAAACAACACAACCTCAGGTTGGAGCTAGCTCGCACCCCTGTGTATGGAGGACAGCGAATGCCATATCTGGGACAGCTGTTTACAGTAGGCAACCCCTACAGGGATCCCCTTTCTGAGGGAAGAAGTATGTGATTTGATGGAGATAGAAAGTCTGTTCTCACCACAAACTTCAAAGGAGACCTGTGCTTTGATCAGAAGTCACTGAGAGCTTAATAACCAGAGAGACACTTAGATCCACAACAGACATGAAGATGGGTGGGACTTAGTAGTACATGTTGTCACCCCTTACCTTTCCTGTTGCAAAGCACTCTGGCTATGGCCTCACACATAATAGAAGACTGTTGGTGAGGACCAAGTATTGGTTCATTAAAGTAGGCTTAGCCTGCACCAATCACTGGGGCTGATTTGTCTTTAAAAGAGGGTTGAGGCCATCTTTTGGCAGATCATCTGACGATTTTGAAAGGAGCAAGAAGGAGGGCTCATTTGGACCCTGGCTGAAGGTACAGTCAACTCTTCCCCTCTGCCAGTGAAGGAAGGCCATGATTCCCAAGAGGGAAGCAAGATCCCTCCCCTTAACATCTCCTAGGGAACAGAGGGAGATACCAGACTCAGAAGACCTGTCAGAAGACATTTAGAAACTATACAAAGGAAAAGAAACAGTAAGCAGGAGTCAAAAGAATGAGAGCAGAGCAGGATGAATTGGCTCCCGATGAGAAAGTGAAAAAGGAGGGGTACAGAAGAATTATAAATTGAACAATGAGGGGCAAGTCTGTTTGCCTGGATACCAAAGAGGATAGATGAGCCATGGAACAGTTGAGAAAAAAGCAGACAAGAAGGCAAGATGTTAGTAGCATGAATTGTTGTACAGTTGATAATGGCAAGATCAAGTTATAAAAGATATTTGAGAAGTGTGGGATGTTTTTACCCATGCATCCGAGCCCTAACAAAAAAAACTGTGCATTACTGGCATTGAAAACATCATGATGGCCAGAGCTTCCCAGAAAATGCACAGGGAAATGCATGAAGAATAGGCTGCCACCCATTTTTGCCGATGTTATGGGCACAGAATGGCACTGCCTAAAACCACCATTGGGCTACCCACACAGTAGCCTGAAACTATTGGGAATGGCAATGCTGATTGCCAAAAGCAACCTAGTACTGTGGGGAATTCATTTTCTTAAATCCCAAAAATGGTTGCATTACCAGTACTCACCACTATCAGAAAGCCGGCGTTTTAAAACCACCAGGCTTTTGTGTAAAACTGAACAAATGAAACAAAACCAGACCAAGGAAAGACTTGCTAAGAGGTGGATACAATGTAAAACTATACTCTGAAATGACTTGAAGGAAGTAATTATTTAATGTGTATGTAAAAATCGTAATAGACTTAAACTGGGGGACAAAAAGTGACATTTAGCTGAAACCTGGCATAATGAAACTGAATTCTGCCTGACATCTACCCCCACAGGAGTTAAAACCTGCTCAGCCACTCTTCCCCTTGCCAAAAGGAGTTGTCACCTCTCTGATTAGATTAGGGGTGGAGCAGCTACAGGGAGTTGAACAAAGGCCTGTCCTGGGCCCAGGCAGATGGTTTATTGGGGGGATCGTAAATGGCTTCCTTTTGAACAAAGCCCTTCCTTGACTCGGGCAGATGGTTTATTGGGGGGGCCGTAAAATTTTATTTATTTATTTATTTATTTTACATTTGTAAAGCGCCACACAGCCCAGAGGCATCGGGGCGCTGTTGCAAGATAATGACTTAGTTTCAGTGCAAGGAAGGGTAGATAGAGGAGGTTACATCAAGATCGTATCTACCCCTAGCCTGGGAAAAAAAGGACGATAGATATTACATCGGTTGTACAGTTGACAGGGCCCAAGAGGGGTTTATACAAACAGCATGGTTTTTATTGCTTTCCTGAAGCACAGGTGGGATTTGATACCTCTAATCTCGGCGGGTAATAAGTTCCAGTTGGTGGCGGCGAGGACAGGGAAGCTAGCGCCACCTGCTCTGCTTCTGAGGCTTTTTGGAATTGCTAGGCGGTTGGTGTGGCTAGATCTGGTTGGTCTGTTGGAGGGGGGATCAGAGAATCTCTGTGCAAGGTAGCGTGGTGCTGTGCCCTGTCGGCATTTGTGGGTGAGTGCCAGTGATTTGAAAAGGATTCGTTCCTTAACTGGAAGCCAGTGGACGGATTTTCTGGTGGCTGAAATGTGGTCTATGTCGAGATTCCTGTTGCTGCTCTGAGGGCATTGTTCTGCACCGTTTGAAGTTTTTTAATGTTTTTGGCTGAAGTGCCTAGTAGGAGTGCATTGCAGTAGTCTAGGCGGGATCCTATGATAGCTCTTGCGATGGTGAGGGAGTTTTCCTGCGAAAGGAAGGGCCTTGCTGCGGTGATAAGTTTTGAGTGGTAGGCTGCTGCTGAAGAGATTGCGTTGACCTGTCTGTCCATGGTGAGGTTGGAATCCAGGTAGACTCCAAGGGTTTTGACTGTTTTGGAGACCGAGATGCAGCAGTTGTCGATGATGAAGGAGTCATATTGGGGCCCCATTTTATTGATTGTGGCAGGTGATCCGATGATGAGTAACTCTGTTTTTTCGCTGTTGAGGCAGAGCCAATTCTCAGCCATCCAGGTTTGGATGGTGGTGTAGATGGAGATGAGGGTTTTTTGGTCGGCTTCATAGTCTCCGGTGAGAGGGATGAGGACTTGTGTGTCGTCCGCGTAGTTTGTGTATGTGATGCCCATTGCATCGAGGTATTTAAATAGTGCCCTTGTGAAGAGGTTGTACAGAGTAGGAGATATGCAGGATCCCTGCGGGACACCGCATTTAATAAGATGTGACTGGGCGCAGGCTGTGTCCGAGAAGACTTTCATTTCTCTGCCCTTAAGGAAGGATGCTATCCAGGCGGTGGCTTCTGGTGAGAAGTTGCCCGCTGTAGAGAGGTGGTGGCAGAGGGTGTCATGATTGACCAGGTCGAATGCCGCCGAAAGGTCTAGTAGAAGTAGGAGAGCTGGTTTGCCTACGTCTCTTAGGTCATCGATTTGGTTCTTGAAATAGCTTCCTCTTGGCAGAAGCTGAGAGGGGCAGGGTCTCTGAGCTTGGCAGAAACTGGATAAACTGGTTTCTACACCATGTGACCTGAAAAGACACACCCCTGTTGGCCAGAATATGATTTTAAGAAAGATGTATAACTCATGGTGTGGACTTGTCAAAAGTAGCTAAATGATACCATAATTCTTGTGATTTTTCTGCCCACATTTTAAGAGGTTTTAGGACCTGGTGGTATGATCTGGGGGGTTGCTAGCGGAAAATAGGGTTTCACTCCAAATGTCTGCATGTTAAAAATCTGACACTTCCTCAATTAATGTCCATACTCCTTGCGCACATGTGTTTAAATCTGGGTAAATGTCCGATATTGCAAAACCAGTTAAAAAGTGCAAAATGTTGCCATTTCTGAATGCAAGCCCCCAGGAAGAGCAGAGTTTGAACAGAGTATACCTCATGTGATATGTGATGGATGCATGTAATTTTAAACAACTGTGTACCTGTGCAATATGTATTTGAATCAAATATAGATTTGTGGGCAAACTGACCAGGGGAGGATCCTTTGACCCATAAAACCTACAGCATCACTCTGACTCACATTTCCTTCCCCCAATCATGGGAGAGGGGAGAATTGGGCCAATGACAAGTAGAGAGGGGCAGGCTTAGCTAGGCCCAGGCACACACCCATTTTCAAAACACATAAAAAGAGACTGCTGGGACAGGTAGAGACATTCAAATCCAGTTGCTGCAACGCGCTCTGCCGGCCCACACAACATCCAGAAGATACCAGATCCAACACTTAGACTTTAAAACTCCAAAGAACTTGATTCAGAACTCAAAGCAAGGGCCTAAACCCACAAACTGAGAACTCTTCTCAGCAGGCCTCAGCATCCAGCAAACCTAACAGCGGTAGCAGCATCCAGGAGCCATGCAGATCAGCGCTGTGTCCAGAGAAAGCTGTGCAGAAAGATCCAGGAGCTGTGCACAGACGCTGTACCCAGAGATCCAGGAGCCGGGCCAGGAGCAGTGTCAGACCAGACCAGCAGAGCAGAGACCAGACGCTGTGCGCAGAGACCGTCCGGGGCGAAACCAGAACCGAAGCCATCTTGACCCGATCCGTGAGACCTAGACCTTCCAAATACATTGTGAGTACAGCTAGGACGGTGTGAAACCAAATCTCTTAGTTTCCAGTGATAAAATTCAATCTATTTAATCTAAGTAGAACTGCCTCCTAACTTTCACTTGTCAATTCTGCAGCCGCATAGCTGTCAACCGTCATTTTTAAAAGCTGTCACCTGTCAATTTGAGTTACTTTAAATTCGAAAAACGACCTTTACAAAATCGTTCATCTCTTTGGAACCATTTGGGCTTGAAACTTTCCTCTGAAAGCTTAGAATCTTAGCTTTTCAACGAACCTAGAACCAACTTGCTACTCCTTATACTTTTGCCGTAATCGTGATTCACGCATTCGCGAATTTTGCCGCGATTCGCGATTTGGTTAAAAATCCAGCCACGTGTGAAAACAGCAGCTTCCTTGCTTTCCTTTGCCAAAAATTTGTTTAACCTGCTAGTTACTCCTAGAGCATTGTTAAAGGGAGCCTGAGCTCATCCCAAGTGTCTTTCACTCACCCTGAACCTCCTAAAGGGAATTAAAACCATTTTCAGCATATTCCTCACTTCATTGCCAGCACATATGAAAGCATTTTGGGCCTGTGTTTCAACTTCTATCCGTAGTCTAAGCTTGCTGGGGTGAACTGAATTACATTTGATTGCATGTCTGAGAACTGTGTGCTACTCTTCATTTCCTTACATTGCATAAGGGGGGTGTGGATTGCCAGAGAAAAGTGATTACATTGTTTTGCTGAAATCATATTGAGTATTTTCTGTACTGCATTTTCATTCAACATTGCATCCATCTGAACTTATATAAAGCATTATCTACCACCTTATTCTTCTGTTCCTATTCACAAGTGTGCTACCTCATCCTTATACTTCTCCTGGGTAACCAAATCAGTTTACTAGTAGGACATTATTCACTGTTGATCACTGCTCATGTTTTAAGTGTGATATTAATTATTAATTCATTATAAAAGTGTGATATATATATATACTGTTAATTTTTTTTCAAATAAACCTTCTAAACTTGCAAAACAGAACTACTTCTTGGCTCAGTGGGGTCAGGGGGATTCTAAGAGAGGGGTGTTATATAGGGGTAGTCATCAAGAACTCATGAACTGGACATAAAGATATATCAATAAGGGTTTCCATTCAGTATCCCAGACTAGGCATTGACTTAGCTGTAGTGTTGAATTGAATCCTCTTACGTCAAAGATAGAGGAGAGAAAGTTCGATGTGCAGAAAGTAACAAGGAGAAAGAGAGAAGGATATGATCAGTAGAAGGAAAAGGGTAGGCACATACAGAGGAGGAGAATGGGATAGTAGAGAAAATAAGTAAAGTGAAGAGCCAGAAATTAGTGAATGAGGAGTATGGATGGTAAAATCAGATGATAGGAGTCAAGAATTGATAAGATAGGGGTTTTAAGATGGGTAGAAGTGAGATGAAGATTTAAGTCACCATGAAGAATCATGGCCGACTTGAAAGGAAAAGAAAAGATAGTATGGAGTTACTATTCTTATAATCATTATGGTATTTATTGAGTAAAGACCAAGCTTCAAGAAGCAATGGAGCACTTTACAGAGGCATACAATACAGATGCATAAAAGAGTGCATTTCAGTAGTAAACTGAACATATATACAGCGGGGGTAGGATCAGAGGGGCAGAGCACAGAGTAGGGGTACAGCTGTACTGGGTGGGAAGGGAGGAGAGGGGCTGGCGTCGTCTAGTGAGTCAGGTGGCACGAGGGGTGCCGTGATGGCCTAGGTGTTGAGGAGGAGAGACTCCTGGAAGAGGTGGGCCTTGATTTCTTTTCTGAATTTGAGGAGCATGCAAGCAAATCGGATGCAGACGGGGAGGAAGTGCCATAGTCTAGGCAGAAAAGGCATGTTTTCTGGTCCTTTCCATTTTGCAGTGGCAGACTTCAAGTCTGCACGTGCCTTGGTTTCTGGTGGTGCACTGTCCAAAGAAGATGTTGAGTTACTCTGGGAGTTAGCTGGGTGACTTGAGGGCGACTGCCTAATAGATAAAGCAACAAGGCGAGAAGGTGCTTCCTGCATGAAGTGGGAGCCATTGAAGGTCGATGAGGGACAGGGTGATGAGATTTTATCCGCGTAGACCTGTAATGAGGCATGCATCCACATATGGCACACATCGCAGGAGCACAAGGGAGGCTTTTGAGGAGTGCATTGGCCCTATGCAGGTGGGCTAGAACCAGTGCTTGAACAGTGGATCTAAAGCTGTCCGTAGGGAGGAAGGACTTTTTTTTGCAGGTGGGAGAGCTGATACCAAGCTGTCTGAGTTTTCTCAGTGATGTGTGTCTTGAAGAAGAGATGTTTGTCGATGTGGAACCAGAGGTACTTGGCGCAGCAGGTGAGCTCGGGTGTGAAGCCCTCAGACGTCATGCTTGAAATCCAGGTCTGTAGGTCTGGGTGTTGTCGGTGAGGAGTAGGAATTCGGTATTAGAGGGGTTGAGCTTCAAGTATGCACTGTACATCCAAGACTGGATCAGCACAGGCAGGATTTCAGCCTATTGATGTCCTTGGTGGAGTCGATCTTGAAGGATAGCCATCCCTACATATAAGGGGTGTATGAACCACTTTTACCCCTCAAAAATAGGCAAATACTCCCAAAAAAAAGAATTGGGAGCAAAAATACTCCTAACAAAAAATAGGAAACAGACAGACAGAACCCTGTGCCCCTGCTTTCACTCACACAGCTCCATGGATGCCTTTGGACCATTAGTGCACATAGTCCCACAGGAGAAAACTGATATTATTACTTCCTGATCAAAAGTAGTAAACATGTATCTTTAAAAGCGCATGAATAACTAGGTGCAAAGAAATAATTATTACTAAAACATTTTCGTTTTGTAGTTAAAACCTTTTTGCATGCTTATGAAAAATTGCTCCCATTGGAAATTGGACTTACATTTTTACTCCCTAAAAATAATTTTACTCCCACTTCCAAATCTTTTCTAGAGCACTGGAAATAGCTGTGCATCGTTCGCGTATTGGTGGATGTTGTGTGTGGCTGGGAGGTCTGTGACGAATCAACTTCCGGGGCACCAGTCGCCCAGGGATGAATATCGTTTTCTAAACCATCAATCAGCCCCACACCTCTAGTACACCAGAAGGGATCCCAACAGAGTGGAACACAGGTCAATTATAAATCTCCTTTTCCAAGTTTGGCAACATGGACGGAACATCAGGCTTATCTCTGCAAGATTGTGGATCGTTGTTTAGTTGCAACACAGTGAAAATACAATAATTACCCAATGATAAAAGGGACTGTCCAGTCAAAGTTGTATCCAAATATGTTCTTTATTATTATTACAGCAGCAGTTCTAGCAAACTACAAAATACAACCCACACTGTAAAGGAACACAGAGGATGGACAGTTTCACAAAGGAAAGGGATGCACTCTGGATACTGACAGGAGGGTAGTCGGTAAAGCAATCATTTAACGGTTCAAAGTTATTTGGTTTCAGCACCAAGGGCGTAAGTGGTCGCAAATGACACTAGAGACCTTCGGAGAAGGACCAGGGCGACAGAACCACTATGTACCTGGTACTTGAGATGATCTTGATTTTCGACAGCATTGAGTTGGTTCCAGGATGCTTTACAGCTCCTGCAACAGAGATCAAGATGGAGACAGCTGCAGGTGTCAGGCAGCAATCAGATCGGCAAGCAAGCTAGATAGACAGCTGCAGGCTGCCCTACACGGCAGCTCAAGGTCAAGAATCGTTGTCGCTGCGCAGGGTGGTCGATCTGGAATGCTGGTCAAGGCATCTCGGATAGCTTTAGTGACTGCAGTGTGGCAACAGTCAGTGGTGCAGTCGGTCACGGTTCAAGGGCTCGACTTCCTCAAAAATATCCTTAAAAGATGGACGCTGGTTGATGCTTATGTGGTAGTCCTCCTAGCTCCTTCGCAGGGCTTGTGGCATCCTTTCAAGGTGGATGGCCCAAAGCTGAGGAGAGTGTTTGCAGGCAATGGTCTTGTCCTTTGTTCAGAAACTCTCTGGCACTTCCCACCCAGGATGTGTGCCGGCTGGTACCGGTTCTGGAGCTGTTGGACGGATCCTCTGAGTCTGGTATCCCCCTCTGTTCCCTGGGAGACATTTAGGGGAGGGTTCTTGCTTCCCTCTTGGAAATCCTGGCCTTCCTTCACTGGGGGAAGCTGTAAGGTAGAATGTACCTTCATCCAAGGTCCAATGCTGAGTTCTTATTTCCTGCTTCTGGTGAAGCCTTCAGATGATCTTAGAAGTGAGGGGGGCATGGCCCTCTTTTAAAGCCAAATGGGCCCCAGTGATTGTTGCAGCCTAACCCTACCTTTGGGATCCAATCCGGGGTCTCCACCACCAATCTTCTGTTATGCGTGAGGTCAGGACCAGAGTACTTTGCAACAGGAAAGGTCAGAGGTGACAACATGTACTCCTAAGTTACACCAATCTTCCTGTCTGTTGTAGATCAAAGTGTCTCTCTGGTTATCTGATACCTTTGTGGCTCTGATCAAAGCTCAGGTCTCCCTTAAAGTCTGTGATGGGAGCACACTTTCTATCCCCCTCAAATCACATACATCTCCCTTTGAAAGGGTTGCCTACGATAAATAGTGGACCCAGACATGCCATTCACTGTCCTTCCTATAGAGAGGTGGGAACTAGCTTCAATTGACACATTGCATATCAAAAGACCTGCTGCACAGATATCCAAACTGCCCTAGCAAATAAAATTACCACGCTGCAAAATAAAATCCAACTAAAAAAAGAATCCTTAAACCTCCCAAATAAGCCGTCACACAACACCACCAACGACCCAACTAACAAATTCTCCTTCACTAAAACTACCACCTTAGAGGTAGAGAAAACCATTCTTTCCCTCAAACCCTCGAATTGCAAAGGTGACATCTGCCCAGCTCAACTAATAAAAGACGCTGCCAGAGACCTCTCACCATTCATTTCCAAATTGATAAATGCCTCCTTCGCCACAGGCAACATCCCGGCTAACCTAAAACAATCATGGGTGCTCCCACTTCTCAAGAAGCAGACTCTAGACCCCCTCATCCCCACCAACTATCGGCCCATTACTACGGTACCTTTCTTTCTGAAAATACTAGACAAGGTTGCCTATACACAAATTCAAAGACACCTTGAACTACATAATCTATTGGGAGCTAGACAATCTGGTTTCCGTCCACTCCATGGAACTGAAACTGCCCTCATTGATTTAAAGACACAAATAGATGAACTGAGAGATCAAGGTGAGACAGCACTCCTCCTTCTACTTGATCTCTCAGCTGCTTTCGATCTGGTGGACCACAAGGTCCTTTGCAAACACTTGGACACTGCTGCACACTTCTCCACCCATGCCATTAAATGGATTGAATCCTTTTTGAGCGAGAGAACAATGAGAGTCTTCTCCCCTTCAGCAGCAGCCGACCCTTCACCAATCACGTGCAGAGTCCCTCAAGGCTCTTGTGTCTCACCAACCCTATACATCATATTCACTAAACCCCTCTTCGATGATCTGGACCTTCTAGGTATCACCTACACGAATTATGCAGATGATACACAGATTCTCCTCCTGCTTTCTGGGGATCACAGCAAGGACATGAAGTTGGTGAATAGGGTGCACCTCATTATTCAGGCATGGATGGCATCCCATGGCCTCTGCCTGAATGATGACAAGACCGAGCTGATCATCCTGGGCATGCAGGCCAATATCAACAAGTTAGGCAAGGACTACTCCATGTTTAACATAGATGGCAATAGCATTAAGGTTTCGAGAGAAGTAAAAACACTAGGTTTCTATCTCGATTCCACCATGTCTTTCACCAAACAAGTTAACTCCTTAGCTTCCACTACAGCTTATACCTGTAAATTAATAAGAGCAGGTAAACCTTTCTTATCTAACGATAGTTGCATGATCCTAGCGAGAGCCTTAATATTATCCCGACTTGATTATTGTAATGCCCTTTACAGTGGTGCTAACAAAACTATCATCAAAAGGCTACAAATCCTACATAATAATGTCATCAGAGCTGCTCTAGGCATAAATAAAAGGGAACATATCTCCTCTATCAGACACCAATACAAATGGCTTTCCACTGACAATAAAATCCATCTAAAATGTTCTCCTTGATGCACAAAGCCCTCAACAACGCTGCTCCTAGCTACCTGATGGACAAAATAAAAAGAAAAAACACCAGTAGGCCTACAAGAACTCCCAACTCCAACTGCCTGGTAATTCCTAGATTTAAACTTGCTAAAATTGGTGGTACCAGTTTCTCCGTGCTAGCTGCCAAATGGTGGAATGCCCTGCCACACAACTTGAGAATAGACCAACCTTTCTCACACTTTACAATAAATCTTATCAAACACCTCAATGACAAAAACATGTAAGGTACTGATAGACACTTGTGTTATGCTATTTTATCTGAATGTATATATGTATTATTAAATTGTAAATAATTATAGTAACATTGTACATATTGACCGCCTCGCCTTATAGCAATGCCTCCGTCTCTTGATGAGATATGCCCTTCTCCTCTGGATGTTTTCATGCACCCCTTGCTGTCACCTGTCAAATAAATTTGTCTGTGAGGACTGCGCCTCTATGCTGTGTCCCTAGCGTACACCGGCCTAGGTAATTGTTGTAAAGCGAGCATTAGAAAATGTGAGCAGATTAGCCCCACACATTTTCAGAGGATGATCTCCCATCATTCCATTTCCTAAAAAAGCATCAAAAAAAGCCCAGGCGGGCGCACGCTCTCCTATGGATGGTCGAATCCCTCACAAGGGCTCCCAGCGGCTCCATGTATAGCTTGAAGATCACTGGGGAGAGGATGCAACGTGCTGGACTCCACAGGTGAAGGGTAGCATTGGAGATCTAGAGGAGTCCATCTGAACAAACTGCTTGCGTTTGTCAAGGCAGGACTTCAACCAGCATAGGACAAGGCTGCTGATGCCCATGCATCAAATGTACAGTGTCTGTATGCACCTGGTGATCTAGTGTGTCAAAAGCAGTTGAGAGGTCGAGTAGAACCAGAGGCAGGGGTGGCCATCGTCAAGGAGGTTGAAGATGTCATTGCCATCGTGGTTGTTGCCTCAGTGCTGTATCTGGGTCTGAATCCAGATTGGTAGGTTTTGAGGAGATTGTTGGTGTCAAAGTGTTGCTACAGTTTTGTGGTTACTGCTTTCTCAATGATCTTACCTAGGAAGAGCAGATGGGTGATGGGTAGATAGTAACCTAGGTTGTTGGGATCCCGAGTTGGTTTCTTTAGTAGAGGGAGGATTTGTCGATGGGAAGGTGCCTAGAGCTAGCGAGCTGTTGATGATCTCCAGGTAAGGAAGGAGAACTTCTGCAGGGAGGGTCTTGAGGATGTATGCTGGGAGGATGTCAACTGTCCAGGATGTGGCTTTGAGGGCAGACTGGGTTTCTACATGTTCTCTGTCGAGTGTGCCTTGAATGTTGTGCAGGGTGTGGAGATTTTGCAAGGATTTCTGAGGTTGAGTTCTTGCATGTACCAGGGTGTTGATGATTTCAGTCTGCAGGTGCAATTTTTCAGAGGTACTTGTTGGTCGACGGAGGTTGAGAGCGTGGCATTGAGTGCTTCCAGTAGAGAGTCACAGTTCGGTTGGGGGTGTTCGGTCCATGTAAGGTGTAGGTTGGCAAGGTCTTCTGTGAGGTCTTAAACTGGGAAGTTCTTGAAGGACCTGAAAGTTTGTCTGCTGGGAGTGCTTGACTGGGGTGGGGTGCAGGATGTTGAAAGGCACAGCTAGGTGGTCAGACCAGTCAAGCGGGAGAGGAGAGCTGTGGGGGGCAGAATACAGTACGGTGATGATTAGGGGGCGGATGTTATCTTTCTTGTCTATTGGGTCTTTTGTGTGCTATGTGGAGCTGAGGGTGTTGAGAAGGCTGAGGAGAGCTTCGTTCATCGGTTTGATCGCCTTGTTGCCAGGGAGGTTGAAGTCTCCTAGGAAGGTGTTGGGTTTGGGTGGTCTGTAGATGTGATGGAAGGTAACTGTGTCCTTTGGGAGAGCATGAAGTGTCAGGAAAGGACTTAGAAGGAGCCAATGTTGTCGAAGTCAAGTCTGGTGCAGGGCCACAAGGTCTTGTGTATGACTGCAAGGCCTCCACCTGTCTTGTTCAGCCGGTCTGAGTGTTTGTGTATTTATTGTGCATTTGTAAGGTGTCTATACATCAAGAAATTGTGTTCCAAAGCTCCCAATTTTGGATGCTGTAGCCGTCGGGGACAAGGACGTCTAGGATGTGAGTGGAGGTGGGTGTCAGCCAGATCTCGTTGATGAAGATGGCATCAATATCGTGCATAGTGATGAGGGTGGTGATGTCTGGTGTATGTGTGATAGCTGAGCAGACGTTGGCAAGCATCAACCTCTGTGTTGTGGCCGATGAGGGGGTGTTGATGGGCTTGAGGCTGATGTGGGCGAGGTTTCTGCATTGCGCAGTTCATGCTTTAGTGGAAGGGCAATGTTGTTGGCGTTACCAGATTGTGGTGGGGATGAAGGAAGGAAAGAAGGAAACGAGAGTGAGGGGAAGGAAGGAAACGAGAGTGAGGGGAAGGAAAGAAGCAAGGAAGGGAGGGAGGGAGAGAGGATAGAGTAGTCATGCATTCATCTCAGAAGCCTACAACATTGTCGGACTATTTACTATCATAAACTTCCCCTGAGAATCCTATAGCTCTGCTGGTGCATCACTCGTTCACAGACGGAGAACATTAGAGCTACACGGTTTGGTAGTTAATGTGGTTAGAAGGCCCTGTGTAATTCATCCCGCATGCAGTGCTTGGCTGTAACTGGAGAACATGATACAAGATACACATACTGTGTGTAATACAATGGCACTGTATTGCATTATTAAATAAACGAGGTGCATAATGTATTGATATGCATGTACACTACATTTGGCAACGCATAATAATACCGCTATCGAATAATGATTTCAATAAACCTTTATTGGCCATTTAGAATGCTTATTTTCCATCTCCAATGACTGCTCTCGACTTCTTCAATTTCACACTCCGGGGTTCGCCCAAGAACATTGTTTGCAACCCCCACTTGCAGGAGTTAAATAGGTCTCACACATGAATGTTTCCAGCCTGTTTTAAGTCCCGCAGGAGCGAAGAGGGAGGGGGCGTTGAACCTATAGGTGCTCAATTATTTAACTCTGCCGCATAGCTACGGCTCATTAAGAAGGGAGCCTGCAGTCGGCTACCCATTTCTTCCTTCCCGATGTAGGTCTGAGCAGAACCACGGCGCCCGGCCCATCTAGGGTATCATTAAAGCCTTGCTCTCAGCCGTAAACCAAGTATTAACAGTAATGTCTTTCTTATTGCCGCTGGGATAAAGGGGAAAGGAACATTGTGGCGAAGCTTAATCAGCAAAACATGATTACGATATGGAAGCCATTCATTTACTACCCACCGCAGCTGCTGCAGAGCTTGTAAATATTGCAAGCCATTCCTTATAGTCTACCCCCACAGACACCTCCCTCCCTCCCTGGTCCTCGGAAACTCCACGCTACTGTTAGACTTTTTGCATTGTAGTTGGCATGTAACACACCTGGTTGGTTTTATCTCTTGCCATTCACACAGTGATTCCAGGATAACCATATGTCAGGGGTGGGCAACCTGAGACTCTCCAGAGTTTTTGCCTACAACCCCCATAATCCCTCATCATTGGTTATACTGGCTAGGGCTGATGGTAAACCCTACTTGTTTGATGTAACCTTGAACCTTGTGCATTGTAATTCTTTGCTAGTGCACACATAACAACTCTTCCCTGTGTTACACCAGTTCCTATGTATTCATAAACCATTCAGTACTAATCCCTTGATGTGATATCAGAAGCCTTCTATTATGCTCCATATCGTTAACAGATTCATACAATAAGTTCCATCCAAGAAAATCCCCAGTGCTGCACCGCTATGCCTCTGCCCTCTCAACTACCTCACTTCCCATCCCCCACATAACCCTGCCTTGAGTGCAGCCACACTTTGAATCACGCTGTCTATACAATGAGGTTCTCGGCACATGTGTGTGCATGTGCCTGTATGTAAGTAAAAAACATTTGTAATGTGTGCATGCAACCTGAGTGCGCATGTGTAAAACATTAAATTGTTCTCTCGTATCGGACTGTATTAAAACTGCCCCAAGCCCACATCGCTGGCATCTGTATACACTATCGGATGTCACTCACCATTAATGCCTACAAGCAAAGGAGCACTCAACAATTCCAACACATTCTTTCTCGCCGTTCTCATCCCACAGGATGGACTTCATCCCATTGGTCTTCTCTGCAAGATGTTGCATGAATTTACTATAAAACTCCACCATTCCTAGTTATTTATTAGTTCTGGGCCTAGGCACACATGCCTCAATCACATCCTGTTTGGGTTTAATGCCCTCAATCTATGACCTAGATAGGTAAAACTGCCTTCTGTAAATTTGCATTTGTCTGGTGATATGTTAAGACCAACATCAACCAGCACTTTTAATAATTTCTTCAGATGACCTTCATACTCATCTGCATCTTTGCCAAATATCAAAATGTCATCTTGATAGCAATTGACACCTTTAATATCACCCAACTGTGTGAACATGAATGCAATCGCCTGTATCGAACAGTCCAATTAGTGTAAAAAAAGTAATTAAATCCACGGTATTGGGATTTAATTTGATGATATGCTGTCTTCAAATTCCAGCAGTCGAAACATTGTTGGTTCATTGATTTCCAAAATCAGGTCTTTTATCTTAGCCATCGAAAACTTTCCAGCTATCGCATTCTAATATAGGCCTCTTATGTCAATACATAATCGCATTGCACCCATGCTCTTATGCGCCACTATCACATACCCTCTGAAACTATCCTCCTTAATTCCTTTTCTACTTCTGCCTTCAGTGCCAAAGGCACAGTCCTAAGTTTGGACACTGATGGTTGGGCATTCAGTTTAAGTGTTATGAAATGTACAAAATTCTTTAGTTAGACAACCTGTCTCTCCTCTGAATACTGCTGGTTCCCACATGAGAACATCACTAAGATTTGTAACTTTGACTTTACTAACTTAATAACCCACCACAAGTACCTAGTCTGGATGTTCAGGATCTAGATTTCTTTATTGGGGCAGATTCATATTCAGGTATTGGCTGCTGCCACTACTCAGATAAATATGCAAGTACTGATTCCTGCCCCTACTCCACACCAGTATCATACAGGTGAGAAATGATAACAGCTGAGGCAGCCCTACCGCCCCATGAGTCTAGGCGTGAGAGGCAAGACAAACTAGGGCAGATTCAAAACAATACTTGAAACAATCAATGTAAATGCCTCTGTCATAAATAATTAGCTAGATTGTGGGACACTAGTGGGGATTACAGTTCGAGAGCATACAGCACAAGTAGTGTGCCTTATATAGCATAGAAGGTCAGATGCACAGAAGGGAGTAATGGATGTGCAGAACGAAGTATGAAATAGCAGTTAACAGGACTTGAAGCAGTAGACTCCCAAATTAATTAAGTTATAATAAGAGCACAAACAGCCATTGATGTCCAGATGTATGTGAACAGCATGCCAAATACTCTAAAGTGGATAGACAAAGTGTGTCTCCAGTGGCCACAAAGAGTACAACATGCACATTAGAATTAGCTAAAAGACCAGTAAATAGGAAGACATTAATTCGCCAACAAGGTCCTCTAACATGTAATCAAGACATGAAGAACACTGGCTATTCATTATGAGCCAAGTACAGATACATTACTGCTGAACTCCCTAGCATACACACAGACATGAGATGATACACAAGGTCAAATACAAAGAAACAGACCACATGGCCTGGGAATGGTGGGTAGTACCTTTAATTGGAATTTGTGCATATTATGGAATTCTCTCTCCCCCTACCCTATGTGTCTCTTATGTTTTGATGTCTCATCAAAGTGTCCAAGGTTGGTGACTGAAGTGCCAAACAATAGAAATCGCTCTTGCCACGCTGCCCATGGTGATTAATGCCAGCCAATTAGTGCCTAAAGTAATGATGTTGTGAAACTGTTATCTATGATGGGTTGGGCTCATAAGGAGCCATCAGAGATGTATAAGACAATGAGGAAATTAACACCTATGTATATATATTATATATATAATTTGAGATATTAACCAATCCTAAACACATATACATTTTGTAACTGATATGCATTATATCAATGCTTACGTATTTTTAGTATGAAATCTGCTCACACTTATTGTAATGTTGAGAGCTGTTTGTATGCTGTCCCAGCCAAAATTCAGTGTTTTGAATAAAGTTGGGTTTTGTCATGCATTTTGAGTACTCCATTAATGAGTATTCATTTTACTCAGTCTGGTAAAGTGGGCCCATCTTTACATTTGGTAGCAGAGTATGGCTCCCTAGTAGTTTTGCAGACTTTTGAGGATTCCTTTCCACCTCCCTTGGACAGTGAGGGTGGCTTGTGGAGAGTGGAATAACGGGCATCAAAGAAAAGAGGTCAGCAGGTACACCGATTGATGCAAAGTCCTGCCCGGTCTCGCAGGCCGTCCTGCTGAATGTGGTGCGTGGAACAGGCAGATGGAGGAGACTTGACACCGAAGACCCTCAAGAGATCCGTGGATGTGAGTATAAATGGTGCACGGCAAAACTGAGAATTTAGTGTTTTGTATTTTATTGATTTGTGATATACAGAAAGAGTGAAAACCTCCGACAAGGGTCGGGAAAGACCACGCAGTAAGCCACTTTTAGGGGCAGAGATATAAAGAGAAGGATCCTCCGCATATAATGCGAAGACAGTTGTATTTTAATTTATATTAATGATTGTTGGCACCATTTTATTTTGTTGTGGTATAGCATAGGGTACTAAATTTGTTTTGTTCTATAGTAGAAGAGTGAATTTGTGTTGCTAACAAGGAAATGCGGTGTACAGTGTGAGCAGCATTTTTGTGGTTCTGCTCAGGATAAGGATTTTGGGACACCTGGCGAGAGACATGGGGGTTTTCATTTTTTTATTTGTTTATTTGTACATTTATAAAGCACGCTAAGCCCTGAAGCATCAAGGCGCTGTTACATAACCAGTTACTCCCGTGACAGTATAAACAAAAAAACATTATTTACATACAGTGTTAGTCTGACCTCATGGGTTTATGGACTTCACACACCCCCATGAAGGAGGAAGCCATGAGTATCAATGATAGGTAAACATCAATGTTTTTGCGCTTTCTGGAAGATCCAATAAGACTGTTACGTGCACAAGGTAGGCGGGAGGAGGTTCCAGTGTTTGGCAGCAATCGCTAGGAAGCTAGAGGCTTCAGCTATAGCCCATTTAAATTTGTGATTGGTGATGCGTAGGCATAGGCTGCTCTAGTCAGTTTGGAAGTGGATGTTTTGGTGATTTTCTGGGATAAGTAAGGTGTGATATCCTTGGATAGGCATCTATGTGTGATGGAAAGTGTTTTGAAGAGAATCCGCTCACAAATCAGGAGCAAGTGGGCTTTTTTTTCCTTGCTGCAGCGATGTGTTCAGCTTTAGGGATATTCAGTGCAGCTCTGAGTGTGTTGTTCTGAATAGCCTGCATTTTCCGAATAATGATATCAGTAGTACCAGCAAAAAGTGCACTACAATAGTCAAGCCTATATCCTATTGTGGCTCAGGCTATAGTCAGGAAGCTATCTGGGATGAGGAATGGTCTGGAGGCGGTCATTAATTTAGTGATATTGTCGGCAGAGTAGGCATTGACGCTAACTTGTCATGATGGCGATAGTGTTGCCTCCAAATACACGCCAAGTGTTTTCACAAAGGATGAGACTGGTATTGGGATCCCGTCAATATTAAAAGATGAGTATTGTGGGTCCAGTCTCTTGATCACAGATAGTGGGCCCACTATGAGAAGCTCTGACTTCTCATTGTTTAAGGCATAAAGGGTGCATGGCCATCCAGGCCAGAGAGAAGGCAGGTGGAGTCAGCATGGTAGTCTCTGGAGAGGGGGGGAGTAGGATTTGTGTGTGATCCACATAATTTCTATAAGATATGCCTATTGAATTCAGAAGGGCAAATATTGTTTTTTTGTGAATGTGTTATACAAAGTTGGATACACGCAGGTGATGGGTGCTGATGGGTGATGGCATCAAATTTTTTAAAGGATCTATTCCCTAGAAAGGATGCAATCCAGGCTGAAGCCTCCAGGAGAAGTTGGCTGACGAAGATAGGTGCTGATTCAGGATTCTGTGGTCAACCAGGTCGAACACCATTGAGAGATCAAGCAGTAGCAGCAGAGCAGGCTTGTCTTCATCCCTGATTACATTGATCTGGATCTTTAGGTTAAGTAAAGCTGATTCTGGCCCATGGCCTGAACAGAATCCTGATTGGTGCATGTCTAAGATGTGGTTGGCTTCTAGATATAACTGTATATGCAGATAGGCCACTTTTTTAATTTAAAGTAAGAAAGGGACAGTTGCAATTGGGCGGTAGTTGGTAGGGATTTAGGGGTCTAGTGTTGGTTTTTTAATAAGAGGGAGAAACCAAGCTTCTTTGAGGTTAGTAGAGACAATGCAAGTGGAGAAGGATGCATTGATGAAGGAGGTGAACAGGGGGTCTAAAAAGTCTGAGCCTTCTTTGAAAAGGCTTGCTAGGTAAATGTCATCATTACACTGCGATGGTTTAAGACCTTTTAGAATGGATTTGACTTCCTCTTCTGAGACATTGGTGAAGTGAAACATAAGAGGGTCATGAAGGCTGTCAGTGGAGAGGGAGGTGGTTGTCAGGGATATTTGCAAGGGTTTGATCAGGGATTGTTGGGTATCAATTTTTTTGTTGCAAAGTGTCAATTTAGTGAGCATGGCATTTTGGATATTAGAGCCCATGAAACATCTTTGGTTATGTGGTCGGGGGGATGGTGGAGGTCTCTAGTTCCCTGAGAATAGTGAAAATCTCACAGGGGTTTGATTTGGCATTTGCAATGCAGGCATTGTAGGTAGAGGATTTGGCAAAGATAATAGCCTTTTTGTAGCATTTAGAAGCCATTTCAGCTGAAATGGTAGAATAAAAAAAGTTGAATGCACATTTGGCCTGCATTCGACATGGTAAAAAAGAAAGAAGCCCATAATACTGAAAAATGGGAGCAGGGTTTGCGGGGTGTCCCCCGCACCCGTAGTTCAGTATTATGGGCTGCTGGGATTGCAGGGGTGTCTCCCGTATACATTGTATGCACAGCCGGGGACAAACAACAAAAATTCCAAAAGATCGAGTTACAAAATGTGAATAAGTGGACTTTGTAATTTTGTAACTCAAGCTTTTGGGATTTGGTTTTTCATCACAGATCCTTTAGCGGCTAACATGTACAGTAGCGTTTTGGCTTCCGATGGTGATTTATTCCAGTTGAAGAAAAGGCTTTTAGGGGAAGGGTAGGAAAAGGAGAGACAAAGGTGAGCAAGTGTCGCAGCTGTGTTTATCTATTGTATTTGTATTGCTATTATAGTAGATACCCCCATTGCCCATTTGTGTAAGTCACTTCCCAGATACAAAGACAAGATATTCAAACACCTTGTTCAGTGCGTTAAAGATACAGACGGTAAGATGTTTATGCCTTGGACTCAAGACGGTACTCATTTGAAAGGGGTTCTGCAACACATGTGAACCTATTAACATGCCATACATAAGGGAAAACAATTACAGACTAAGTATTCTCGAGCTGTGGAACATTTTCAAAGAAAAGGTGGTGAAACCGAGCAAGAAAAACTGGATGCTTAACCAGCATGACGACGGGCTTGCACAGCCCACAGTTCCTCCTCCACCTCCTCCTCCTCCTCAGCCAAGCAATCCGTCCATGACTGTACTGGGAATATACCCATTAAATGCTACTTCAGATTACACCAACCTCACATATGCACCCCCAGCGTATAGTGATGACAACATAAGAAGAGAGAAAATGAGCAGTCTTAGACCGTTGTGAGTGCTGGTAGAATATGGTGCACAACGCTTTCTGCAAGCAAAGCTAACCGAAGCAGAGGAGGAAAGCCAGGAAGTGAGAGGCATGCAGGGAGAAAAGCACGAGACAGCAATTATGTCAGATAAATGGATAGGAGGGCATATAATATTCAAACCCGATAAAAAGGACATTGATGAGTCTAAAGAGACGGTGTCAGAAGACAGAAAAAGGTATGAGAAAGAAAAGGAGAAAAAATTGGTGGAAGAGAGAAAGTGAGAGGATACGAGGGGGAGAGAGAGAGAGAAAGACTATGAGAGAAAGAGATGGAGAGACGTTGAAAGGAAATTGATGACATTATTAACAACCCCATGTGGTCAGACAGAGAAGGAGAGGGTGTTATAAGAAGGAACAGTGACAACCTTGACAGGAGCAAAAGAGATATCACCCATATCGTGGAGACAACCAACAGATTCAGTGTGGTGGATCAGTTGGGAGATGACCAACTTCTCAGAGAGTTTGTCCAGGAAGGGGGTAATG
The DNA here is from genome assembly GCF_040938575.1 of Ambystoma mexicanum. Classification (NCBI taxonomy): domain Eukaryota; kingdom Metazoa; phylum Chordata; class Amphibia; order Caudata; family Ambystomatidae; genus Ambystoma; species Ambystoma mexicanum. The sequence continues at coordinate 1,396,248,151 of NC_090922.1, forward strand.
GAGCTAAGGTGGTAGTTAGCCAGGCAGGAAGGGTTGACAGAAGGCTTTTTAAGGAGAGGGTGCTCAGGTGAGTGGTAGAGGGGTAGTGGGAAGGAGCCAGTGGCAAAGGAGTCATTGCAGAAATCAGCAAAGGCTGGAGCAAGGTAGACAATGTTGTCCTTGATAATTCTGGGGGAGCAGGGAAGCACCTGTTTGGAGGAAACATTCATAGAGAGGACTTGTTTAGAGTACTCATCTGGTGATATGGGCGAGAAGGAGTTAAGTAGGAGGGAGGGGGGTCTAAGGGAGGTCTGAGAGTGTGGGTGGGAGTGGAGGAGAGTGAGGACAGGATGTCCTGGGTTTTGGTTGTGAAGTGGGAGGTCAGAGTAGTGCAGAGGCCTGGGATGGCAGAGGAGAAGTGGAGACTGCAGTAGAACTGGTGAGTTCCTTGCAGATTTTGAACAGTTCAGCTGTGTTGTTGACGGCCCCAAAATGCAGGCTTGGATATTGGCCCTCTTCTTTGAGGAAGAAACAAGGAAGACTTGGGACAAAAATATAATCATTTTTTAATCTCATTTTAAGTCAAGTACAAAGGCAATCAAAGAACATTTTGGGGATTAAGGCAAAACCGTAGCCCGAGATACAAATGAACATTAAAATGATGAAAACAAGAGAAAGATAGAAAGAAAGTTGAGGAAGTCCTGCTTGCTATTTGCCATCTGCCTCAAGGGCAACCTCTGATCTATGGTTAGGTAGGTATTGGTTCCAGTTGGAAATGAAAGCCTTTGCAACCCGTCCAGCTGCAATATCTTGATAAGCTAGTAGGGAGCTAGGATGGGAAGGCAGTTCAATTGCATGGAAAGCTATTGTTGCCAACGGATTTTGTTTTGCTGACATGAACAATGCAATATATTTTCTGGCACCCAGCAGAAAGGAGGTTGGTAAGCCTAAATATAGCATATCAATATAGAGGTCCGAAGGTTGTGCCAAGATGGTTTGACAATCTGTTGTACCCGAAGTGAGAAAGATAGCAGATGTAAAGAAGAGTTTTCAGGTGCTCGAAGTTGCATTTAATGAGGAGAAAAGAGTATTGAAAATAGTCCAGGGAACAGTCACCTTGTGTACTACCTCTCATATCCTTTGTTCGATTGGTAATTAAATCTCTGATCAACCCTACCTCTCGCCACTACTTTTCTATGTCTTTTTGGTAAGGATACTATTTTGCCGATGCTGCTATAGAGAACGTGAGGCTGTAATTTTTAATGACCCTGCCAGTGCCATTTATAAGTTGTGTTATGAGGATTGGTATCAGTCGATTAAGTTGCAACAAATGTGGGAACAGTCTGACCAGTTGCAGATTGAATTGGGGATGTTAATGTCAATTCAAGTTGAATAAATGTTTTGAGATTGTAGTTAAGGAAAGTAGTAAAGGCCCTTCTGAGGTGGACTGGTTCGCCTGAAATCTTTCTTATGTAAGAAAACATGAAACAATGGTCAAAAGAAGGGTGGTAGAGCAGATGGTTGCACTAAAGTGCAGAAGGATTGTCAGCAATTTTCCTCTCTAATAAATAAATGACCTATAGGTCAACATTGAGGGGGTGGTATTCTGTTGCAGGCAACAAATTGCCCTCCCCCAATCATATCATTCCCCCTCATGCCTGTAGTTTTCTTTTTCTAGCATACTTTTATTAGGTTATCCCTTTCCCACTTTTAGCTAAATACAATGTTTGTTCAGCTCCATAGTAAAGGATGTATGGAAGAACTACAGTCTCCATCCTTTCCAAGGTAATGGAGCAAGACTGCAGGCATGACCCCACCGGAATAAACCAACCTGCACTGGAATGTATAATGAACGGTTGTGTGAATACCAAAGTCATCACAGGGGTGCAGGACCTATACCTGCAGCTGATGAGTTGAGACTGGAAGCATTTCTCTGAAAGGTGCCCCACCTTTTGTCAAGTCATGCTTACCCGTCAGCATACGTCACATACGTCACATCCATTCATGAGCATTATAAACGGACCAGTATCTTGAGTGAACGGGTTCATTGTATTGGCGGGAGGTAAGTACGGCTCTGAGGTTTTCTTGTAGCTTCTTTGATCAGGTGACTGGAGCTCTATAATGGTAATGGGTCTTGAGTGTGGGTCTGGTCAGATAGCTGGGTTTCTTTATGGGTAGTATGCTGCAATCCTTACTTGCAAGCCAATGAACATATGACCTCTGTTATCCTAAATGCAAGTGTGAGCCTGATTTCTATGGCAGCGCCCATTAGTTTTCAGAAAATGACACATGCAATTACAGGACATAGGGAAATTGAATAAGTTGACCTACGATTAAGAGAGAATGGCAAAATTAGGTGTGAGCGAGTTGAGGCAGGATCGAGACAAAGGAAGTGTAGATTGATGAGCAAATAACAGAGAGCAGGAAAAAGAGAGTTGGAGTGCAGAGAAACAAAAGAAAGGGAAGATGGACAATGGAATTAAGGCCAGAATTATGACATGGGTCTGGAAGAAGGTGGGGCAGAGATACAGGAGAGATGGGGAACAGGGACAGGACAGGAACAGGGAGCCGAATACAACAGGTGGCACAGTGATGTATCAAGGAGCAAATGGATAGGTGTGACCATGGTATGTCACCATCAAACAGATAAAGGATAAGGTAAGGTGAATCTACGCTTAAAATTTTCACTGAATTCCTAGCACATAACTTGACTTAATCTACTGACTGTGTTCATCTGTACCAGTAAATCTGTTTGGCTCCTGATATCTATGCCTGAACACTTTAGAACACAGCTATATTAAATCATTATGCTAGCCACACATGCATGGCTAATTACACTGCAACCAACATCTGGTGCACAAACTGATCTGACTCACTGTGTCATTGGCTGAATACCTGACACATAGCCTTTTTAGACGTATATGTTTTTTGTGTATTCACACCACAACTGTTTACCTTGTGATATATGCCCCTGAACAGCTGCTACTAAGTTGTACTGAATCATTGTGCTCGGCCAAACAACAATTTTAATTGGTGTAGCTAATTATACTGCTGACGCCATAATTTATACCTAGACTGACTCTGTTTTTACCATGAAATTTGAGGTAAACATGTTCACTTATTGTGGTTAGACTGCATGGCTAGCCATTGTCTAGACTAAATCTGTGTTTATCATCCACTAAATCACTACATGTAACTATATTGCAGCAGCATGCATACATACATACATACCACATAAGCTGCTAATAATTGAGTTAGTCATAACAAAAATGTTACTTCTCACCATACTGCTCACTGCATACCTAACGCAGTATGTAATTTGTGAAAGGGGTAATGTTTGAATCCATGTAACGATAAAAAATGTACTCTTTGTAATTGCCTGCATACTAAGCACATAGACTCTGTTAGTGCACACACACAAAACACAAAGCTAGTTTGAAACATTGTGTTGGCCTTTTACACTACAACCATGCATACCTAGCATATAACTGACTTATAATCGACCACTACTGTGTAGTTGACTCACTGTTTGGCCTTCTACTAGCACATAACTAGATTACCTCAATTGTATTTATACAGGTGTCTATAACAAACAACTTTTTATCATAATTTCAGTGCATGAACACCTAGCATACAGCCATAATTATGTGTACATACCTATGTACTCTATAATAAACACATTAGGCGCTTTCTCATAGTTCTTTGCAGATAACATCTGCATGCTACAGTAACTGACTTCTATACCTGCCTAACTACTGCATAGCTCCATCATGTGCATGCATCCCTAGAAATTAGGGAAACTGTGGAATACCCTACCCAAAACTCTCTGCCTGGAGGAGAACCACCAGACTTTCAGGAAATAGCTCAAGACTTAGCTTTTTAACCAACCACTTTGAATGAAAAGGAAAATAACAGCAACTAACTAAAAACTGTATAACAGAAACTTTGGCTAATTAACGACAAGCATTTTCTGTAACCCTCAGCATTACCATCTGTGGGAATCAGGCTGATTTATGGAACCTCTCCTGAGTGGCACTTTTAATCTCAGTGAAATCTACCAACGAGAGCCAGGAAGTGAAAACACCCTCACCCCTAATCTCCAACCCCTCATCCCTCAACTAACTCCTCATTACTAAAATCTTGCCTCCTTAAACCTACCACACTCCTACAGATGACCTCTTAAGTAGAGTGTACTTAACACATTCAGACCCTGTCCATCTTCTTTCAAAAACCATGCTGTTAATTTTTGCACTCCACAATCCAGGGGCTTGTGGACTAGCCTGACCGGTCAGTACAACCACAAACAGAGATTTTCCTATCGACACTCGGGTAATAGATACTTTTGACCTGCATCCATCAACACCAAAGGGTTCTGCAGCTGCCTTCCTGCTATCTGATTAACACACCCTGCCCTCCTTATTACAGAGCTATGTGCAGCGAGGCCAACATTATTGGCAGAAGGGTGCTATATAAGACCACTTTATTTTACATTACATTATATTACATTTAAAAGAAGAGGGTGAGGAAGGAAAAAGAGAGAAAGAATAAGAAAGCATGGGACTGAAACCTGTAGTGGTGCAGAAACGTGAAAAACCTGACACATGGAAAAAGTATTGAGATGAGATTTCAAATATACGGAGATGGGGACAATAGCCGAACACCAGATGTCTGAGGCATCGAGGAGAGGGTTTCATTGACCAAGGTGATCTGACACTTTCTTCCTAATCATATTAATCGTGAGGGGCTCACAGAGCTTTGGAAAATATGGAACTTTTCTTGGCATGAGCCAACAGTGCAGTTTTATGTTGGATAAGACATAATGGTGAACCCACTTCTGGTAGATCTTAGATTGATCATCAATCTCCCCAATATAATGCTGTGGGTAAAAACATTTAAGGACGAAGATTGGGGGGCGTAGCCAGGTGGCAAGCAGAGCAGATGTGACTTAGCAGAGCTCCGGCCATGTATCCCATGAAATCCTACTAAAATCATATACTTGATAAAACCCTCTGAAAGTGAATGGCAAGCCGCTGCAACAAAGATAGACCATGCAGGATCCCTGAGGGAAGAAATAAGAGCTGCTGCAAAGGTGCGGATGCCATCTTGGCTACGGAGTCAAGGAGAACATTGTATAGGGGGTTGACCTCCAACCCCCCTGAAACTGAATGTAGATAACTTATCGAGGTTGATCAATAATTTCAGTATTGCGAAAATTAGAATGGTAGTGCTTAAGAGGCCAAAAAAGCACAATGTAGGGCGACATATATTTTGGGGTCAGAATGCCTTGCCAAGCGAAGAGCATGTTGGGTAGCATACATTTATCAGAGTTACCAAACATTTAGGTATAAAACTGAACAGAACTTAAGTTATAAGGAAAAATAGAAGATCAGTCATTTTATAATTTGGTCAGCAATTTTGGCTAAGACAAAGTCAGGCAAACTTTAAAATGGATGCTAAAAACACAAAATGGTTGAGTTTTGCAAAATCATGCTGAAAAAAATATGTAATGCCATCATAGCAGTTCATTGAAAGTTCAGTAGACGAGGACATACTGTCTGGGCTTCTTGGCAGTAATTTGGGCATTTGATGAGCTGGGGGCTGCCATGTAGAGTTCAAGGGAAGGTAGTAATTAGTACAGACAGCTGGTCAGCTGGCAACAGTTGTTGGGTTCATGGACAGTGCACACAGCTGATGCCCAAACTTGGACTCCTTTGGCAAGGAAGCATGTTATCACCTGCCAAAAGTACCTCGATGAGCTTGAAAAGATTATTCTTTCTCTAGGCTTCAAAGGATATGATAAAGGTCTCCAGCATGCTTTCCCTAATCCAGGAGCACCAATGCCTCAGAGAGGGCACTGGGCTCATCTTGACACATGGCACCTTCAGATAGGACCCTGAGATGAGGATTGACTAGACCCTCTCTCCAGGGTCACAGACCCAGACTTAAGGTACATGCTAATAGGGCTGGGAGAGAGAGATGGGGGGCAAACTGCAGATGCCCGCACATCATTGCTGGGAGGGGGCTCCCAGAACTGATAGCATGGAATGGCGCATTGGCACCTATGGATTGGGGGATGTAGATAGAAGGCGGTAGGAAGGAAGAAAATGAGGGATATATATATCCCACGGTAGTGGCTGTGTAGTTATGGTTAAGTTGCTGGAAGAGCACTTTTTGGGCGGCCTATAACTCCGCTCCCCCTGGACGAATTCTCACCAAACTTTGCAAAACAGTATATGGGCCACTCTGAGTTTAGTGATGTTTGGTGCAGGGGGGGAAAAGTTGTAGGAGGGTCACAAAACGTCTTTTTTTCCCATAGACTGAATGGGGGAAAAAACTGTGCACACGCCTACAGGCCAAACCGCTGGACATATTTTTACCAAATTTGCAGCAGGGGCCGAAAGAGTGCTTTTGTAAGTTTGGTGACAATCTGTGCAGTAGTTTCCTTTAAAACGACCAAAAGTAGGTCTAAAAAAGATTAGTGATATCTTTGTCCGCTCCGCGGTCACACTTCCCTGTTCGCTCCGTGGACAAGATACCGATTGGCTAAGGGGCTGGCGTCATGACCGGGGACACGCGAAGTCTCTGCCGATTGGCTGCAGTGAGCCGTGTTCTGTGTCAGATTGTTTGGATGCGCCCGATATCTTGGATCCGCCGACAGTGCAGCGGCGACCAGCAGCAAAATGCTATTTGTGAAACTGTTTTGCTGTTTCAGAGTTCTTGGGGAGGTTCAGACAGTAAGAGATGGGTGAAAAACTGTATTTGTTCAGGCGGTAGGTGTTAATGATATATTCCCTATGCCCGCCTTGTTCGGGATGTTTGTAAGTGAAGAAAATTAGGGGTCTCATAAGGGTAGTACTTCAGTCCGTGCTGTGCGCAGGCAACTTGAAACTGTTCTAAGGACACGCGTGATGTTAGCGAACATTGAAATTGAGTACATGCCGTAGTTAAATTATTTTTTTCTATGGGTGTGCTATTGATTTATATGCTTCCATGGGTGTGACATGCTGCGGTGGTTGTGGCCAGGGCCTAGAGTCTTGGATGCATGGCCGTAGGCCGTAAGCCATACTTCCAAGACTCTAGGTCCTGGCCACAACCACCTCAGCATGTCACAGCAATGGATACACCTGTAGTATTGCTCATCAATCAGATGGTTGTGGGGAGTGTGTAGAGTCTTGGGTGCATGGCCGAAGGCCATGCACCCAAGAACAACGTTATAAGCATTGGAGTTATATGCCACACCACACCCATACATTGCAATATCTATTGACATACAGCTAAGAGTCTAGCCTCTGGCCACAACCGCAGCAGCATATCACAGCTATAGATACACCCGTAGTATCGCACATCACTCAGGTGGTTGTGGGGAGGGCCTGCAGTCTTGGGTGCATGGCCATAGGCCATGCACCCAAGAACAAAGTTATACGCTCTGAAGTTATAAGCCAACATGGGTTTTATATAGTGTGGTGGTTGTGGGCAGGATGTAGACTTTTGGGTGCATGGCTGCAGGCTGTAGGCCATACACCCAAGAGTGTAGACCTTGCTTACAACCACTGCAGCATATCACATTCATGCATCGCACCCATACATTCGATTATGTATGTGGTAGGTGTGGCAAGGCCTAGAGTCCTGGGTACTAAATGAGTACATGCTACAGTTATGTTTCCTTCTATGGGTTTGCTAATGATTTATAAGCAAACATGGGTGTAATATGCTGCAGTGGTTGTGGCCAGGGCCTAGAGTGTTGGTGCATGGCCGTAGGCCATACTTCCAAGACTCTAGGCCCTGGCTACAACCACTGCAGCATGTCACAGCAATGGATACACCTGTAGTATTGATTATCGATCAGATGGTTGTGGGGAGTGCCAAAGGCCATGCACCTAAGAACAAAGTTATAAGCACTGGAGTTATAAGCCACTATGAGTTTCATATACTGCATACCCATACATTGAAAAATCTATGGCCTTACACCCTGTGGCCACAACTACTGCAGCATATTACAGGTATAGGTACACCCGTAGTATCAAACATCATTCAGTTGGTTGTGGGGAGGGCCTAGCGTTTTGGGTGCATGGCTGAAGGTCATGCTCCCAAACCCAACTTTATACGTAGTGAAGTTAGAAGCCACAATGGGTGCAATATGCTGTGGTGGTTCTGGCCAGGACTGAGAGTCTTGCAAAGTCCATGCACCCAAGACTAAAGTCATAAGCAGTTATAAGTGAACATGGGTGTGCTGTGGTGCGGTGGTTGTGTGCACGACCTAGCGTCTCAGGTGCATGGCTGCAGACCATGCACCCAAGAGTAAACTTATAAGTAGTGAAATTACAAGCATCATGGTTTTTATATGCTGTGACGGTTGTGGGTAGTTCCTATAGTCTTGGTTGCTTGGCCGCAGAGTGTAGGTTGTAGGTTATACATCCAAGACGCTAGGCCCAGCCTACAGCCACTGCACCATATTACTGCCATAGATTAGACGTGTAGATTCGAAAATGTATGACATGAGTGTAATTATACTTACTGTTTACTTTGTTGAGAATCCATATATTTCTTACAAGACTTTAGTACTTGGCGGAAATATCCTTTTTTAATTTCTGTGATAAAAGAAAAGAGCATGTTAGTGGGTTTTTTTACCCTCATTTTTAGTTTACAAACCAGTGTACTGTGCTTTTTGCTCAGTTTCTGTGTCTGTTTTTCAAATCCTTGGGTCTGGGGGATAAAAAATCCTTGTCGGATTAAAAAAAAAACTTTCTTTGCTATGCTACAAACTATTTCTTTGTTTTTTTTAGTGTTTCCTTGTTCTTTATGATTAATGTTATGTCTGTTGCCTTGTTGCAGATTTTTAAAAACAGTTAGATACCTGTTGGCGTATTCTAACTGTGCATTTGTTGTTACGGATCTGTGGAATTCATTTATCTGTGTGGTTGTTATACACTCTTGGGCAGTTAGATACCTGTGGGCGTATTCTAACTGTTTATAGTCTTTTACTTGAATTTTTGGTAATGTTAAAGTACACATTAGTTATTAAATTGTGGCTTTAAGCAGATTAAATACACATTTTTGTAAGATTAGCTGGCAATCTCTGCTTTATAGTAATGGTGCTATCATTACATTCGAACATCCACATTTTTATTTAATGTATGCAATGTAGTGACCTGCATTGGTTGTAGCTTCTGCGTGGTATGTTATACCTATTGTAAAGGTTTTCTTTCCAAGTGACACTTGACCGTGTGTGAATCCAGTCAGCTTGCAGTTGTTTTTGGTACCATCTGCATTGTAACGTAGAAGCATAAGTATTATGTAGTTACTATGTGTTTGTATCAGTAAGGTGGAGCGATTATCTGAATTGCACATAGTACATAATCTGCCATGGTTTGCATTCTGTACAAGTTACTGAAACGGAATGTATTCACAATTAGGTATGGATACATACGCAAATCGCTCATTTGGGATTTCTTCCTGTATCACATTGTTGCAGAGAGTGCATGTATGTTTCCACATGTATGAAATGTGGAAGATATCATTTATAGGTATGTTTTTGTTTTTCAGTACTTGTAGTAAGTATATTAGAAATTATTGTGGATCTTCTTGTGAGTTTATAGTGATTCTCACCATTCCAGCACAGTAGTCCAATTCTTGTCTTATTCTCTGAACACTGTACGTGTTGTCAGGATTGTGTGTTGCGTTTCTATGAAGGACTAACATTTGCAAACACAATTGGTCTGTACTGTGTAAGTAAATATTGTTAACAATTGGTGGCAATTGAAATAGAATATTCATTGCTACATTTGCATAGCAACTTACACCAGTTTCATTTGAAAATTTGAATGGACCACGTAGTTCTGTCTCTGAGTCCTTTTTTCAGAGTTTCTGTTCCTTCTTTGAAGAAGTACCTGATTTACTTTCCCTAATAGGTTCTTCTTTGCTTGTGGTAATTGATGAAGTTTTAGCTTCTTTTGTTTTCTTTGAAGGATTTGCCGTCAGATTCTGTTGCATTTCTGTTTGAATTAGTTTCCTTTTACCATGTTATACTTTTTCTGGAACAGGATATGGTTTCAGATGGAGGGTGTACAGTGAACGCAGTCTATTGTATTCTAAAATGCAAAGAATATCAGCGTTCAGTTTACTTGCATCAAAGTTGATTAGAAATAGACCATCAAGTGTCCGTAAGCGTGATAGTGCTACGTAGCTCATGCCTTCTTTAAAGACTATGTTTCCTATATCTATCAATGCTTTGTCTAGGGTAAGACCTTGGGATTTATGAATGGTGACTGCACATGCAAGAGTTAGAGAAAATTGTTCTCTACGTACATACATGTCTTTGAAAAGAAGGAATTGAGCAGTTGAGCGCCCTATCCTTTTCACTTCTGAAAGTTTGTCAAAGCGAATATTGACAAACTGAATGTTGTTGTCACATGGGTATGTTTGAAAGCCAACAACTGTACCCTGTGCCCCATTAACTAGCTCTTGCTCCACGTCAAGGTTACGCTTAAGCATTACTCAACAATTTAAGGATCATTTAATATTTTCCAACCCAGCTGTGTTGGAGATTGAATTTTCTAAGGTATTTAGTCTTTTTGTGGCTTGCTCACACATGGGAAGTGTCATACCATGTACGTCTAGTTTGTCTGTGGCACAAATTTCCATTATTGGTTGCATTTCTTTTTTTAACATTGTTTCATTGAATTTGAAACAGCTTGCTAGAGTTGGCATTAAGGCCATACAATTGACATTTTTGTGCGCTAATTGTTCCATAACATCAGTAGCACATGCTTTATAGCCATAAGGTGCATGAATGTGCCGGTTTTTCAATATTGCTTGTGCTTCTTGAGATAATACACCAACTCTAATACTTTTTAAAATGTTGCCGTAAGTGAGATCTGCAGATTGTCACATGTTTTCTGTTAATTCTCTGTATTGAAAATGTTGCCAAAGGTTGACATTTCCTATGCTGCCAGCAGTTTTACGGCAGAGTTTGTGTCCTAAGCTTTTAAAAATAGGTTCACCTTTCACTGGTGTCAATTGTAGAAGATCTCCAAAAACGATAATGTGTTTCCTTGCAAAGAGTTCTTCGTAGTTTGTTTTAAGTACTTCTTGCAACCTGATGTGAATCTGTTACACATCGCCGCAGATGGTCTTTGTGGGCACGTACTCGTTTGTGCGGTACTCTTCTTACAGGTAGTTCCAAGATGGTTGCCCATGGGATTCCCCATACTACCTGCAGCAGTCCAGTCTTTGCACGTCTCTCCGACGTACGGCCAAGCGCTCACGTGATCCATTATCCAGAATCGAAGCGGACGATGCTTCGCGTCGCTACTGCTTTTGGCGCTCCGTGAGTTTGCTTCTGATACTTTCCATTTACTTATTCTAGTCCATTCTAATTGTGCCTCTCATCTCTCCTAACCCTGTTCTTTCCCTTTATCCAGATTCACCCTTCAGTCTTCCCCGGCTCATTTCTCCGTCAGATCAATCCGGCAGACCGGAGTGTTTCCCGTTCCTCCTAGACTTCCGTTAGAGTACGTTTAGTCCCTTGAGAGCTCCCCCTTCACTTCGGTTAGGATTCTCACCTGTTGATTCCTTCCAGAGTCTCTCCCACTGCTCCACTAACCATCCGATCTCCAGTCCTGAATATTCTTCCTCCATCTTCGTTCCTTCAATGGTGAGAGGATTATTTTTTGTTTCCTACTATACCATTCTACTTTCTTCCTGCCTCCTACTTTCTTCTGTTTTTCTTCTCCCGTGTACTTAGAAGAAGCCTCCCGTGTGACTTCCTTGTTCTGCCATCGATCCGAGACGCTTCTACTTCAGCCTCCCGATCCGCACGAGTTTGGACTCGACCAGGGTTTTCTTCCCATTAGAGGGTTTCCCTGGCGGTCCTGTCCTCCTCACTGCTGCATTGGTCCTCCCATTTGGATTCATCGATCTGTCAAGGTGAGCTTGTTGCAGACTTTGGCGGTAAAAGTCTGATGGACAACAGCTTTATTAAATTGCATACTGCAGTATTAACAGAATCAAAGCCAACATTAGGTTGGAGACCATGCTCACTTCATCTATTAGTAGCATTTTCATTTGTTTTAATACTCTGCGTAGTTCCATTGCAGCTTCTGCAGAAAGTTTGTAATAGTCTAATTTGTTTTGGTGTTCTACTGGAAAGAGTAGTAATCAGTGTAAAGTGACACGGCCTATGATGTAGGCAGCTAAACCTGTGGGGGCAGTTACAACAGCTGACAGTTTGTTGTTTGTCAATTGTTGAAGGAACTTGCTGATGATTTTTTTGATGAAGAATGTTTTTCCTGAACCAGCTTCATCACTGACGTACAGCTGTATATGTTTGTAATTTTGGCAGGTACATTCTTTATTTTCGTGTTGTACACCATGTGCAATTTGTTTTCTTAGTTCTTCAAAAAGGTTGCGCTGATCTTTGTTACGTTTTGCTTGCTGTACAGTTAAATCTTCTATATATTCTTGATAGTGACACATGGTGTTTTCCACTTCTGTCATAGGTAATTCTGCCTCATTTGCTATTAGTGGCTGTTCTAGTGGTTCTTGGCTTCCTGTTACAGAAAGTTGACTACGGTCAGAAGTGTCCTTATCTAGTTGGGCCTGAAGTTCTTCTTCGTGTTGAAGCTCATTGTGCAACATTGTTTTGTACTGCGTAAAGTTCACATCGGTGATAGCGCTTTCATTTGCTTTGAAAGCATCTTCATAGCAGTCATAGTTATCTAGTTTATTTTCCTCTTTTCTACATGGTTTAAAAAGTTGTAGCAGAGACATGTAATATAGTTATTTCTGTTGAGGAGTTTTTAATGACAATTTGACATGATTAATTAAGCTTCGTTTGGTAAGTTTCACTAAGCTGCCTTCACAATCTGTCATTCTATATCAACTTTTGCTTTCATCGGGTTTTATAGTATTTTTGTATGCAACGTTTTGAGCTATGTGGCATAGACACATGCTTTCCAAAGTGCTACTCCTGTTCAGATAGTATGTGTCCAGTAAATTGTTTTTTAAAATGTCTTGGCTCTTGGGATCATTTCTGGCAATTGTTTCTATGTCCTCATATGATTTCAGAACTCTTTTCTATATTTAGCAGGACCAAGACTTAGCCATACTATGTTGTCTGATTTTCCATACAAAGCAGTATCGGTTAAACGATCTGCCGCTTCATAGGCGCCACATTCTCTATGAGAGAGCATTTTTATGCCTAGGCTGTACAATTTCTGAGATAGTGTTTTGTCTGATGATAAGTCATTCCAGAGGTCTTAAAGCTCTGTTTTTTCTGCTTTTGTTAAGTAGGCTGTAACATAGCGTGCAATTGCAGTGGAATTGTCTGCAATGTACTGCACATCTATGTTTGCATTCCATAAGAGGGCAATGATTGCATTGTAATCATTGATATATTTTGATTCTTCTGTTCTTTTTATGTAATACGTGTTTTTAGGTGATTTACCTTTAACACTATGTCGAACTGAAGACATGAAGTTGTTGACTTCACCTGTTTCTGTAACTGGTCTAGGGAAACCAAAGCGGCATTTGGTGTAGTATTTCCCTTTGCTTTTTTATTTGTAACGATAATATTTGCCACATTTGTGTCTTTGAAATTGTAAAATCTGTCCATGCAGGTCACTATGTGTCCGTTGTGAAGGGATTTCACAAGTGACATATTTTTGGATGAACTGCAAAACAGTGGCATCACTGTCTTGACCAAATTTAGGTGCACCTTTGATCCATAAAAGCATGTGAATATGTGGTGCTCCTCTCGCTTGGTATTTTTTTCTCCAAAAGAAGTGTTGCACTTCTCTGAGGGGAGGAACAGTTTTATTGCAAATAAAGTGTAGCATAGCAATGAAACGATGATGGAAATATCTTGACACATTAACTGGATCTAGAGAGCAAAGTTCTCCAGGTTTTAAAATATCTATGTTGGTTTTGTTGTTGTTTGATATGCGTAGGAACTGATGTAAATCTTCCCATGCATATTCTGCACAACTTAGTGTAACAAACCAAGTCGGTGGTCCAAGGTTTCTGATCATACAACATATGTCTTCGTGCCTTCGGAACCAGTATTCTTTTGTATCACACATGTTTGCAAACAGATTTGTTATACTTGATTGTAAAACCTGATCTTTTTCTTGTACTTTTTGTATTAATTGCGTAGCTGACATAGTTTGAAAGTGGGTTCCCGATTTCAAAATGTGTGCAACTCCGTAACATAGGGTTGCTAGTTCACTTTCAAAGAGTAGGTGGAATATGTATTTCACATTTTGTCTAAATCTGGGATCTTGCGGATACATTCGTAATGAGCGGTATTCTGATGCTGTAATCTGAGTGGGTCTATCATCGTATCTTCCGCCTTTGCCAGTAGGAAATAGCAATGGAAAAGCATGTGCTTCTTTACTTTTTCCCATATGCTCATTGGTGACCCTTTGGTTTGTCGCATTTGGTAAGTTTCTAGCGCATCATCTATGCTTTCATTGGAATGCAATGGATGAATTGTGTAATGGTCCAAAAGAGTGGATACTGCAGCAGGATCCAGAAGTTCAAATTGTCCAATTTCTGATGACTCTTGAATTATTTCTGTTGTTTCCCTTAAGCTTTCTTCAATATTTATTTCCTTGTAGTATTCGTTATTGTCTTTTAGATATTGCAAGGCTTGTCTAACTTTATGTAAGTCCACCAGTTGTTGCCAAATTGTTTTGTCTTTTATTGGTACACCATTTACCAAGACAATTAAAGAATGCTCTATTGAACGTTGCACTCCTAGAGTGTGTACGTTTTCTGTTAGATCTAATGGCAAATAAACTACTTTGCCATGATTGCCTTTCACAATTCAGAAGGATATAATTTTGCTTTTTTATTTTAAAGGCGTATAATTGCTTGAAATGGGTGAACTGTTTGAATTATGATGCTCTCATACAAATTAAGTTGTTGCAGGGGGTTTGGTAGTGGGAACAATTCCAAATTATTTGTGATAGCACGTGAAGGAGTTTGGCTGTTGTCCAATTATGTAGTGCAGTAACTACAACATATTAGGGGTTCACTTGTTTGGTATTTGCTTTCTGCTAAAAGGTAGAGAGCTAATTCAAACATTTGGAATCTTCATTTTCTTCTATTTTGTATGCTATGTCTATATTTTGTGTGTTCCTTTTGTAAAACGTTCTGCGGCAACACACACACACACATGGATTGGTACTTCAGCCGATGCACTTTTAAATGTTAGTATTTCTTTTTTGTATGTGTGTAACAGAAGGTTGCTATGTGCAGAATTGTTGCTTGTCTGTTCTAAAACTATTGCATTTTGTAAGTGGCTTTCACTTCCAAAATATTTTATCTGGAGACGGTCGATTTCTTCTTGTAGGTATTTGGGTGTACTATGCAGAAGAGTGTTATTTAAATTGGCTAATTCTAAAGCTGAACTTTTATCATAGTATATTTTATACACTAGATTTCTTACATTTGAACGATGTATTGATATCCTTTTGATATCATGGAAGGTGCTTTTGCAAATAGGTTCTGAAATGCAGGCTAATGAATGTCCTTGTAGTCCTATGTATTTGCGCACTGGACAGATATCCATATTTAGCAGTACTTTCATTTTAATTTTGTCTTTACCTTTCACATACTGATTGAGGAACTGACGTAAAGATTTGAAAGATTTTTTAGGAATGTCACACATTGACGTGCACGGCCATTTATATACTGGACTGTCTGGTTCAGTTGAATCGAGAGGTAATTCTGAGTTTTCAGGGGATACTTTTCTAAGCAGTGTTTCTTGTCCCATGATGGTATTATTGATTTTTTCATACCCTCGTCCACTGCTATGGATGGCAATTGTGTTTGTTTGATTTTCTTTGTATGCTTCTTCATTAAAATATAGTTCTGTGGGTGTTGTGTGACTCCATTCACCTCCACAAATATTTAAGAAGTTATTTTTGTTGACATTCCGTTTATTGATAAGTTTCTTTTGTAGTTTAGTACTTAGTTTTGTTAGTGGTTTCATCCTATTTAACACTAATATGAACAACTTCCTTTTGAGAAGGATTGCACTGTCTACGAGAGCTTTTAGGATTACTTTTCTACGGTAGGTTTTAAGGGATATGGATGGTTTTGGTCCTTTTTTTATTAGATTCTGAAGGACTCTGTGGCGAAACATTTTTGCTAAACTACTTTTTGTACTATGGGTTTTTGTTACTATATCAGGATTAATAGGAGCATTGTTAGCAGTACTGGTAGCCGATAGTTTGTGAAGTGTTTTGTGTTTCGTGCCACATTTTGATAGAGGAGGTAAAGTTTTGGTAGTTGAAGCTTCCTTTGTTTCGCTAAACGACTGTATTAGCTGTTTTGTTCCATCGTTCTCTACAAACTCTGCTACAGAAGGATGCTTACTTTGGACACTTATTTTCATTTGCTCTATTTCTGCATTCCTTTCTACGGGCTTGCTTTTTGGTAGGCAACGGTTTGGTCTGTTGTACAATGTATGTGTCCTGTGTGCATGTGTGCATGAGTTTGAAGGGGAATCTCTCTGTGATGGTGTGTGAAAGTGCTTTGGGCTGTTACAATGAGTTGGGAAGGCTATTTTTCTGTTTGTATACTACTACACTGTGCTTCAGATGAGAGTACAAAGTGAGCTAGTGGTGAGGAGAAGCATTAATAGTAAACGTAATGGTATAAAATTGAAACGGCTATTTGTTTTCTAGTACTAATATTCTATGGCTTCTGTATGTTATTGAGTTCCAAAAACACAGGGATTTGTGAGCCATTCTGCCTGTTATTCTTTGTTTAATGAATGGGGATTTGTGGGTAGAATGGTTCAGAAATCAATGTTTGTTTTGTTGCACAAATTAAATAAATAACCCACACAGTCTGTTTGAGGACCAGTAAGAATATAAAGGTCGTACTGTACTTATTTTTGCGCAATGACCAGGTTTCTTCGGATATGTCGTTTGCAGTGTAGATGCTGTTGATTTTCAGGAGAGTAGTCTCCACTGCAATTATAAAAAGAAGAGGTTAGTAATTTTGTGTGTTTAAAGCAGTGATGTTACTGTACACGTTAATTTTGCATCTTTCGTCAGAGTATTCTCATTTGATATATCAACACATTGCATGCTTGTATTTCACTTCACTTTGTGCTGCCTTTGTATTTTATTTGCAGTATGTTAGTTGAACGTGATTCGGAAATGAGTACAATTTATAGTTTATGAATTTTATTTTTTTTAAAGCTGTGTTATCCATAGCAGAGAGGTTTGTAAGTGATAGGTCATTATAGTAGATGGGAAAAATGTCACTACTTTCATATTATAAGTACAAATCCAAAAAATCGGGAGACCCTCAGAGGGAGATGTCACCACAGCAATCGGGAGTGTTTATTTTTCTCATACGATCGCATTGGAAGTAGTATTAATGTAGGCAGTACACAATAAAAAATTGTGACATTTTCTAAGGGAAAATCGAGTTTCGCGCTAAATAGGGATGGTTGTTACGTATGTATAGGCTATGTGGGAGACAGTAAGACGTAGTGCGGTTTGTACATGAAAAATCGGACGTCTTGCACTTAGGGGGAGCGTTGGTATTTATTGGCTATGCAGATTTAGAGGCATTAATTTTTTTAAATGAAATCATAAAGGTTGCACATGTTCTCTGAATAAAATATTCATACCTGTACTTTATACTCATGCATGTGCGCATGCATGGAGATGTACATAGAAATCTGTGACACATGCACAGTAGTTTTTGAAGTAGGTGCTTTGTAATGATATGGGACTTGCATTCAGAGTGATCAATAGTACATTTGAAGTGTGAAATTTTGATGACAGAGTTAGATGTAGAGATGTTGACTGTGAATGGTGGATGGTTGTGCGACTGCTTAGCTGTGTCCAATGAGGGAATGGATTTGCTAGAGATGCGGAAAGGATAGAAGGACTGGCTAAGAGTTACGTGCCGCACGTAGACAGCGCTTGTCCATGGGTAGGGCGTGTCACATACAGGGTTCTACAGCAAATCCAGCATGGAAAGGGGTCTGTAGGCATCAACCAATTAGATGTTCACATTGCTCTTTTGTGTCAAAAGACGGTGCGTATACTGAAGATGGCAGAGGTGGAGAGAGTCAGGGTTTTGGTGCTTGGAGATATTTTTGTCCATGGTTTAGAGCACTATTCTGAAAGTAGGCATGTGGCACACAATTTCAATGTGAGAGGAGAGGAGGTGGTGTTGGGTGTCCTGACCCACGTTTAAGCTATCATGCCACAACATTTGGTGCTGTGGGCTTAGAAAATTCAAGATGGCGGAAAACCCACATGTGCGCCGAAATCCAGGAAAGCTGCGCAGTTTGTGCGCACACTAAAATGGTTGCCTCACTTGCCACCCACCAGTGCGAGAATGAAAGGCCGGGTTGCCATGAGGGAAATGGGTTGCCAAAGGAAAAACAGTAGCGCCGGTTAGCTTCAAAGCGCTTTAAAACCACCATTGGACTACCCGCACAGTAGTCTGAAACCATTGGGACTGGAAATGCTGATTGCCAAATGCAACCTAGAATTGTGGGGAATTCATTTCTTAAATCCCAAAAATGGGTGCAGTTCCAGTACTCACCACTATCCAAAAGCCGGCGTTTTAAAACCACTCTGTTTCCCTGAAGGCAAGTCAAAATGCCTATTTTCAAACATTGCAATATGTGCAAAATATTTACTGAACACCAGCAGACATTTGGCAGAATGGAATTTTGTGTGCCTACAAAATCTGGGAAATGAAGATCATAAGACAAGGTTTATAACAAGACTGGCTGAGCTGTGGATTGCAGCAGTTTAAGTTGCACTGGATTTAAAGACACTAAAATCGAAAATGTTTAGATTAAATGAGTGACCTATGTTTGGTATCACATGCCTTTGTAATTGTTTAAATGTCATAGTTTTAAACTTAGAATCAGCCTTCTAGCTGCATATGTGAAAATGTTTAGTTTTATTTGAATGCAGAAACTGGGGAACATAAATGACAGCTTAAAGAGATTCCAATTTGCCTGGCAACTACCCCCAGCAGGAGTGAAACTTGAGTCACCACTGTGTTCCCAGGCCAACCTTCCTTTTGCTGCCCACACTAAGGATATGCCATCTATCTGATAATTGAATTACCTGTGCTCTGCAGGAGAGTGAACAAAGCCCTCTTCACTCAGGCAAAGGTTTTATTACGCAGTCGTAAAATGTAGCTTCCTCTTGGCAGGAGCTGGGAGGGGCACTGCCTGTGAGAGCAAGCTGGCTTGGCAGAACTGGATTAACCAGTATTTCTACCTTGTGCTGAGAGAAAACCACACCCCTTTGTAGCCAGAATATTGTTTAGAAAAAGATTAATAACTCATGGTGCGGACATGTGAAAATTTTATAAATGATACCATAATTCTTGTGATTTTTCTGCCCACAGTTTAAGAGGTTTTTAGAACCGGTGGTATGTACAGGGGGGTGTCAGCGGAAAAGTGGATATAACTCTAAATGTATGCATGTTAAAAATCTGAAACTTCATCAGTTAATGTCCATACTCCCTGCGCACATGTATGTAAAGTTGGGTCAATGTCAGAAATTGAAAAATCAATTAAAAAGTGAAATATGTGCCATTTCTGAATGCAAGCTCCCAGGAAGAGCAGAGTTTGAACAGGGGATACCTCCTGTAATGCATGATGGGTGCATATGATTTTAAAACAATATGTACCTCTGCAAATATGTATTTGTTTCAAATCTAGATTTGTGTGTAAGTTGACAGGAGGAGTGGACTTTCTGCAGGCTGTAAAATGACATCACTCTGACCCAACCTAGCTCCCCCAATCAAATGAAAAATGGAAGTTTGACCAATTAGAAGCTGAGAGAGAGGTAGGGTCAGTGATGCTAGAACACACCCACATTCTAAACACATAAAAGCAGACAGACAGGACAGATAGGGACCTTCAATTCCATCTGCAGCGGGACGCTCTGCCGGAAAAATCCATACTTTACCTCCATCAACCTCCAGAGAGCCAAACTAGAGACTTCAATCTATCCAGAACTAGAGGCCCAGACCAGAGATCCAGAAAGAGAGAGACCCAGACCAGCAGAGAGAGCTGACCCAGATCACTGTGAAGTGCAGAGGCCAGACCAGACCAGAGTCCAGTTTAAAACCCTGACCAGATCCGTGGCGAGGCCCATTTAATTCAAGAATATAGTGTGAGTACATAGTAAAACTGTGCAGATCCAATCTCTTAGTTAAAATAATATAATTCAATCCATTTTTAACCTAAGTAGAACTGCAGCTTAGCCATTGTGTTATCCTGCCATCATTTTTAAAGCTGAAAAAGTGTGCGTTTAAAATTTCAAATCTGAAAAACGACCTTTATTCAATCGTTCATATCTCCGCAACCGTTTGTGCTAGAGACTTGCAGTAACTTTCATTTTGAAGCTGAGATCCTAGGCTTAGTCCTTGTGGTTCCTCTGTAATAGCGCTCGGCGCATCCGCGAATTTTACCGCGATTTGCAAATTTCTCCACATGTAAAATCAGCTGCTGCTTGCCTTCCATTTGCCAGAAATTCGTTTAACCTGCTAACTATCCCTGCCTCATTGCTAGTGTGAGCCTGGACTAATATTAACTAGATACCACTCACCCTGAACCTCTGAAAGGGAATTAAAAGCATTTCCAGCATATTTCTCATCCATTGCTAGCACATATCAAAGCATTTGGGCCTGTGTTTTCAAAACTCCTATCTGTTTTCTTTAAGCTTGCTGGGGTGAACTGATTTACATTGATTGCATTTCTGAGAACTGTGTGTTTTCCTTCCATTTCCTTGCCTTGCATCAAGGGGGGGAGGGGATTGCCAGAGAAAAGTGATTACATTGTTTGGTTGAAATCATATTGAGTATTTTCTGTACTGCATTCATTGAATATTGCATCCACCTGAGCTTACATAAAGCATCCTCTACCACATTATACTTTTGTTCCTATTTACCAGTGTGCTACCTTATCCATTTCATGTCAACTCATTAGTGATTATAAGAAGTGTGCTAGTGCCAGATTCTCCGTTGTTGATCTTTATCATATCAGATTAAGTGTGCTATTCAATTATTAATTTATTATAAAGTGTGATATATATATATTTTAAATTATCAAATAAAACTTTTAAACTTGCAAAACAGAACTACTTCTTGGCTCAGTGGGGTCAGGGGGATTCCAAGAGAGGGGTGTTATATAGGGGTAGTCATCCAGAACGCATGAACTGGACATAAAGATATATCAATAAGGGTTTTCATTCAGTATTATAGACTAGGCGTTGACTTAGCTGTGGTGTTGAATTGAATCCTCTTACAAATTGGGGGCTCGAGCCGAGACGTTGGGTTAGATTTACCACTTGTGCAGCTTAATACAGTGTGCTAACTGACGGGATACATACATCCGGTCGGATCACCACGCTGCATTACGCTGTGAAGCATTCCTCAAAAGGGACACTCCAAGAAAAGTTCTGTTCTGCAAAAATAAAATACAAACTTCTGTAAGTCAGGACAGAGACCAATCTCTAGAATGACGACCTTGGTAGATATGAAAATAGCCAGAGAGCACCTCTTGCATAAGCTATTTGTGAGAGGTGAATGGACCGAACAGGGCCAGGATGCGTGGTTGCAGGCCATTACACAACAGGTCACTGAAACAGGGTCAGATATATATAGAGATCAGGGTCCCTTACATGTGGCCCTGAGTGAACTATATATGGCTCCTAAAGCCAAAGAGGAACACAATAAGATTGCCAGGATAGCGGCATACCTGTACCTATATATGGGAGACATGCAGGATAGATGTGCTGAAAGCCAAAATCTGGCAAATAGGCAACAGATGGCGTTAGAGAAGGTCCAATCTGATCTGGACTCTTCTGAGCAGAGGCTGCAGAGGAGCCAGGAGTCAGAAGATGATAGTAGGCAGCACATCATTAAAATAAAGAAGGATATGGATGTGCTGCAACAGGAAAAGGTAGAACAGGATACCAGATTTCTGGCCTTGCAGAAGGAATACCAAGAAGGTTTGGACTCCCTACTGCAAAACCAGAAAAAGCTGGAGCAACAACTGGACTTCAACAGGGTATGTGCTGAGCAGGTAGTCACCCTGCAAGGCCACCTAGATAGAGTGAAGGCAGAGAGCAACAAACTAATTCTGAAAGACCTGGATACCCAGGCAGAGTTTGATCAGGAGCGCCAGAATGCTGGTGCCTTCCAAAGGCAAAGGGACGACCTGGCAGCACAGATGCAGGCTCTCAGTCAGGAAAGGGATACCTTAGGCCAGGAAGTCTGCCATTTAAAAAGAAAAATGGAAGAAAATCACCTGACCCACCAGGGACTGGGTGACCTCCAAAAAGAACACCAGAACTTGCTAGAGCACACCAGGAGGGTGGAGGATGCTCTAGCAAGAAAGGAGCAGGCCAATAGGGACACAGCTCAGGAGGTAACCCTCCTGCAGCAAAGACTGGCCCAGTTCTCCAGGACCAACCAGGAAGCACAGAGGGAAAATGAGGCCCTCTGCCAGCACAATGAGAGGCTCCAGCAACAGGTAGCGATGCAGGAGAAACTGATAGAGTCGAGTAAGGCCTTAACAGAGGAACTGAAAGCACAAATGCAGGCTCTTGCATTGCAACAGGGAGCAGGGGCGGATAGAGATGAGGTTCGCTGGGAAATGGAAACTCCGGAGCATAACCTCAGGAGCCCTAGTACCAGAGGCCCTCATACCTCTCAGTCCCTGGACTCTGCCACCCCCATGTCCCCTGGCGCACATGAGCACAGGGCCGCAGGGATGGCAGATTACTATCCAGCTAAGAGTATGGGGCTCATAGGCCAGTACCACTCAGGAATGGAGGGGTGGGCATCCGGGTATGGGCACCCAAGTACAGTACAGTTCAATGGGGAACCCCAGGAGAGTAGGCCCATTAAGGGCATCCTGAAAACCTCTGCCCAGTTAGGTCAGTGGAGGGGGTACCCATCAAATCCTGGCAGCAAGGAGGAATCTGAAGACTCCTCTGAACTGCGCAGGACACAGGAGACCAGGTCCCCACATTCTGCCAGCCATTCCCAGGCTCGCAGAATCCGGGAAAACCTGGAAGAACAGACGGGAACCTCTGGGAGCAGTGCCTCTGAGTCCGAGGACGATTGGACCAGGGTTACCCGGACCAAAAGGGCCAATAAGACAAAAAGGGCCTTGCTTAAGGACCCTTTAAAGCAGATTAAGGCGATCAGGAGCGTCATCACGCCTTACCATAAGAACGCTAAGTATTCTGTTTGGGAGCACTTAGAGTTGTTTGAACAAATGATGGAGACTTTCCATTTGAAGGACAGCCAAAGCTGTATTCAATATGTAAAGTGGACATTCTCCCCGGAATACTCCAGTTTCTTTGCGGGGCTGGAGGACCAAAATCATTTAAGATGGTCCACATATAAGGCGGCCATCCTGAAACATTTTTCTGTTCACAGAAATCCTCAAGAGGCTCGCAAGGCAGCCTACAATTTGCAATGTGGGGAGGATCAGGCCCCACAAGAATTTGTGCAGGAATTAAAGCGTGCTTTTGCACAGACCACAAGAAGGGTGCGCACGGATAGCAGGGAATTTATAAATACGTTTTTCCATGCCTTGCCCAAATATATCATGACCCAGCTCGTGAGGGATTTTCACGAGAAAAGATCTTTAGACTGGGTCATTGAACAGGCTACCCGGATCTATGAGGTGCAGAAACCGATAGATAGCAAAAGTAATGCCCAGAAAAACCCCAAAGCCAACAGCACCCCTGCTGCTGCCAAGGTGGCAGAGGTAAAGGTCACCCCCGTTTTGGATTTGGAGATGGGGGGGCCTAAAAACCTGCCTGCACCTAATAATGCTAGGCCCAGGAGGTCCTCGGGTCAGTCACAGACAGGGAGCCAAGGAGGCAGCCCCACCAATGGGGTCCCTCGCTCTCCTGATTATGTAAGTCCCCGTGACAAGGGAAATCGACCCATCCTGGGTTATGTGTGGACTCCTCCAGCCCAAGGGGGGGATCCAGACAAGCACCTAACCCAGGGAACTTCCCTCCAAACTTCCCACAGGAGGGCAGAAATTTACCAAACCCTGGGCAGAACTTTTTCCCCAGATATCCACCCGACTTTCAGCCCCAAAACCATCCATCCTTCTTTCCCCAATTCCCTGAGCCCAGACCACTGAATCCGGGAGAGGGGAGGCCAAGGGTGGAGGGGTACCCAAATCTTCCCAACCCGGGGTATTACCAGAGGAGGGACAGCTACCCTTCCCGGGAGCAGCCCAGGGGAGAAAACAGGGCCCCGTATCAGCCTGAGCGGGTTTCCCAGTTAGAGCGCCAGGTTCAAAACATGGCGCGGGATCTGGGTCACATACTGAGGGCTCAGCAGAACCCTCAGATGGGAGTGCCGGCGCAGAACGCACCCAACTCTGGACCTGGTGCTCCAGAACAATGACGGGGGCAGCACCCCGATAACTCACCGGTTCCCAGGGAGGAGGCACAAAGGGAAGGGGGGTGTAAAGCCTTGGAGGAAGCTTCCTTCCTCACTTGTAAACAGCCCCTGGTAACCCAGGAACCGGAAACAAAATCTCTTGCCCCTGAAAGTCTGCCTCCTAAGGAGCAGAGGGGGGGTAGGAGAAACAAAAGACCCAAACAGACTCAGTTTGAGGAGGAGGTACAGATCTTCCAATTTGAGGGAGAGGGATCCTCAGAGGATCCTGAGAAAAGGATCTTCTCCTTCAGAGAGGGGGGAACTCCTCCCAAAGAAAAATGGGTCCCTAGGAATGCAAATCCAGACTGGGGAGATGTGGAGACTGAGCTACCGCCGCCCACCATCTCATCCCAGAACCAACAGCAAGAAAATCCCCGGGTTCAAACCCATACTGGGGACTGCCTCCAAAAAGGGGGGGGCGGCCCAGAACCGGAACCAGGGGAACCCACAATGGCTCTGATCTCCAGTTACCAACTTTTTCTTTCAGATTCCCAAGACTCTCCACAGAATTCTGCCCAAATCTCTTCGCTAGCGATGTCCAAAACCAGAAAATTAGCCCACCAGTTGTCCAAAAATGTGCATTATCTGTGCCCCCTTGAGGAGAAGGAGGGAAGATATTATGCCCCGGTACAAGTACAGGGGCAGGGTACAATCTCGGCACTGGTGGACACTGGATCTCAAGCTACCCTTCTGTCCAGAAGGGCCTTTGACGAACTGAATGCAGGAAGGGGAGAGAATTACCAAATTCCTCTCACCTCTCTTCCGGGACAACTACAGAACTTTGACGGGAAGGAAATTCCCGTTGAGGGGACTGCAGACTTGGACATTAAAATTGGGCGACACAAGTTGAAACACCCGGTCATAGTTGTGACCCCGGAGGGCACCCCTTGTTTACTAGGGAATGACCTCCTGAGAAGGTTTTCACCCCTAATAGATTGCGTAAACAAGGTCCTCTGGACCCAGACTAGCCGACCCATAAAATTAAAACAGAGTGTCAACCATGTTAGTTTAAATGGCACATGCCACATGGTTGAACAAAAATCAGACCAAGTAGAATTCCACTTCCAGAACAACCAAATTCCAGACGTGACAGTAATAGCAGTAGGACAACAGACTGGTGATGGGGGGTCCTCTCTATTTCTGAAAATCAACCTTCCTTCCAGTCTAAAGTGGTATTCCACACTGGAAGGAAACACTCTGAAATTCTATACCAATCCACAATCTGAAACTCCCACTCCTATAGTCCAGAAAGATGTGAAATCAGCTCAGAGCCTGGCTGATATTCAGCAAATTGGAGAGCAGTTGTTCATCCCTGTTCAGTTAAATGATGGGAAGGACTCTGTTCTCGCTCGAGTGTGCGTGAACAACGGTAAGAGCTTCATCAGCGAAGCCATGTTTCGCCAACTCCCAAAAGATCCAGCCATTCCCACCTTCAAACTGATAGACAAATGGGAAATGGACCTGGAAGCACCTGATTCCAAACATCTCCTGCCAAGCAGGTGTATGCTCAAAATCTCCATTGGCAACAAGAGCATAGTCCACAATTGTTGGGTCGTGCGAGACGTCCCTGCCGCCTTTTACTTAGGCAGTGACATCCTCAATCGCTTTGCCATTAGTGTGGACCTAATAAACTTCAAAGCTTGGTCCCGATTAGCGGATAATCCCATGGGCTTTGATGATCCAGAAAAAGCATTTAGGTCAGCCCAATTGCTACCTTATGCAGTTGAAATTCAGGTTAAAGAGGAAGTCACCATCCCAGAAAGGACCCGACAATTCTCCCTGGAAGTGAAAGTTAAAAGGGGACAAGAGTTGAAAAACCCTGATGCTTACGTACATCTAAATGCTTCTCTCCAACAGCAAGGGTTGGGGGTAAACCCAACTCCATTAGTCAACATAGAACATGACACCATTCTAATAGAGGTGGATAACAGCGACTTAAAGAGTATTACTCTAGCCGCAGGCACCATTATTGGAATGGCGGTTGATGACCGACATTTTTCCATTGATTTAGGTAACGAACTGTTAGGGCCAATCCCCAAGGACTGCGTTGACAGTGACAGTGAGGACAATACAACACCAGACAGGATTTTTACCCGGCATGGGGGGAACTTCCTGGTGTACACTTCCTGCCCCTATGGTAAGGAAGATGTGACTTGTGACTTCAGGAGGGATGAGGTGATTTTCCAGGTCCATGAGGGCTGCCTTTCCCACCTGAAGCCTCCGGTCCAAATCAGCACTCTGACCAGGGACTTCTCCACCCAGCTGGAGGAGGCCGCGGAGATAGCCAAACCAGAAGTCTTCCCAGGCTTCAGGCAGATGGTGGAAGAGAGAGTCAACCTAGCTGATGCCTGTGTGACTCTGGAACAAAAGCAAAAGTTGAAACAAGTTTTCTTGGATTTCCAAGATCTCTTTGCGGTAGACTCATATGACTGTGGTCGCACTGACATCCACACAACAACAATCCCCACGGACCCTGGCATGACTCCTGTGTTTGTGAAGCAATATCGCTTGCCTCTCGCATCAATGGAGTCCCTTACGGAAATAATTAAGAACCTTGAGTCCCGGGGAATAATCCGTCCAGTCCACAGCACCTTCAATAATCCGGTGCTGGGGATATTAAAGCCAAACGGCCAGTGGAGACTCTGCGCTGACCTCAGGGAGCTCAACAAACGGGTCCATACTTCCCGATGGCCTCTGCCCTACATTGACCAAGGGCTGGCCCAGATTCAGGGGTCACAGGTATTCACTGCAATAGACCTGACCAATGGATACTGGACCGTGCCTGTCAGCAGGGAGGACCAATACAAACTGGCTTTTACCTTTGGGGGCCAGCAGTACACATGGACCCGGACTCCCTTCGGATACCTCAACTCCGGCAATGAATTCAACATTTTCCTACATAAGGCCATGCCCGACCTGGGTGCGAGGGGTAACCTGGCTTATGTAGATGATGTCCTCATCAAAAGTTCATCTGTGGAGGAACACATAGCGGAGATCCGTTATGTTCTGACACAGTTGAGGGCCGCCGGAGCAAAACTTTCCTTTCAGAAAGCACAGTGGTGTAGAACCCGTGTTAATTTCTTGGGGCATGAGATTACTCCTCAGGGTCTCTGTCCCCAGGAAAAGAAAGTGGAAGCACTTCAGAAACTGAAAGACCCCACAACTCTGCGGGAACTAAGGAGCCTCCTTGGACTGACTAATTACAGCAGAAAGTTCATTGAGGGCTACGCAGAGATCACCAGACCCCTGATTCATCTCCTGAAGGGGGGGTCAAGTGGGAATGGGGTCCAGAACAAGCCGAGGCAGTAAGACAACTCAAAAGAAGCCTCTCACAAGCGCCTTGCCTAGCTTACCCTGTCAGAAACAAGGAGTTCTTCCTGGAGACGGGGTTCTCTAATACGTGCTTGACGGCAGTATTATACCAAAAGCATGACAAGGTCAATAAAGTAATCTCCTATGCGAGCAAAACTTTATCCTCTGTGGAGGAAAAATTCAACGATTGTGAGAAGGCACTCCTGGCAACGGTGTGGGCATTGAAGAATTACCGCCCGTTTATCCAGGGGGAACACATCATAGTGGAGACTCCACACCAGCCTCTGCAATATCTCCAAAGTGACAGAATCCGGTCCGGAAATGTGAGTAATTCCCGAATTACTTCCTGGATTCTGTCAATGCAAGGCTTTCCTGTGGAGGTCAGATATGGCCAAAACAAGAAGAGTCCCCTCGCGCAAGGTCTGGCTGACTTGCATGATTGTGCCAGAGAAAACTGTCTCGAGGACGAAAGTCTAAAAATAAAGGACAACATGGAGGCATACCTTAATTCCCCACACAAAGTCTTTGAAGAAGACAAGTGTGAGGGAATGCCCACTGTCTATGTGGATGGATGCTCTTACCATGTTGACAACAACGGGGAGAAAGAACTGGTGGCCGGCGTAGGGAATGCATGGGTGAATGAGTCCCCAGAACCCTCCGCTGGATACAAAATTGGTCCCCGAAGTAGTCAGGTGGCAGAATTGATGGCTGTGCATCAGGCCATCCTCACTGCTGTCCAGCATCAACTCCACGAACTGGTCATAATCACAGATTCGGATTATGTACGGAACGGGTTCGTGGAGCACCTGGTTAATTGGAAAACCAGAGGCATGTTATGTGCTAACAACAAACCCTTGAAACATGGGAAGTTGATCCAAAACATTGATGATCTGGTCACATCGAATGGGATGACCATCTACTGGAAAAAGATCAAGGGTCATTCCAAAGTAGAGGGACCAGACAAAACTGGAAATGACTTAGCTGATCAGCTGGCCAAAACCGGGGCCATCCAAGGGGATCTAATTGAGATTGAGTCCCTGTTGGGGGAAATCCAGGTCACTGCCATCACTAGGTCCCAGACAAATGCTCACAACGACCTTTCAATTGCACAATGGAGTAAGGAGACCCCTGATGCTGATTTGATTACCGCTCAGAAGGGGGATCCAATTATTGGTAAATTTTACCAGCACCTTGAGGACCCTGAGAACTTTCCCCTGACGGATACCGATTACATTGGGAAAGAGGACCTAAGAGTGTTGATGAAATGTCCAAAAATGTTCCGAATCCAAGACGGTTTGCTGGTAAGGAAATCCAAAGCTGGCCACGATCAGTGGGTGGTTCCTACCTCATTCCGAAGCCTGATGTTAAGTCACGCCCATGATGCGGCCACCGCCGGTCATAGGGGGTTTCACATAACATTGGAAATCTTAAGAGAGGTTGTATACTGGCCACACATGGGCCAGGACCTCAACCAATATTTGAAGGGTTGTCTTGTGTGTGCACAATTTCAGCCGACATCCCTCACACACCGGGCGCCTTTACAGAAGAGGGGAATGACACTGCCATGGTCAGATTTACAAATCGACTTTGTAGGCCCTGTGATTCGCTCGGCTAGGGGGAATAAGTACATGTTGACTGTGACATGCTTGTTTACCAAGTGGGTGGAATGTCTCCCAGCCCCAAATTGCAAGGCAGAAACTGCAGCTGCCTTGATGATTAACCACATCTTTTCCCGTTTTGGTCTACCTCAAAGGATTGAGTCAGACAGAGGTAGCCACTTCACCAGTGAAGTAATGACAAAGATGTGGGAGATACTGGGGGTCAAGAGAAAGCTGCATATTGCTTATAGACCAGCTTCTTCTGGGGCAGTGGAGAGATATAACCGGACAATTGTGAGCATATTAAAGAAGTTTGTGGCAGATTCTGGGCCAAGTTGGGATATCCGATTACCTCTGGTCCTAATGGCCATCAGATCTACCCCTTCATCTGCAACCAAAATGTCACCATTTGAGTTGATGACTGGACGCAAGATGGTGCTTCCTCAGCATTTGCTCTACAGGACCCAAGAGCAGACACTGATAAATGCCTCCACTACTCATGAGTATGTAGAGAATTTAAGGAAACACCTCCAACATGCTTTTGCTTATGCTCAGCGGAATCTAGAAAGATCAGCTGATAGCATGAAGACCCATTATGACCTGAAAACTTCCAGGAAGGAATATCAGGTGGGGGACCGGGTCTATCTATACAACTTCCAAAGGAACCAGGCCAAGCAGCGCAAATTTTTGCCTACATGGAAAGGACCCTTTGAGATCGTCGATAAGATCTCCCCTGTGGCCTACAAGATCCGCATCCCCAAAGGCGGTTCGGCAGAGGGGGAAGACAAGTGGGTCCACATAAACCAGTTGAAATGTTGCCATCCCAGGCACACTCTGCAACAACTGGAGGAATCCTCTGGAATCCTAGCGGGTACTGTATCAGATTAATTCAGTTCCAACCATAAAACATACCACATCTAGTCTCTAAAATATTGTGATTTGCATGAAACTGTCTCTTAGTTATACTGTTTTTTGATCAAAATAAGAATGTAATGTTTCGTCATGATGAAATGCATATGCTGTCCCACCATCTCAACAGTGGTGGAAAAAGTCTATGAGTAGGTATTGCCGCTCTTCCTTTGTCGTCCTAGGAGAAAGAAAACCTGAAGACGGGCCGAGGAGGGCGATCCGGAGACCGGGAACGAAGATTCAATGGGCCCAGTGGACCGCCCAATATTCCCATCAGGACCGGCGAGGAGAACCATCGATCAGTACCGGATGGAGAAGAAGATGCTGAACTGTGCCATCTACAGAAGAGGAAGAAGATTATGCGGACAGACCGGTGCATGGGTCAAAACCCTTGTGCACGCGACTCCCCATCGACTCAAATTCAAGGGGCAGTCACGTGGGGGGGGCTTGTTGGGTGTCCTGACCCACGTTTAAGCTATCATGCCACAACATTTGGTGCTGTGGGCTTAGAAAATTCAAGATGGCGGAAAACCCACATGTGCGCCGAAATCCAGGAAAGCTGCGCAGTTTGTGCGCACACTAAAATGGTTGCCTCACTTGCCACCCACCAGTGCGAGAATGAAAGGCCGGGTTGCCATGAGGGAAATGGGTTGCCAAAGGAAAAACAGTAGTGCCGGTTAGCTTCAAAGCGCTTTAAAACCACCATTGGACTACCCGCACAGTAGTCTGAAACCATTGGGACTGGAAATGCTGATTGCCAAATGCAACCTAGAATTGTGGGGAATTCATTTCTTAAATCCCAAAAATGGGTGCAGTACCAGTACTCACCACTATCCAAAAGCCGGCGTTTTAAAACCACTCTGTTTCCCTGAAGGCAAGTCAAAATGCCTATTTTCAAACATTGCAATATGTGCAAAATATTTACTGAACACCAGCAGACATTTGGCAGAATGGAATTTTGTGTGCCTACAAAATCTGGGAAATGAAGATCATAAGACAAGGTTTATAACAAGACTGGCTGAGCTGTGGATTGCAGCAGTTTAAGTTGCACTGGATTTAAAGACACTAAAATCGAAAATGTTTAGATTAAATGAGTGACCTATGTTTGGTATCACATGCCTTTGTAATTGTTTAAATGTCATAGTTTTAAACTTAGAATCAGCCTTCTAGCTGCATATGTGAAAATGTTTAGTTTTATTTGAATGCAGAAACTGGGGAACAGAAATGACAGCTTAAAGAGATTCCAATTTGCCTGGCAACTACCCCCAGCAGGAGTGAAACGTGAGTCACCACTGTGTTCCCAGGCCAACCTTCCTTTTGCTGCCCACACTAAGGATATGCCATCTATCTGATAATTGAATTACCTGTGCTCTGCAGGAGAGTGAACAAAGCCCTCTTCACTCAGGCAAAGGTTTTATTACGCAGTCGTAAAATGTAGCTTCCTCTTGGCAGGAGCTGGGAGGGGCACTGCCTGTGAGAGCAAGCTGGCTTGGCAGAACTGGATTAACCAGTATTTCTACCTTGTGCTGAGAGAAAACCACACCCCTTTGTAGCCAGAATATTGTTTAGAAAAAGATTAATAACTCATGGTGCGGACATGTGAAAATTTTATAAATGATACCATAATTCTTGTGATTTTTCTGCCCACAGTTTAAGAGGTTTTTAGAACCGGTGGTATGTACAGGGGGGTGTCAGCGGAAAAGTGGATATAACTCTAAATGTATGCATGTTAAAAATCTGAAACTTCATCAGTTAATGTCCATACTCCCTGCGCACATGTATGTAAAGTTGGGTCAATGTCAGAAATTGAAAAATCAATTAAAAAGTGAAATATGTGCCATTTCTGAATGCAAGCTCCCAGGAAGAGCAGAGTTTGAACAGGGGATACCTCCTGTAATGCATGATGGGTGCATATGATTTTAAAACAATATGTACCTCTGCAAATATGTATTTGTTTCAAATCTAGATTTGTGTGTAAGTTGACAGGAGGAGTGGACTTTCTGCAGGCTGTAAAATGACATCACTCTGACCCAACCTAGCTCCCCCAATCAAATGATAAATGGAAGTTTGACCAATTAGAAGCTGAGAGAGAGGTAGGGTCAGTGATGCTAGAACACACCCACATTCTAAACACATAAAAGCAGACAGACAGGACAGATAGGGACCTTCAATTCCATCTGCAGCGGGACGCTCTGCCGGAAAAATCCATACTTTACCTCCATCAACCTCCAGAGAGCCAAACTAGAGACTTCAATCTATCCAGAACTAGAGGCCCAGACCAGAGATCCAGAAAGAGAGAGACCCAGACCAGCAGAGAGAGCTGACCCAGATCACTGTGAAGTGCAGAGGCCAGACCAGACCAGACCAGAGTCCAGTTTAAAACCCTGACCAGATCCGTGGCGAGGCCCATTTAATTCAAGAATATAGTGTGAGTACATAGTAAAACTGTGCAGATCCAATCTCTTAGTTAAAATAATATAATTCAATCCATTTAACCTTTTTAACCTAAGTAGAACTGCAGCTTAGCCATTGTGTTATCCTGCCATCATTTTTAAAGCTGAAAAAGTGTGCGTTTAAAATTTCAAATCTGAAAAACGACCTTTATTCAATCATTCATATCTCCGCAACCGTTTGTGCTAGAGACTTGCAGTAACTTTCATTTTGAAGCTGAGATCCTAGGCTTTCCTAGGACCCCAAAACGATAGAGATGGTTCCTCTGTAATAGCGCTCGGCGCATCCGCGAATTTTACCGCGATTTGCACATTTCTCCACATGTAAAATCAGCTGCTGCTTGCCTTCCATTTGCCAGAAATTCGTTTAACCTGCTAACTATCCCTGCCTCATTGCTAGTGTGAGCCTGGACTAATATTAACTAGATACCACTCACCCTGAACCTCTGAAAGGGAATTAAAAGCATTTCCAGCATATTTCTCATCCATTGCTAGCACATATCAAAGCATTTGGGCCTGTGTTTTCAAAACTCCTATCTGTTTTCTTTAAGCTTGCTGGGGTGAACTGATTTACATTGATTGCATTTCTGAGAACTGTGTGTTTTCCTTCCATTTCCTTGCCTTGCATCAAGGGGGGGAGGGGATTGCCAGAGAAAAGTGATTACATTGTTTGGTTGAAATCATATTGAGTATTTTCTGTACTGCATTCATTGAATATTGCATCCACCTGAGCTTACATAAAGCATCCTCTACCACATTATACTTTTGTTCCTATTTACCAGTGTGCTACCTTATCCATTTCATGTCAACTCATTAGTGATTATAAGAAGTGTGCTAGTGCCAGATTCTCCGTTGTTGATCTTTATCATATCAGATTAAGTGTGCTATTCAATTATTAATTTATTATAAAGTGTGATATATATATATTTTAAATTATCAAATAAAACTTTTAAACTTGCAAAACAGAACTACTTCTTGGCTCAGTGGGGTCAGGGGGATTCCAAGAGAGGGGTGTTATATAGGGGTAGTCATCCAGAACGCATGAACTGGACATAAAGATATATCAATAAGGGTTTTCATTCAGTATTATAGACTAGGCGTTGACTTAGCTGTAGTGTTGAATTGAATCCTCTTACAGTGGTGTGGAGCGCTAAGACTGATCGCAATGTTGCGGCAATTCTCCAAGTTTGCAGAGACATGCGTAGGATGACCAGTCCCCATGTGGTACTTTTGCACTACGGTGCTTGCCATTTGGGCTACGTGAGTTCACGTACTTTGCTGGAAGGTTTAGAACAGTTGGTGCAAGCAGTCATTAACAACTTTCCAACTGCGAAAGTAATTTTTTCTGGGTTACTCCCTAGAGGAAAATGAGACAACAGTTCTGTTTTCTGTTCTGATCTAAGTATTGGGAGGTGTAACATCAATCGTGGCATGCGTGCTTTCATGTTACGAGTTAGTATGTTTTTCTGCAGCCACGAGAACATTGTTCCCAGTAATGCGGCTTATTTTGCAGCAGATGGTGTTGCGTTATCTTCTTTGGGAAATGCCATGTTCTTTTGGAATGTAAGGCTTGCTTTGGAGAAGGTTCTGTAATGGTTGTAGGAGTAAAGTAAGAAGAAAAAATATTTTAAAAAAAACAAGATAGCAGGTGTCTGTAAGCCCCTTTGTTTTTGTTCATTGCTATATATATATATTATATATATATATATATATATATATATATATATATATATATTATTATTTTATTTATTTTCAGTAAAAAAACTTTGTTAAAGGGACGTATGGTTCAAAGTAAAACCGAAAAACCCTTGACATTCGCTACTTATGGTAAGCTAAGCAACCATAACTCGCGTCACCTACGTGCATTGCTAAGACTAACACCCAGGGCATCAAAGATGACATCACAAATGTCATTGATTTACTTTGAACCATAACATCCCGTTAAACAAAGTTTTTTTACTGAAAAAATATATATATATATATGTATGGCAGTGAACAAAAACAAAGGGGCTACATATGTGATATCATCAGTGATATCATCAATAACATTTGTGATGCCATATTTCATGTCCTGGGTGTAAGTGTTACCAGTGCACAGTGGTGCGGGCAGGTACGGTTCCATAGCCTACCATAACTGGCGAATTTCAGGGGTTTTTCGGTTTTACTTTGAACTATAATGTCACATTTGTAAAGTTGTTTTAGTGAATTTCACAGGTTTTTAGTAGCGCAATTTAAGCATAACGTCCATTTAACACATTTTATTCTGGTGATATATATATATATTCTTTAGGGGACTTTAGAAATAATTAGTGAAGTTTTCTTTTTTGTAATTTAGAAATGTAATGGGAAGCATTGTTTTAGTGTTAATTAATGATATAAGGGCTATGGGACAAGCAGCGTCACAGTTAGTTTAAAGCCCAGAGGCCTACATCAATGGATGTTTAGAAAGAGCTGTTTCAGAGTCCCAAGGTGGATGACATAGTCTACAAACAGATTGTTCTGTTAAAGGGATCAGCTCACACTCCGTAGGAGTAATTTTAGGGAGGTGGACTGAGAGATATATGTGGGCTGGCCAGTCAGTTAGTATTGTCTATGTGTAATGTGTGCTATGTGTTATGTATTGTATGTGTTTCTATGATGAGAAGTCAAGAAAATATATATATTTATTCATTTAAGGGAAAATTGGCACCAATCCAGAAAAATAAAGTGATCAATAGATGGATAAACAATATGTAAAAGTGACCTAGGGATGAGAATGCACCTATGTATGTGCTTCTATATTATGATAAAACAAATATTAGGCCAGATAATGAAGAAAAAGTTAGAAAATGCAGTCATTTTTTAACCTTTACACTAGCCAAAACATAGCGGATATAGGGTTAATTTTGATATTCATGGATAGTACACAGTCCTAGCTACTCAAAAAATGTTGGAAGATATAAACTCACACTCCTTTTCATGCCAAGGAGTGATGCAGAAGTTTGACATGAGAGGGAAATGAATCTGACTTTTTACAGCCAACTGCGTAGCTATAGAGGTCAGGGTTGTAAATCTGCCAGTACATTCCTTTCTTGCTTAGAGGAAACACAGCTAATGAGACACAGTATATGCCTTTGAAGAAATAGACATGTTTTTTTAAATTTTAATGCGTAACTTAGCAGCCAGCCAGGAGAACACACACAGTAGATAAATGTTTGCAGCTTGCTCTAAACAGAGCCACAGTGTTCTGCTCAAGGGCTAAGAGTAAGATGATAAATTCCAGAGGTTAATTCACAGTGATAGTTTTTAGTTTGCGTGGAACGGTGACAAAAAGCAGATGTTTAGGAAAAGCCCTTGTCTTTGAATTGAAATGTGTGAAGCAATTTAACCCGGTAACGGTGGGTATTTAGAAAAAGTTGTTGTCTTAAATTGGGGAGGGTTACAGGGTTGAGATTTTGTTTGAAAAAAGGTTGTATTGTTTTTGTGCTTAAAAGCTGTCCACGGCTGTGGGAGCATGTGCAGGCTAGAGAAAGCTTCAATTAGACATTGTTTAAAAAATTGCAGAAGCGGTTTCTTAGTGTAAAAAGGTTGGCTAGGTCATTCTGATGATGGATGTTTTTATTATTAGGCACATGTTAAGGAGTGCCAAACAAGTTGTTGATTTTATATATGGCAAAATAGCCGACTCAGGCATTTATTCTTTTGTTAAAATTATTATCAGCATGCTATGAAAGGAGGAAGAAAGATAGATTGCCAAATAGCAGCACATGAGGAGTGCTTTAGGTAATCAAAATGATGATAACGATGAGAGAGATAGCATTGGAAAGGGAGCATGAGGTGCAATGCATGCAAGTTTAAAATGAGCACCAAATAAATTCAGAGCACATTGGAGAGATGCCAAGCAAGGGAACAATGTTCTCTTCACTGTACATTATAGATGTGAAACATGGAGACATTCAGAGAATATTTTTTTAAAATAAATGTGTCCAGGGTCACAAGACTAACTGAGATTCGAGAATGTAATTTTGAGTGCAAATTGCAGGAAAAGGTAGACTCGCATTAGTGAATGTTATTGAACTAGGCACAGCAAATATCTATAAAGGACAACAAGAATAAATAAACGAAAAGGTATTTTTTGGGAAAAATGTGCATTTAGCATGAAGGAAGCAGAAAGAATTGAAAGAAAGAATGCATGGATTGGGAAGACATTCATGCAGATGCATGCACATGGAAGGCCATACACACACACATACACACACACACACACACACGATTTTATGGAAGTGTAAGTGATCAGTGCACCATGGTCAATGCATTTAAAAACACATGCACTCTCGCATGCAGATACCCACACACACACACACACACACACACACACACACATATATACACACACAGGATGTTTTTGTTTTACAAAATAAGAATAGCTAGTCATTTTTGAAGAAATAGAAAGGACATAGATTGCATGTTTATATTTATGATTACTGAGATTCTTGCAGTATGGAATCAGGAATGAAAACAGGGGCAGTATTTCACCATGGTTTATGGCAAAGACTGTTTGTAGAAGATATGAAGGCGTTTTGGGAACAAGTGGGAGTAATGACGAGGTCACATGAAAAGAATGCAGCAATTATCGCGCATTCTGTGCACAATCAAGGAATGCTTGCGAAAGTCAAAGCTTGTTCAAAGAAAAAGATATTATGGTATGCCATGGGAAGGGCGGTACTTACTAGTGAAGGAGAAAGTCAGAAATGCAGCAAACAAGTGAGTACATCGCTGGCAAATAATTAAGTGCCAAGTGGATTAAGGAGGGAATGTGTGCATGGCAAGAGGCAGGGGAATGAGTTTCAGAGGAAGAGGTGGCTTGCAGAATATGCAGGATGGATAAATCTTAAGATAGGGGCCCTGTTCTGTCTCTAGCATAGAGCCTTGCCTTGGGACAGGCTGACTTTTTAACAGAGACTAGAAGGGTGATAACCACACTAGTTGGGGACAAGATATGTCAGATCGAGAAGGGGAAACCTTTCAAGGGGAGCAGCGCACTGGAGCGTGTGATCCCGAGGGGAGGGGTATTCTCTGAAAAGACAAAGAAGTGGGATGGTCGTACCTGGACTTACTTAAACTGAGGATGCCAGAGCCTCTGGTGTGGCCAGATCGACCTAAAAGACGACCTTTCAGCAAGAGGGGGAATCATACACCCCCTAATATATAATTCACAAGTTAATTCACAAGTTAAGGAAGGGCTTACCCAGCATCAGACGTGTATTAGACATAAGTCCTGGGAGTGCAACAGGCATAGCAGCCAGGACAGATGCAAAACAGATTTACTGCAGTGGCCAATTGTCAGGAGCCCCATGAAGATTTAGAAAGTATGCAAACATAAGATAAACATTGACACCCAGGATTGAAGGTGCCAGTTTGGAAGAAAGAAATCCTGTCACAGGATATGTACCCACAATAGGGCAGCTCACAAGGCAACTTGATGTGCTCGGAATTATTAGTAGCACTAGGCCCAAAAAAGGTGTCAAGAATCAATATGGCAGGGGTGAACAAAAATATTTGATTTATTAATGGACACTGGGACTGCGTGTTTATGCAGCAAATGCAGAAAGGTGTTGGATGATGGAAAGTAATCATAAGATTGAGGGTTCCTTTAAAGACTATAAATGGAGTTTTCTTGCTTTGTGATGAATTATTAATCTCTGAAGGAGAATGTGTATGACAGATTTTTGTTATATTTGCAACAGGCACTTGTTAATGGTTTGAGAAGGGATTAGATGACAAAGATTAACATGATGATACTATTTAGGTGATTAAGGGATAGTGTGTTCCACTTCTGAAAATGCACCATTTGAATGTGAGTGAATTCATAGTGGTGTGCACAGGGCAAGAGGTCTTGTGAGGTGTTTCTGTTAAAACCAGAGGATTTTATTGTTGTGAGGTAAGCATAGCATGGCTATGTGGACTAGTGGAGAAAAGTAGTGAGAATATTTGATTAATTCAGTTTCAAACCACAGATGCCTATGAATAAAGAGGGGGGACAGATAACCCCCTTCAAATTAAAAGCAGTCATAGTATGAGAGAAATGCAATGATCAAGGGAATGGACAATGATAATGGACCATGGAGAACAGTGATAGTTCTAAAGAAAGGGTCCAGGTTGATTGACATCACTGAGGACGACATATTTAGATAGGGCTTAACAAAGAATGAAGTGGTGTTTCTTTAGGAGCATCACTCACTGGGAAAAAAAAGTAGAAAAGGGAAAATCTAATTGTATGTAGCCATAATATAATGGAGCTCAGTATAATTTCAGAAAGGCTTGTATTAAATACCAAGTGACCTATGGACTGCAGGCCATTTTGGCATGAGTCCAATAAAACGAATAAGTGGAAGATGAAAATAAACGATTGACCTTAAACAGTATAGGAATAAGAAGCTCAGTTAAAAAAATGATGTCAATTAGATTAAATAAATAAATAAAAATTAATGAATGGAAACATGAATTAATAAATGATTGAAGGAATGATTGAAGGAATGATTGAAGGAATGAATGAATGAGTGGATATTAAAATAACAAGAAGCATAAAATAAGCAAAAAATCCATAATAGAAAAATGTTGTGTATTGTAATAAAAAAGATAAAGAGGATGATGAAGTGCCCCAGGAGTATGATGGGCAATGGTCGTTTTGATCAGAGGGGAAAAACACCTCTTGTAAAACTGCACGAACGAACACATGAGAGTAAGTAAAATAATATTATTTGAATGTATATAATGATGTTGGTTTATATTTTATAGATGAAGATTGTTGACCCTTTCCTTAACATGGGAGGAATGTCTGCATTGCCTTAAATAGGGGAAGAGACATTATAAGATGACAAAGGTGAGTACTAGTGAACAGGGAGGGAAGAAAGAGGCAAGTACTCATTCACACCACAGTGTGTGGACACACTGTTGATCATTATTAGGACTAAGAGGGCCGAGGGGAGTACATTAAAAAGGTAGTTAGGGATACAGTGTTTCAATTATGTAGCTTTTTCCCAAGATAGGTGCAAACAGATGTGAGCATAGAGTAGCATATAGATGCAAACATGGCCTT
The DNA here is from genome assembly GCF_040938575.1 of Ambystoma mexicanum. Classification (NCBI taxonomy): domain Eukaryota; kingdom Metazoa; phylum Chordata; class Amphibia; order Caudata; family Ambystomatidae; genus Ambystoma; species Ambystoma mexicanum. The sequence continues at coordinate 1,396,287,954 of NC_090922.1, forward strand.
CTCTGATAAAGCAGGACATAGAAGATGTCAAATAAAGGGTGGGTAACCTTTTTAAATTTTGTTAAATGCCAAGATGCCAAAAAAAGTAGATTTGGCAGAAGTATAGGAAATGTTTAGAATAGGAAACACAATGTGTTTTCTTATGTTAAAACTTGTATGCACGTAGTAGAAGCAATGCCAGATGCCAGAAAAACAGTTAGTGTAGGGCAAACAGGGAACAGCAAGTGATTAAGGCAGCGTGGAACGCGTGGCGAAATATGTCTTTTGTATTTTAATAGGATCAATGCACAGAGAAAGGAAATTACTGCAGTCCTATGCGAGCAAAAGCAAGATGGCGAAGGAAAGAAGAACTTTTAGCTGAGCAGAAGAAGAACATTCAGCTAAGCAGGAAGAAGCCAATTACAGGCCTGAGTGTAATGCTAAAAGTGTTTTCTTTAATGTGTACCAACGACACACAAGAAAGTCTAGCCTATAGACAGAGAGCTAAGAATATTAGTAGAAATGATCTTAGAAAACAACTTTTTTGAACAGCAGCAGGGAGCAAGGGTTTATGTTAGGAAGAAACCTGACCCCGTTGCAAGTCCCCAAATGACTTTTTGTCTCTATTTCAGTTTTCTGCAGAAAGCAAGATCCTGCACCCGCATGGTCCTCTCCAGCTATGTATGCGCCAAGAAGGATAGAAGAGCAGCAGTACACGAAGATGATGTGTCCCTTTTATAATGTTTTTTTTGGTTTTGTCATGTTGTTTGTTTGTTGTTTATTATTTTTCTAATCCTAGTCTGAGAATGTCAATTGAAGGGAAGAATATGTCCTTTGAAAGGATGTAATTTTGTGATAGAAAACAGAGCCCAGAGAAAAAAAGGGCAAATGCTAGACACAGGTGAATGTGTTCATTGTATACAAACCAGGTCCCAGCAACCAGACAGCGTGCATATGAGAAAAAGTAAACATGTACACAGAGAAAGAAAAAAAGTAGTTTGTTTAGGATGCAGGGATGTCTGAAAGTAATATATAATGTAGTTTGTTTAGAAGGCAGGAATGTCTGACAGACACACAAGAGTAGTTTTTTAAAGGTTGGATCAAGAAAAAAAGTACTGATGACAATGACATACTTATTTTTCAAAGGAAACTCATTCCGTGTTTTATTAGAGGTGGATATAAGAGATGAAGTATATATACATCAAGAGATTGGCCAAACCTATGAGCAGAGAGATGGTCGAGGGACCCAGCCAAAATTCCCATTGTCAAACATTCCCCGCAAAAACTCCCCCTTCATTGTGTCCCTGGTTCAAAACCGGGTACCCCATGCTTAAATTGTTATTTGTGATAATTCATGTTCTTTGTGACAAAAGAGACAAAGACGGTCCATGGATACCAAACCAAGTTGTGCCAGGTGGAAGATTTACCAATGAGAAGAGAATGAACCTTGAGAATGTGAATGGGGTAAACAATTAAGAAACAAGGAAATAAAATGTTGTTATGGGGTGGGAGTGATGGAAAAATGTGGAGTAAAAGACACACGCGAGTAATTGTGAAAAGACGGGCTGGTGAGTTCCCTCAAAGTGTGACTGTCTTTCGATTCTCACAGTGGCCATAATGACCTGATGTATAATTAGTATAAAATTAAACTGGGTAATGGAGGTGGGATTCAGATAAAAGTGAACAAGGGTGTTCTTTAGGGATACATACATGTTTAGATTAGAATATAATATGTTACTACTGACGTTGTAGAAATGTTTTTAGGATGCCTCCCATATTGAAACACATCGCCTTATAGATGGGGGTTATTAGGACAGAGATGTGTATGTACACTGAATATGGAGGTGTGTGGATATTGGGTGTAGTGGTATATATTAAGAAGGTGTCTAAATACAAGACAGAGGGGGGGAGTGTATATGGGGTAGATCCCACACCCCTCAAACTGAATCTAGATAACCTATCAGGTTGATCAATAAATTAGAATTGTAGTGCTTGAAATGTCAAAAAAGCACAAAAGAAACATATTTTGAGGTCGGAATGCCTTGCCAAGCAAAAGCATGTTGGGTAGCATACATTTATCAGAGCTACCAAACATCTAGGTTTAAAACTGAACAGAACTTAAGTTCTAAGGAAAAATAGAAGGTCCGTCATTTTATAATTTGGTCAGCCATTTTGGCTAAAACAAAGTAAGGCAAACTCTAAAATGGATGCTGAAAACACAAAATAGCAGAGTTTTGCAAAATCATGCTGGAATAATTATATAATTCCATCATAGCAGTTCATTGAAAGTTCAGTAGATGATGGCATACTGTCTGGACTTCTTGGAAGTAATTCTGACATTTGATGAGCCGGGGGCTGCCATGTAGTGTTCAAGGGAACTAGCAATTAGTACAGACAGCAGGTCAGCAAGCAACAGTTGTTGGGTTCATGTGCAGTGCACAGAGCTGATGCCCATACTTGGACTCCTTTGGCAAAGAAGCATGCTATCACCTGCCAAAAGTACCTCAATGAGCTTGCCAAGATTATTCGTTCTCTAGGCTTCAAAGAATATGATAAAGGTCACTACAAAACTAATTAGTTTGCATGTGTAAGAATGCAATAGGGACTTGATGAGTGGCAGTCAGGGCAGTCAACCCTGGGCTGAAGAAGGGGTTGTCCTTAATAAGAAGGACCAACAGAAATGTTTTGTATTAATTATTAAATTACAGGACCTTTGAAAGTCTCTTGATGTCTTCCTGCTTGGTCTCCAGCATGCCTTCCCTAAACCAGGAGCGCCAAGGCCTCAGAGAGGGCACTGGGCTCATCTCAACAACAGGAAAGGGAACAATGGCACCAAGCAGCCTAGTACACCCGATCCGCCGGTTGGAGGAAGATCCACTCCACAAGTACTGTAAAGCAGAAGCTTCATTGGGAAGTCTGCGCCTCTCTGGTGCTTGCCGGTGCAATGGCATGGAGAAAGAGGTGAGAGTGGAGGTGTGCAGGGAAGACTGCATCCACGAGGAAGAGGCCACAGTGCAATCTGAGATTGGGAGAGGCACCAGAGTCGTGAGCTACAGGGTTGAAGTAGCACTTGGACTGAGGCCGGAGCACCGAGGAACAGTGATGAGGGTCGAACACCTGGTAGTTAGTGGGCAGCGGATCGGGAGAGGTGGCGTGGCTGGCTTCTGAGCCAAACACTACATTTTCAAGATAGTGTAGATGGTGCACTGGATAAGTGTTCACTGAAACCTGCTTGGTGGAAATAGGCCATCTGTATGGTGGAATGTGAGTCCTCTGCCTCCCTGAAGAAACTGAGCAGATGGACCTGCCTGTGTTTGCATTATGAGAGCTAGTGAGCTTGGTTGGAACTGGTGGAAAAAGGCTGGGATGGCATTTTCCATAAAGCTGCCATTATACTTAAAGTCCAGCATCATCAACAGAAACTGGAACAGTGTCTGGGGACCAAAGGAGGCCAACCCAAACAAGTCCCTAACATTGCAGGGAACACAGCGTCAGAAACAAGGACTGAATGAGATATTAAGGGAGAAATTGCTGGTGGTGATACCAGACTTCAGGTCCTCTTTGAAAAGTAAGGTACTGAAGTGAGAAAATGGGGAAACACCCTTCCCCCATTCTCATCCAGACCCTGGCCTAGAGGATCACGGCCTAAGCACCCCCCACGAGAGGAGTTCGACCCATTCACTTCCTTACCAGATGACAAGGTATTATGCGTCCATGGCCAACATACACGAGGAGCATGCCCAATACCACGCCCTGATCAAGCCGACGCCTGCAACATGGACCAGCTTGACTAAAACAACCACAAAACATCAACATCAATAGAGATGCCATGATGACATAGCCAACCGACAAGAACACACATGCCACCATGCACACTGGTCACTCACACATCAACCCACACGAAGAACATACTCAGTGCTATGAGGTAGCGGACTGGTACACCCAAGGACATACATTGTTATTTTTAACATAGGCTTCCTACAGCACCGCAGAAATGCAAGATGCCTGAAGAGCTTGTGTACACGCTTGCAGCTGCTTTCTCGCTACTCTATCCCCATAGATACGTCATCCTATATGTCTACTGCTGCTTGTGACACTCTGTCGTCCGTGACACCCATATCATAGATTATATACCGCCACCCAGAAACTAGGCCGCAAGCAAGAGTCTCCGGGCAGAAGCGTCTCAGACGAAAATCTGCCCAAGACAAAAAGCAAAGCACAGTTGTTAGGGATTGAGGTATACATGGTCCGAGCAGACCTTAAGAAGGTTAATGAAAGAGTGACAGAAGTGGTAAAAACAGAGAGGGAGAGGTAGAAGATACATTGGCGGTGCTACAGGCCAGACTGGACACCCGGCCGACCTGTCACGGTCCCTAGATCTGTGAGTGGAAGACATAGAGGGTCACTCCGCGGAGAAGCAATCGAAGGATTCTCAGAGTGGAAGAGGAAGAGGGCCCCAGTATGGAACTGTTTCTGAAAAAGTTGTTTGTTGACACCATGAAGCTTCGGGGCTGTCAAAATGGTTCTTAATTGAGAGAGCTCAGAGTTCCTGGTAGACGATCACCGGTAGGGGCGCTCCTGCGTGCTATCGTCACAAAGCTCCTCAATTTCAGGACTAGGGATAGAATCCTACAAGATGGCAGATGTTCTTCTCCATACCAAGTAAGTTTGTCTAAGATTATGATCTTTCCAGACATTACCCAAGAAGTACAGAGACAACACAAATCCTACGACACTGTGAAAGAAGCTGAGAGACAAAGGCTACAAATATATGATGTTTTTCCAGCTCATCTTAAAGTTCTAGCAGATGGCCGCTCCTTTTTCTTTCATGGTCCACAAAAAGTCTGGGGCTGGCTTGAGGCTACCCAACTGATCTGGAGTTCGGATAGAGGAGGACCGGGAAGAGGATCACGACTCCCAGAAGTGTACAGGGCCATTACGGAGGCTGGCTGTCCAAACTGGCTGAGTGATGGTGGAATCAGATGACACTCTAGCGCTGGAGGGAGAGCGCACATACAACGCGAACAGAGGCTGAACAGGATGGTCTGCCAAGACTTATATTTATTTTATTTATTTGCTTGTATTGCGCCAGTGCCCACAGGCATCAGGGCTCATAACATAAACACAGGGCAAACTCAGACTATAAAGGTCACAAGACAACAAAAAACAAAAAGCTAAATGCTATGGTTTCGACTGGATGGTAGGGCTAATATTAGCTCATGTGTCGTTTATCGAAACAAATATGTCTTGACTTTCTTTCGGAATATACTATAGGAGGTCTCAAGCCTTATTTGAAGTGGAAGATTATTCCATAATGTGGCAGCTATGGTGTGAAAGACTTTGCCTAGACCACTTGTTTTTGTGTACCTGGTAGTTTCTAGTTGGCCATGTGCTTGCGTTCAGGATAACAGATGCTCAACTCCTGCCGAGGGGCATCTCAGACCATTACCCGCTGCTGGTATTGGTTGGGGTAAATACAAATGAGGGTCACGCCCCTGGCATCTGAATGCATATTACCTAGAGTTGTGATAGGTAATGGATAAACTACAGGGGGAAACAGTGGGATACTTTGAGTTAAATACCACATTGCTGGACACTCTGGGAGGGATATAAGGTAGTGCTATGGGGGAGACGATCTTGGTTCTTGTCTTCAGGGAGTGAGACCATCTGGCGAAACTAGCGGAAGCAAAGCTGGGGATGGTGCATCTAGAGCAGCAGTTTCTGGCAAGCCACTCCCAGGGCATGCAGCGTCAGCTGCTGCAGGCGAAGCACTTGGGCCACGCAATTTCAGTGGACACAGCATATCAGGCTCATCTGGCATCTCGAGCATTATTAAATGATCGAAACATGTTGATCATTATTAGGACTAGGAGGGCCGAAGGGCGTACATTAAAAAGGTAGTTAGGGATACAGTGTTTCAATTATGTAGCTTTTTCCCAAGATAGGTGCAAACAGGTGTGAGCATAGAGTAGCATATAGATGCAAACATGGCCTTCTCTGATAAAGCAGGACATAGAAGATGTCAAATAAAGGGTGGGTAACCTTTTTAAATTTTGTTAAATGCCAAGATGCCAAAAAAGTATATTTGGCAGAAGTATAGGAAATGTTTAGAATAGGGAACACAATGTGTTTTCTTATGTTAAAACTTGTATGCACGTAGTAGAAGCAATGCCAGATGCCAGAAAAACAGTTAGTGTAGGGCAAACAGGGAACAGCAAGTGATTAAGGCAGCGTGGAACGCGTGGCGAAATATGTCTTTTGTATTTTAATAGGATCAATGCACAGAGAAAGGAAATTACTGCAGTCCTATGCGAGCAAAAGCAAGATGGCGAAGGAAAGAAGAACTTTTAGCTGAGCAGAAGAAGAACATTCAGCTAAGCAGGAAGAAGCCAATTGCAGGCCTGAGTGTAATGCTAAAAGTGTTTTCTTTAATGTGTACCAACGACACACAAGAAAGTCTAGCCTATAGACAGAGAGCTAAGAATATTAGTAGAAATGATCTTAGAAAACAACTTTTTTGAACAGCAGCAGGGAGCAAGGGTTTATGTTAGGAAGAAACCTGACCCCGTTGCAAGTCCCCAAATGACTTTTTGTCTCTATTTCAGTTTTCTGCAGAAAGCAAGATCCTGCACCCGCATGGTCCTCTCCAGCTATGTATGCGCCAAGAAGGATAGAAGAGCAGCAGTACACGAAGATGATGTGTCCCTTTTATAATGTTTTTTTTGGTTTTGTCATGTTGTTTGTTTGTTGTTTATTATTTTTCTAATCCCTAGTCTGAGAATGTCAATTGAAGGGAAGAATATGTCCTTTGAAAGGATGTAATTTTGTGATAGAAAACAGAGCCCAGAGAAAAAAAGGGCAAATGCTAGACACAGGTGAATGTGTTCATTGTATACAAACCAGGTCCCAGCAACCAGACAGCGTGCATATGAGAAAAAGTAAACATGTACACAGAGAAAGAAAAAAAGTAGTTTGTTTAGGATGCAGGGATGTCTGAAAGTAATATATAATGTAGTTTGTTTAGAAGGCAGGAATGTCTGACAGACACACAAGAGTAGTTTTTTAAAGGTTGGATCAAGAAAAAAAGTACTGATGACAATGACATACTTATTTTTCAAAGGAAACTCATTCCGTTTTTTATTAGAGGTGGATATAAGAGATGAAGTATATATACATCAAGAGATTGGCCAAACCTATGAGCAGAGAGATGGTCGAGGGACCCAGCCAAAATTCCCATTGTCAAACATTCCCCGCAAAAACTCCCCCTTCATTGTGTCCCTGGTTCAAAACCGGGTACCCCATGCTTAAATTGTTATTTGTGATAATTCATGTTCTTTGTGACAAAAGAGACAAAGACGGTCCATGGATACCAAACCAAGTTGTGCCAGGTGGAAGATTTACCAATGAGAAGAGAATGAACCTTGAGAATGTGAATGGGGTAAACAATTAAGAAACAAGGAAATAAAATGTTGTTATGGGGTGGGAGTGATGGAAAAATGTGGAGTAAAAGACACACGCGAGTAATTGTGAAAAGACGGGCTGGTGAGTTCCCTCAAAGTGTGACTGTCTTTCGATTCTCACAGTGGCCATAATGACCTGATGTATAATTAGTATAAAATTAAACTGGGTAATGGAGGTGGGATTCAGATAAAAGTGAACAAGGGTGTTCTTTAGGGATACATACATGTTTAGATTAGAATATAATATGTTACTACTGACGTTGTAGAAATGTTTTTAGGATGCCTCCCATATTGAAACACATCGCCTTATAGATGGGGGTTATTAGGATAGAGATGTGTATGTACACTGAATATGGAGGTGTGTGGATATTGGGTGTAGTGGTATATATTAAGAAGGTGTCTAAATACAAGACAGAGGGGGGGAGTGTATATGGGGTAGATCCCACACCCCTCAAACTGAATCTAGATAACTTATCAGGTTGATCAATACATTAGAATTGTAGTGCTTGAAATGTCAAAAAAGCACAAAAGAAACATATTTTGAGGTCGGAATGCCTTGCCAAGCAAAAGCATGTTGGGTAGCATACATTTATCAGAGCTACCAAACATCTAGGTTTAAAACTGAACAGAACTTAAGTTCTAAGGAAAAATAGAAGGTCCGTCATTTTATAATTTGGTCAGCCATTTTGGCTAAAACAAAGTAAGGCAAACTCTAAAATGGATGCTGAAAACACAAAATAGCAGAGTTTTGCAAAATCATGCTGGAATAATTATATAATTCCATCATAGCAGTTCATTGAAAGTTCAGTAGATGATGACATACTGTCTGGACTTCTTGGAAGTAATTCTGACATTTAATGAGCCGGGGGCTGCCATGTAGTGTTCAAGGGAAGTAGCAATTAGTACAGACAGCAGGTCAGCAAGCAACAGTTGTTGGGTTCATGTGCAGTGCACAGAGCTGATGCCCATACTTGGACTCCTTTGGCAAAGAAGCATGCTATCACCTGCCAAAAGTACCTCAATGAGCTTGCCAAGATTATTCGTTCTCTAGGCTTCAAAGAATATGATAAAGGTCACTACAAAACTAATTAGTTTGCATGTGTAAGAATGCAATAGGGACTTGATGAGTGGCAGTCAGGGCAGTCAACCCTGGGCTGAAGAAGGGGTTGTCCTTAATAAGAAGGACCAACAGAAATGTTTTGTATTAATTATTAAATTACAGGACCTTTGAAAGTCTCTTGATGTCTTCCTGCTTGGTCTCCAGCATGCCTTCCCTAAACCAGGAGCGCCAAGGCCTCAGAGAGGGCACTGGGCTCATCTCAACAACAGGAAAGGGAACAATGGCACCAAGCAGCCTAGTACACCCGATCCGCCGGTTGGAGGAAGATCCACTCCACAAGTACTGTAAAGCAGAAGCTTCATTGGGAAGTCTGCGCCTCTCTGGTGCTTGCCGGTGCAATGGCATGGAGAAAGAGGTGAGAGTGGAGGTGTGCAGGGAAGACTGCATCCACGAGGAAGAGGCCACAGTGCAATCTGAGATTGGGAGAGGCACCAGAGTCGTGAGCTACAGGGTTGAAGTAGCACTTGGACTGAGGCCGGAGCACCGAGGAACAGTGATGAGGGTCGAACACCTGGTAGTTAGTGGGCAGCGGATCGGGAGAGGTGGCGTGGCTGGCTTCTGAGCCAAACACTACATTTTCAAGATAGTGTAGATGGTGCACTGGATAAGTGTTCACTGAAACCTGCTTGGTGGAAATAGGCCATCTGTATGGTGGATTGTGAGTCCTCTGCCTCCCTGAAGAAACTGAGCAGATGGACCTGCCTGTGTTTGCATTATGAGAGCTAGTGAGCTTGGTTGGAACTGGTGGAAAAAGGCTGGGATGGCAATTTCCATAAAGCTGCCATTATACTTAAAGTCCAGCATCATCAACAGAAACTGGAACAGTGTCTGGGGACCAAAGGAGGCCAACCCAAACAAGTCCCTAACATTGCAGGGAACACAGCGTCAGAAACAAGGACTGAATGAGATATTAAGGGAGAAATTGCTGGTGGTGATACCAGACTTCAGGTCCTCTTTGAAAAGTAAGGTACTGAAGTGAGAAAATGGGGAAACACCCTTCCCCCATTCTCATCCAGACCCTGGCCTAGAGGATCACGGCCTAAGCACCCCCCACGAGAGGAGTTCGACCCATTCACTTCCTTACCAGATGACAAGGTATTATGCGTCCATGGCCAACATACACGAGGAGCATGCCCAATACCACGCCCTGATCAAGCCGACGCCTGCAACATGGACCAGCTTGACTAAAACAACCACAAAACATCAACATCAATAGAGATGCCATGATGACATAGCCAACCGACAAGAACACACATGCCACCATGCACACTGGTCACTCACACATCAACCCACACGAAGAACATACTCAGTGCTATGAGGTAGCGGACTGGTACACCCACGGACATACATTGTTATTTTTAACATAGGCTTCCTACAGCACCGCAGAAACGCAAGATGCCTGAAGAGCTTGTGTACACGCTTGCAGCTGCTTTCTCGCTACTCTATCCCCATAGATACGTCATCCTATATGTCTACTGCTGCTTGTGACACTCTGTCGTCCGTGACACCCATATCATAGATTATATACCGCCACCCAGAAACTAGGCCGCAAGCAAGAGTCTCCGGGCAGAAGCGTCTCAGACGAAAATCTGCCCAAGACAAAAAGCAAAGCACAGTTGTTAGGGATTGAGGTATACATGGTCCGAGCAGACCTTAAGAAGGTTAATGAAAGAGTGACAGAAGTGGTAAAAACAGAGAGGGAGAGGTAGAAGATACATTGGCGGTGCTACAGGCCAGACTGGACACCCGGCCGACCTGTCACGGTCCCTAGATCTGTGAGTGGAAGACATAGAGGGTCACTCCGCGGAGAAGCAATCGAAGGATTCTCAGAGTGGAAGAGGAAGAGGGCCCCAGTATGGAACGGTTTCTGAAAAAGTTGTTTGTTGACACCATGAAGCTTCGGGGCTGTCAAAATGGTTCTTAATTGAGAGAGCTCAGAGTTCCTGGTAGACGACCACCGGTAGGGGCGCTCCTGCGTGCTATCGTCACAAAGCTCCTCAATTTCAGGACTAGGGATAGAATCCTACAAGATGGCAGATGTTCTTCTCCATACCAAGTAAGTTTGTCTAAGATTATGATCTTTCCAGACATTACCCAAGAAGTACAGAGACAACACAAATCCTACGACACTGTGAAAGAAGCTGAGAGACAAAGGCTACAAATATATGATGTTTTTCCAGCTCATCTTAAAGTTCTAGCAGATGGCCGCTCCTTTTTCTTTCATGGTCCACAAAAAGTCTGGGGCTGGCTTGAGGCTACCCAACTGATCTGGAGTTCGGATAGAGGAGGACCGGGAAGAGGATCACGACTCCCAGAAGTGTACAGGGCCATTACGGAGTCTGGCTGTCCAAACTGGCTGAGTGATGGTGGAATCAGATGACACTCTAGCGCTGGAGGGAGAGCGCACATACAACGCGAACAGAGGCTGAACAGGATGGTCTGCCAAGACTTATATTTATTTTATTTATTTGCTTGTATTGCGCCAGTGCCCACAGGCATCAGGGCTCATAACATAAACACAGGGCAAACTCAGACTATAAAGGTCACAAGACAACAAAAAACAAAAAGCTAAATGCTATGGTTTCGACTGGATGGTAGGGCTAATATTAGCTCATGTGTCGTTTATCGAAACAAATATGTCTTGACTTTCTTTCGGAATATACTATAGGAGGTCTCAAGCCTTATTTGAAGTGGAAGATTATTCCATAATGTGGCAGCTATGGTGTGAAAGACTTTGCCTAGACCACTTGTTTTTGTGTACCTGGTAGTTTCTAGTTGGCCATGTGCTTGCGTTCAGGATAACAGATGCTCAACTCCTGCCGAGGGGCATCTCAGACCATTACCCGCTGCTGGTATTGGTTGGGGTAAATACAAATGAGGGTCACGCCCCTGGCATCTGAATGCATATTACCTAGAGTTGTGAGAGGTAATGGATAAACTACAGGGGGAAACAGTGGGATACTTTGAGTTAAATACCACATTGCTGGACACTCTGGGAGGGATATAAGGTAGTGCTATGGGGGAGACGATCTTGGTTCTTGTCTTCAGGGAGTGAGACCATCTGGCGAAACTAGCGGAAGCAAAGCTGGGGATGGTGCATCTAGAGCAGCAGTTTCTGGCAAGCCACTCCCAGGGCATGCAGCGTCAGCTGCTGCAGGCGAAGCACTTGGGCCACGCAATTTCAGTGGACACAGCATATCAGGCTCATCTGGCATCTCGAGCATTATTAAATGATCGAAACATGTTGATCATTATTAGGACTAGGAAGGCCGAAGGGCGTACATTAAAAAGGTAGTTAGGGATACAGTGTTTCAATTATGTAGCTTTTTCCCAAGATAGGTGCAAACAGGTGTGAGCATAGAGTAGCATATAGATGCAAACATGGCCTTCTCTGATAAAGCAGGACATAGAAGATGTCAAATAAAGGGTGGGTAACCTTTTTAAATTTTGTTAAATGCCAAGATGCCCAAAAAGTATATTTGGCAGAAGTATAGGAAATGTTTAGAATAGGGAACACAATGTGTTTTCTTATGTTAAAACTTGTATGCACGTAGTAGAAGCAATGCCAGATGCCAGAAAAACAGTTAGTGTAGGGCAAACAGGGAACAGCAAGTGATTAAGGCAGCGTGGAACGCGTGGCGAAATATGTCTTTTGTATTTTAATAGGATCAATGCACAGAGAAAGGAAATTACTGCAGTCCTATGCGAGCAAAAGCAAGATGGCGAAGGAAAGAAGAACTTTTAGCTGAGCAGAAGAAGAACATTCAGCTAAGCAGGAAGAAGCCAATTGCAGGCCTGAGTGTAATGCTAAAAGTGTTTTCTTTAATGTGTACCAACGACACACAAGAAAGTCTAGCCTATAGACAGAGAGCTAAGAATATTAGTAGAAATGATCTTAGAAAACAACTTTTTTGAACAGCAGCAGGGAGCAAGGGTTTATGTTAGGAAGAAACCTGACCCCGTTGCAAGTCCCCAAATGACTTTTTGTCTCTATTTCAGTTTTCTGCAGAAAGCAAGATCCTGCACCCGCATGGTCCTCTCCAGCTATGTATGCGCCAAGAAGGATAGAAGAGCAGCAGTACACGAAGATGATGTGTCCCTTTTATAATGTTTTTTTTGGTTTTGTCATGTTGTTTGTTTGTTGTTTATTATTTTTCTAATCCCTAGTCTGAGAATGTCAATTGAAGGGAAGAATATGTCCTTTGAAAGGATGTAATTTTGTGATAGAAAACAGAGCCCAGAGAAAAAAAGGGCAAATGCTAGACACAGGTGAATGTGTTCATTGCATACAAACCAGGTCCCAGCAACCAGACAGCGTGCATATGAGAAAAAGTAAACATGTACACAGCGAAAGAAAAAAAGTAGTTTGTTTAGGATGCAGGGATGTCTGAAAGTAATATATAATGTAGTTTGTTTAGAAGGCAGGAATGTCTGACAGACACACAAGAGTAGTTTTTTAAAGGTTGGATCAAGAAAAAAAGTACTGATGACAATGACATACTTATTTTTCAAAGGAAACTCATTCCGTTTTTTATTAGAGGTGGATATAAGAGATGAAGTATATATACATCAAGAGATTGGCCAAACCTATGAGCAGAGAGATGGTCGAGGGACCCAGCCAAAATTCCCATTGTCAAACATTCCCCGCAAAAACTCCCCCTTCATTGTGTCCCTGGTTCAAAACCGGGTACCCCATGCTTAAATTGTTATTTGTGATAATTCATGTTCTTTGTGACAAAAGAGACAAAGACGGTCCATGGATACCAAACCAAGTTGTGCCAGGTGGAAGATTTACCAATGAGAAGAGAATGAACCTTGAGAATGTGAATGGGGTAAACAATTAAGAAACAAGGAAATAAAATGTTGTTATGGGGTGGGAGTGATGGAAAAATGTGGAGTAAAAGACACACGCGAGTAATTGTGAAAAGACGGGCTGGTGAGTTCCCTCAAAGTGTGACTGTCTTTCGATTCTCACAGTGGCCATAATGACCTGATGTATAATTAGTATAAAATTAAACTGGGTAATGGAGGTGGGATTCAGATAAAAGTGAACAAGGGTGTTCTTTAGGGATACATACATGTTTAGATTAGAATATAATATGTTACTACTGACGTTGTAGAAATGTTTTATGATGCCTCCCATATTGAAACACATCGCCTTATAGATGGGGGTTATTAGGATAGAGATGTGTATGTACACTGAATATGGAGGTGTGTGGATATTGGGTGTAGTGGTATATATTAAGAAGGTGTCTAAATACAAGACAGAGGGGGGGAGTGTATATGGGGTAGATCCCACACCCCTCAAACTGAATCTAGATAACTTATCAGGTTGATCAATACATTAGAATTGTAGTGCTTGAAATGTCAAAAAAGCACAAAAGAAACATATTTTGAGGTCGGAATGCCTTGCCAAGCAAAAGCATGTTGGGTAGCATACATTTATCAGAGCTACCAAACATCTAGGTTTAAAACTGAACAGAACTTAAGTTCTAAGGAAAAATAGAAGGTCCGTCATTTTATAATTTGGTCAGCCATTTTGGCTAAAACAAAGTAAGGCAAACTCTAAAATGGATGCTGAAAACACAAAATAGCAGAGTTTTGCAAAATCATGCTGGAATAATTATATAATTCCATCATAGCAGTTCATTGAAAGTTCAGTAGATGATGACATACTGTCTGGACTTCTTGGAAGTAATTCTGACATTTGATGAGCCGGGGGCTGCCATGTAGTGTTCAAGGGAAGTAGCAATTAGTACAGACAGCAGGTCAGCAAGCAACAGTTGTTGGGTTCATGTGCAGTGCACAGAGCTGATGCCCATACTTGGACTCCTTTGGCAAAGAAGCATGCTATCACCTGCCAAAAGTACCTCAATGAGCTTGCCAAGATTATTCGTTCTCTAGGCTTCAAAGAATATGATAAAGGTCACTACAAAACTAATTAGTTTGCATGTGTAAGAATGCAATAGGGACTTGATGAGTGGCAGTCAGGGCAGTCAACCCTGGGCTGAAGAAGGGGTTGTCCTTAATAAGAAGGACCAACAGAAATGTTTTGTATTAATTATTAAATTACAGGACCTTTGAAAGTCTCTTGATGTCTTCCTGCTTGGTCTCCAGCATGCCTTCCCTAAACCAGGAGCGCCAAGGCCTCAGAGAGGGCACTGGGCTCATCTCAACAACAGGAAAGGGAACAATGGCACCAAGCAGCCTAGTACACCCGATCCGCCGGTTGGAGGAAGATCCACTCCACAAGTACTGTAAAGCAGAAGCTTCATTGGGAAGTCTGCGCCTCTCTGGTGCTTGCCGGTGCAATGGCATGGAGAAAGAGGTGAGAGTGGAGGTGTGCAGGGAAGACTGCATCCACGAGGAAGAGGCCACAGTGCAATCTGAGATTGGGAGAGGCACCAGAGTCGTGAGCTACAGGGTTGAAGTAGCACTTGGACTGAGGCCGGAGCACCGAGGAACAGTGATGAGGGTCGAACACCTGGTAGTTAGTGGGCAGCGGATCGGGAGAGGTGGCGTGGCTGGCTTCTGAGCCAAACACTACATTTTCAAGATAGTGTAGATGGTGCACTGGATAAGTGTTCACTGAAACCTGCTTGGTGGAAATAGGCCATCTGTATGGTGGATTGTGAGTCCTCTGCCTCCCTGAAGAAACTGAGCAGATGGACCTGCCTGTGTTTGCATTATGAGAGCTAGTGAGCTTGGTTGGAACTGGTGGAAAAAGGCTGGGATGGCAATTTCCATAAAGCTGCCATTATACTTAAAGTCCAGCATCATCAACAGAAACTGGAACAGTGTCTGGGGACCAAAGGAGGCCAACCCAAACAAGTCCCTAACATTGCAGGGAACACAGCGTCAGAAACAAGGACTGAATGAGATATTAAGGGAGAAATTGCTGGTGGTGATACCAAACTTCAGGTCCTCTTTGAAAAGTAAGGTACTGAAGTGAGAAAATGGGGAAACACCCTTCCCCCATTCTCATCCAGACCCTGGCCTAGAGGATCACGGCCTAAGCACCCCCCACGAGAGGAGTTCGACCCATTCACTTCCTTACCAGATGACAAGGTATTATGTGTCCATGGCCAACATACACGAGGAGCATGCCCAATACCACGCCCTGATCAAGCCGACGCCTGCAACATGGACCAGCTTGACTAAAACAACCACAAAACATCAACATCAATAGAGATGCCATGATGACATAGCCAACCGACAAGAACACACATGCCACCATGCACACTGGTCACTCACACATCAACCCACACGAAGAACATACTCAGTGCTATGAGGTAGCGGACTGGTACACCCACGGACATACATTGTTATTTTTAACATAGGCTTCCTACAGCACCGCAGAAACGCAAGATGCCTGAAGAGCTTGTGTACACGCTTGCAGCTGCTTTCTCGCTACTCTATCCCCATAGATACGTCATCCTATATGTCTACTGCTGCTTGTGACACTCTGTCGTCCGTGACACCCATATCATAGATTATATACCGCCACCCAGAAACTAGGCCGCAAGCAAGAGTCTCCGGGCAGAAGCGTCTCAGACGAAAATCTGCCCAAGACAAAAAGCAAAGCACAGTTGTTAGGGATTGAGGTATACATGGTCCGAGCAGACCTTAAGAAGGTTAATGAAAGAGTGACAGAAGTGGTAAAAACAGAGAGGGAGAGGTAGAAGATACATTGGCGGTGCGACAGGCCAGACTGGACACCCGGCTGACCTGTCACGGTCCCTAGATCTGTGAGTGGAAGACATAGAGGGTCACTCCGCGGAGAAGCAATCGAAGGATTCTCAGAGTGGAAGAGGAAGAGGGCCCCAGTATGGAACGGTTTCTGAAAAAGTTGTTTGTTGACACCATGAAGCTTCGGGGCTGTCAAAATAGTTCTTAATTGAGAGAGCTCAGAGTTCCTGGTAGACGACCACCGGTAGGGGCGCTCCTGCGTGCTATCGTCACAAAGCTCCTCAATTTCAGGACTAGGGATAGAATCCTACAAGATGGCAGATGTTCTTCTCCATACCAAGTAAGTTTGTCTAAGATTATGATCTTTCCAGACATTACCCAAGAAGTACAGAGACAACACAAATCCTACGACACTGTGAAAGAAGCTGAGAGACAAAGGCTACAAATATATGATGTTTTTCCAGCTCATCTTAAAGTTCTAGCAGATGGCCGCTCCTTTTTCTTTCATGGTCCACAAAAAGTCTGGGGCTGGCTTGAGGCTACCCAACTGATCTGGAGTTCGGATAGAGGAGGACCGGGAAGAGGATCACGACTCCCAGAAGTGTACAGGGCCATTACGGAGTCTGGCTGTCCAAACTGGCTGAGTGATGGTGGAATCAGATGACACTCTAGCGCTGGAGGGAGAGCGCACAAACAACGCGAACAGAGGCTGAACAGGATGGTCTGCCAAGACTTATATTTATTTTATTTATTTGCTTGTATTGCGCCAGTGCCCACAGGCATCAGGGCTCATAACATAAACACAGGGCAAACTCAGACTATAAAGGTCACAAGACAACAAAAAACAAAAAGCTAAATGCTATGGTTTCGACTGGATGGTAGGGCTAATATTAGCTCATGTGTCGTTTATCGAAACAAATATGTCTTGACTTTCTTTCGGAATATACTATAGGAGGTCTCAAGCCTTATTTGAAGTGGAAGATTATTCCATAATGTGGCAGCTATGGTGTGAAAGACTTTGCCTAGACCACTTGTTTTTGTGTACCTGGTAGTTTCTAGTTGGCCATGTGCTTGCGTTCAGGATAACAGATGCTCAACTCCTGCCGAGGGGCATCTCAGACCATTACCCGCTGCTGGTATTGGTTGGGGTAAATACAAATGAGGGTCACGCCCCTGGCATCTGAATGCATATTACCTAGAGTTGTGAGAGGTAATGGATAAACTACAGGGGGAAACAGTGGGATACTTTGAGTTAAATACCACATTGCTGGACACTCTGGGAGGGATATAAGGTAGTGCTATGGGGGAGACGATCTTGGTTCTTGTCTTCAGGGAGTGAGACCGTCTGGCGAAACTAGCGGAAGCAAAGCTGGGGATGGTGCATCTAGAGCAGCAGTTTCTGGCAAGCCACTCCCAGGGCATGCAGCGTCAGTTGCTGCAGGCGAAGCACTTGGGCCACGCAATTTCAGTGGACACAGCATATCAGGCTCATCTGGCATCTCGAGCACAGGTATACAAGGTAGGAGACAATGATACTGCTGGCATTAATCAAACCGGATCAAAATGTATTCCAACCAAACTGGGAGACCCATATGAACATCTGCGCACTCCATGTAGCCTTGGAGATGGCTGGCCATCTCTCTGAACCATTAGCGGTAGTGGCCATCAATTTTGACAAAGCCTTTGATTCGGTTTATTGAGTTTTGTCTAGGTGGTATTAGAGGGTATCGTTTTTGGGCTGACATTTCCGAAATGGGTCAGGCTGCTATATGAGCGAGCACTGGCATCTCTTTGGGTTAACGGCAGGACTTCCATTTCCTTTCCACTAGAGAGAGGTACGAGGCAGGAGTGCCCCCCTATTCCTGGCACTATTAGTTCTTGCCATGGAACCCCTGGCAATTTGGCTCAGAGGGGATCACCTCATGTAGGGTTTTGTGTGGCCATCGGGACACAATTCCCTATATGCTGATGATTTGCTGTTATATGTTGGGAAACCACAATGATTCATCTCAAGTATAATGGAAATCTTACAAATTTACAGAAGAAATAGTGGTCTGCGGGTCAATTGGGAGAAATCAGTCCTATTGACAGTAAAAGGAGGTCATGATGCCATCCCGGACAGTAGTTCCCTCCAAGTAGTGGTGGTTTGTTTAAACATCTGGGTATTCAGCATTGTCGAGACCCCAAAGACTTCCTCAGAAATAACCTGATGGCCATAACAGCAAGATCTGTAAGAGACACCACATTCTAGTTGGAACTTCTCCTCTCCATCCAAAGAAGATTGTCAATGATATATGATATGATATGATAGGTTATTTATAACGCGCTTAATACCCAGAGGTTTCTAAGCACAGTTCCAGGGATCGAACCTGTGTTGCTCCATATCGATTTGCTTCCAAGGTGAGCACGTTGCCACTAAGCTATCCTTCCAAGATAATGATCAAGATGATGAAATTTCCCAGGTTCATATATGTCCTACAAAACACCCACCTTTAAAATTCCCGATAGAGAATTTCAGATTATTGGGAGAGCGCTGAGGAGGTTGTTATGGTAGGATTGTTAACCAAGAATAGCCTTGTGATCCTTGTATAGATCAGTATGGGATGGCAGGATCGGCATTCCAGTTATCAAAACATATTATTGGGCTTCTCAATTGGCTGTAGCAAATGAATGGTTGTGGGGGGACTTTTTTGCCTGCATATTGGGTTGGAGTGTGTTGGTATGGACGGTAGAGACCTGTTACAAATTCTTCATGGCGTGGTCAGGGGGGGGAGCAGGATTGCCTCCAATTTCAAAACAGGTGATTTGGGTGTGGCAAAAGGCTACAAGAAAGATGGGCTGGGGATGAGCAGAGGAATGGCAAGAAGCCATAATGACCCCCCAGGTAATAGCCCTACCGGCAGGGAGCAGTTGTTCAAATGGGGTCAGACGGAAATCTAGCTGTCTATGCTGCCACACAGCGATTGCGACTTTGTTATACAATATGTCTATGTCCGAAAATCCGGAATCTCTGGCACAAGATAGTAAACAAGGTGTCGGAAGTGGTGTCACAACCCATTCCTGAAGACCCAAAGCTGGTGTTGCATGGCAAATGGGGAGACGGAGCATACTCGAAATATGAAAAACTGTTTATTTCAAATGCACTGATAGTGGCTAAAAGGAACATAACCATGGAATGAGGGGCAAGTGAGAGACCAAGGGTCTCAAAGTGGGTAATATACCATACTATGGTATGGCAATAGAAGGGATGGTATACAAAACCCAGGTCTGTCCTGTCAAATTCGAAAAAGATCTCGAATAAGTGGGGAAATGCAGATTGATGCTGTGCGCGGGAACTGTATATTTTCTTGCTGCATGGTTATGTGATTGGGGAAGCAATATGCAGACTCTTCTGTTGTGCTGGGAGCCAAGTCTTGGCAATTTGAATATGGATGGAGTACTAAGCTGTAATTATTGCCTTGGTTTAGTTTGTTATTATAAACAATACAAAATATTTATTTGAAAAAAGAAAGAAGATGGGCCCTAACAATTACAATTTAAACTACTATTTGGAAGTGAGCATGCTCAATTATGGTTGCTGAATCCCAACTAGGTACATATGTCATGGAAATGTCTTGCTGCATGGGAACACCCTGGAAGCAATAAAAGAGCCTCAGTAGTAGCCACATGCTCCTTGCAATGTGCCCGCTTGCACACCAGGGTCCTCTTCTTACGGATTGCTGCTCACCACTGTTCCGGCTCTATGTGCATTTCCAGACCATTTCCTTCACTCCTGGTTGCCTAGACCTGCTCTGATGCATTGGGGGATCACTCCTGACTTCTTACAGTCCCACGCCTCAACTTCTGCTACTCTGACAGCGGCAAAGTACCTTCTTGGTCAATCTTGGCTGCTGGGTGACTACTCTTGACATATATACGGTCTGCCCGTTTAATTCTTTCATTTGCTGCTCCTATTGTCCTTTTATGGGGGGCCACCTCTGGCATACGGGTTCCACCACCTCGGGACCTTCCTTTTAATTCCACGGCAAGGTATGATTTGGTGTGTCCAGCGAGGTAGGACCTTTTCTGGCATACTTACTTGCACATCTGCACTTTTAATTCACATTGCCCTGCCCAAACTCGCTTCTCGAAAACTGGAACTGGACATTCTTCGTGCCCTTGAAGTATTCTCTCACGCAGTTTGTTTAAGTAGAGAGGTTTATTTAAGTATAAAGTATGGGCTCACCAGCCACTTCAAGATCACAAAAGCAACTGAATATCTGTGCATCTTTCTTCGAGCATTCTGTGTTCCACATTCGACACTCTACTGAAGCATCTTTCCACCTATGGTCCAATGTTCCATATTCCAATCATTAATACATTTTGTAGATGTGGAATATGGAACATAGGTATGGCTTGATGCATACACAATGAAATAGTACAGCCCTGCTGTTTTTTTGTTCTACCTCCTGATCTACACTGTCCTGAACTACTCTTGGAAGCCTCCCTGTGTCCTTGTCCAGTTGCCAGTGTTGCCTTAGGACCTGTACTACAATCCCTTCTACCACCTAGCGTCTCACCAGCAGTCTCCCCTACATTAGTGAAATCACCCATCACCAGATCATCCCACTAAGTGAGGCCTGACCCTGTATGCCCCACAAGAGATTTAGTGGTGTTAGAGGATCCCAGCTGATGACATCAATCGTGCTGCTCCTTGTGTTCACAGCAATACTAATGCGTTGTCTGCTCCTATTCTTCAAAAGGCTACTGGAAAATATCAGACTAATTCCTGTGATTCCACCCTCTTCTGCCCCTTGGACATTCTTGGAGGCCTTGTCCCCTGGGTGGTTCCCACTCCTCAGTACCAAGTCAGAGGTATGTCTTAAACCAGGGTTCTGGATCGTACTGTCATCGACTCCTTTAGGAAGTCGGGTGTGTCAATTCTTTCATTTTTGTAAGGACACTACTCGCAACTGAGTCAATAGACTTAAATGCTACTCTTCAGAAGCTACAAAAATCAACTAGCTGATGTCACAAAGAACCCCATCAACAACTGGCATGAGAATGCTTTAATTTTGGGCTCCCTTAGAACCCTGCAGGTATGGGTCGTAGAATAGCCTGGGGGTCGCAAGTAAATCTGCTGTATTCCAGTCCCAATATCTACTGCATTTCCTAATGATGCACGCTAACCTCCCTACGTATCCTTTATACTCATACGTTAAAGGAAATGACCAAGAGTTTGCAAATACTAGAATAGCTGCGGTTTGGTCAGAAGGAGGGCAAGGACAGTGGGGCGGAGATCCACAGTACCCAGGCCCACAGTCGCAACAAGGAGGACAACAGCGAGGAAGAGGTGGGTTCTGAGGAGCAAGGGGAGGGGGTTTTAGAGGAATTGGGCGGGCTCAGAAGGGGAGGAATGGGACCTTCACAATATTGGAACTGTGGAAAGTGGGGGCATTTTTGAAGAGAACGCAGGCGCAGACCAGGGATTGGGTATAACTATAGCCATTATCCCTGTAGATACCTGGTCCACCAGCACAACAGCATCAGACAGTACAGCAGCACACACCTCAGCACACCTTCTAGTTGGGAAGACTCACAACCCCATTCAATGGAGCACCAAATGGTAAGGTTGCCCCCTTTCGAGGCACAACTCTGGTGGGATGGAACCCATTTTCATACACAAATACATATACTGACTTGGACAGCCCACAGAGAACACTTGCATGTCCGGTCCTGTCAATGTCCCACAACCCTGAAGAGGAGCCCTTGGTGGGGCCAGTGATAGGAAACAAGCAATTAATTGTTATGGTTGATTCGGGTGCAACAAAAAGTTTCATCATTGAGGGGGACCACCCACTATTGGGCAAAACTCTTGACACGCAGGGCTTCTACGGGGCGATTTCTACAGTTCAATAAACTGAAGGGCTGGTTATAAAGGTTGGCGGAAGGTGGTCCATGCTTCCTTATTGTAAAAAAGTTCTGCTGTCAACTTGTTGGGCAGGGACCTGCTGAGCAAGTTGAACATGATGATCTCATTCACAGATGAAGGCATTATTTGCGCCATGCCAGGTAGTGGTCCGTGGGATACCCGTGGTCCCAGACATGTTTATATACAGAATAATAGTACTTGGCAAGAGCTGTTGGAGTGCCGACAGATTTAACCTTTTGCCCTGTGGTGTCCCTGGAGTTGGTGGCGGGCACAATATTGTCCCTAGACCTGCAAGGGTCATTGGTGTCAGTGAAGAGAGTGGTCATACTAGCGACAGACAGTGATGGGTGCGAGTGGTGCCCATTAATTTGCATTGACCCCACTGCACCTCTGAAGGAGGGGACAGATGCAGAATTGTTGAAAATAATGACATTGAATGAGAGATAATACTATAGATTTGTATACCCTGAGAAATTATGGTGCAGTCTCGAAAGGTGAAATGCCACATGATTGCTGTTGTGGCCCTGCCCCCCTTTCATTGAAGCAGACATAAAGTATGTACCTGAGTATTTGTGGACCACCAATCCTGTTACGCTCAGCTGGTCTCTGCGCAGGTGTTGGGGCACAGTTGCAGCCCTCCCTAAACTTTAATCACCCCCTTCAGGCCTCTCCCTCAGTAGAAAAGCTGTGAGCGGTGGTACGTGGCGATACTGCTCCTGTGAATTATGCAAGATAAGCTCTCCATCCTGCTACTTCTGGCAGGGGCACGTCGAATGGGATCTAGTTCCTTCACCGATCCCTGATAAGGATAAGGATTAGTCCAGTCCAGCTGCAACTATGCTTCTCCTTATGATTGGTAAGTCTTTCTTGAGCTCTTGTGATGCTGTTCGTTTTGTTTAATGTCTTTATATGTTGCTCCTATTTATGCCCGCAATAATGTCTCTCTTTAGGCATCAATGCAGCTGTGAGATGCGAGAAGCGGCCGGATGGAAGATGGATGCTACTGCAATGTTCGACAGCAGGTAAGTGATAGTTTAAGGAAAAGCGCGAAGTATGGCAAAGCGCAACCTTAAACTGACTGTTTTTTCGATGTCTAACCTTGTCTTCTGTTTTTCCTTGCAGGCTACCAGCCACACCCTGCCACTCCTAGAGAGTGAGCATGTGCGACAGCAATCCATTAGCAGCCACACCTAAGAATACACTTGGAGCTGCTTAGTGGATGGAATGTTCAAGGTTAATGCATCCTGCTTAATGGATGGAATGTTCAAGGTTAATGCATCTGAAGTGCTATGTCCATAATGAAAGCTTTTCGGTGTTAAATGGATGTTCTTGTTTACTTTTGTTCATGAGCCTGGTGCCAAAGGTGCCAGGACAGTGTCCACCCAGGTCTCCTGTGCATGCGACCCCTGCATGCCTGTGCCCCTGACTTCATGACCATGACAAATCCACACGATGTCGGACTTTTACAGGAAGTAATCCCTAAACCACTAAATGGAGGGGCAGTGCTACCCTGGGTGAAACAGTACCCACTATCAAGAGAAGCAGAGGAGGGAATTAGGCACACAACACAGGCCCTGCTTGATCAAGGTATAATAGCACCATCCACATCCCCGTACAATACGCTTATCTACCCTGTGAAAAAGGCAACGGTGGGGCAATCTGAGGATGATCCAGGATTTACGCCCGTAAACAACGTGGTACAGAAGGAATTTCCTGTGGTCACTAACCCTGCCACTATTCTATGCAGTATCCCCAAGGAGTATACCTTTGCACCCCGATTCGCAGTATCTTACATCGTTTACCCATGGCAGAATGTGCTTCAAACTCACTTGTTTGCCTCAGGGGCGAAAGCCCAAGCATTTTTAACAGAATATTGCACGCTGACTTAGGAAACATTCAAGTATCCAGTACGATCATCCAGTACATGGACGATTTGCTTGTATGTTGTGACAGTGAGCAGCACACTATCACACTCCTGCAACTACTGGCCCGTAAAAGGTACAAGGTTGACAAGGGGAAACTACAATACTGCTAACAGGAAATGCTGTACATAGGGCAGTTAATATCAGCAAACAGCAAAAGGATCATACTAGATCACGCAGCGTCTGTGCGAGCCAACCCCTGACCCGCCACAGTGAAAGACATGCAAAGATTTCTAGGGCTATGTAACTACTGCAGAGCATGGATTTTTTTTTGCTTTTATTTATTGGCAAAACAGGTCAGAGTACAAGGGTGCAAGTTGACTTCCTAATACAAGTACAGACTAATACAGTGTATTGTCAGAGATGCTAGGGTGCATATAGCTTTCTTAATACATATATAAACCTATATTACAGGGACATTGCCAGAACAGTTGTTCAGTTAAAAACATCATGATACATCACCTTTACATTTTGCACAGATACATTGGCATCAGTACGACAGTGCAGTAATTAACTTTTGATTGGTTGGATAAGTATGTACTGAACTCGGCCCATATATTCTTGGGGCGGGTCTATAAGGGTAGTAAGTTTACATAATCCTCCACACATCTTTGAGTCCAGGTAAGCGCTGCCAGCCACCTTTTGAAGTTTGGAGGGGATGTTCGTTCCAGTATTGAAGGATACATCTCTTGGCCATGATACAGCTTATGTTTAAGAAAGCTAGTAGTGACACTTCATATACCAAATAGAACACCCAATGGTTCACATTCAATAAGAGACCGAGTAATTTTGGCAAGCGCTTGTACAACTCTGTGCCAAAAGAGCTGGGGGTGGGTACAAGACCAAAGCATGTGCAGGTGGTCAGCAGCCTCTTCATAGTGGCATCTAGGGCAGGTATGAAGTGACTGTCTGGTAAATCGGTTAAGCCTATGGGGTGTATAATATAATGTATTTACCAATGTATATTGTACAGTGGAATCTGAAGTTGAGAGAGACAGTTTGTGTGTGGAGACACATGGTTTTCAATTGGTCATTTTGTAAAGTCTACCTCTAGTGCTGCCGCCCATTTAGTATGTACTGCAACATACAGATCTGGGCTTTTGCTCAACCATACCTTATACAGTGAGGAAACTATACCCTGCGCACCGTGCGCATTGACGATGTATTGAAATTCATAGGTATCAGGGGGTTCAGCTGGGAAACATGACCACAGGAAGCGCACCGATGCTCGCAGCCTATAGTATTGCAACATTTCCAACCCTGTTCCACAGTGTCCCTCCCACCATGTTTGAGGTCTAATAAACCTCCCATTTGAGAATAGATCTGCCCATTCTCTTTAATATATACATCTGGGCCCTAATCTGTCTCATCCGCTCCCTCGGCATCAGGTGCTAGTCATATGCCCACGACACCCAGATCCTGATCCCGCTTGATCTGGACCAGACGTAGGTTGCGCTGTGCCTTCATAGATGCCTATCGGTTGTGGGGTAATGGATGGGCCTTAACTGGCTAAAGTTAAATGAGGACAAAACAGAGGTGCTGGTGGTGGGATCTCCCCCAGGCCCCTCTCTTTGGATCTCATCTTTCTAGCCTTCCTCTCTGGGCCCCCTCCCTGTTCCTGCAGTGGAGGTAAAAAATCTAGGAGTCACCATGACAGCTGCACTCTCATTGGAAGCCCAGATATCCTCAGTCTGTAAAATGGGGTTTTTCCATCTGAAAATCCTTCGACAAATCATACATCTTATATCTCCAGCATTGCGGCCACCGGTCGTGTCCGCAATGGTTGCTAGTCGATAGGATTATTGCAACTCTCTATATCTTGCACAGCCTAAGGGGTAGATCCCTCGATTACAGCGCCTTCAGAATGTTGCTGCCTGGGTGGCGACAGGAACACCTTTTGGTGTTCACATTTCTCCAGTCCTGCGCTGCCTGCATTGGTTGCCAGTCCTACAATGTATTGAATTTAAATCACTCTGTATTGGACACCGGGCACTCCATGGTATCGGAGCAGAATATCTGTGCGCCAAATTCTCTCATTACCTCCCTAGATGTCCTCTGAGATCTGACTCAGCCAATCTTCTCTGTGTCCCACCCATTTCGCCGCTCTTGTCTTGGCGGTCGGCCCTTTTCTGTGGCTGCAGCACAGTTATGGAACAAGCTTCCTATTAAAATGAAACAGATCCATGACCATGATCATACACTGCAGCACATGTCAAAGTTTCAACCCCAGGCCAACAGCTTTCTGGAGAGGATCAACTGCCTTCACAAAAGCAAACTATCTAAGGTTTGCACCACATTGAAGAAAAACTCGCTGCACTGCTTACCTTTGGCCCACTTCAGTTTACACACTCAACCCAGCAAGGACCACCATATGAGGTGGTTACTGGTCAGCTCCTGCACACACCCATATCACCTGTCAGGAGGATATAAGATGCCCATAAGGCGGCAGCGGTTTTAGGTGAAGAATTTAAAGACTATTTGACAAGCCTAAAACGTGCAATCAAATGTGTCTCCCGACAGATTGCACTGACCCTGCCAGTGGACACCACGGACACTGCAGACACGAAAGCGACAGGCTCCCCACCATCCCAACCACTTCTACCTGGAGAATGTATCTACGTGAGGAGCTTTGTTTGAAAATGGAATAACCCCAGATTCCGTGGAACACACGAAGTAGTGTTTTCGACTCACCTCACAGTAAAAGTAAGGAGCTTTGCTATTGGATACACCTTTCAGACATCCGCAGGGCACCCCCAAAAATTACACAATCACCTTAATGGCACCTGGCACTGCTCATCTACCTTAATACAAAGTATCCAGCCAAATTGCACAATTCCCTCCAGCCCTTCCCCCATTTGTGCATACGCTCAGCTTTTCGAACATAGATATCTTATAAGAGCTCTCTCTTTTCCTTTCTCTCTCCTTTCCTCTCTTATGCTTATTCTCTATCCCTCTATCCCTCAATCTCTCACTCTCTCTCATTCTCTCTCATTATTTTTCTCTCTCTCTCCGTTTTCCTCTCTCTCTCTCTTATTCTCTCTCTCTCTTCCTCTTTTGTTTGTTATCCTTTCACCCGCCCTATCTATTTCTGTGCATTCTTTTCCCCTTTTCAGGTGAGAAGATGATGGAACCAGCTGCTTCAAATACTTCAGTGTATATTACCATAGGTGTTATCTACGAGGTTGTTCCTAGATGCTCATATTCATACATATGTGGCATGCATTTTATTCCAGGAATATTCACCATTCTAATGTTCATATTGGGAATTTATTGAGGGTCATCTTTTATACGGGGAGGTCATATAAAAGAGGGCGAGGAAGCGGTGTATACACAAACATTACAACATTGCTGTAAATATGACTAACAGGAATGAGCGTAATAACATCTATAGCAGAGCAACAAGTACACATGTACATTTGAGTATATTAGAAAGAGTTTTCCCAATTAGGTTTAAGAATATTTTTTGCAATATAAGCATGAATGGTGATATTAGCAGTAGTAGGGCTGTTAGCAAACACATAAATCCTCATAGAAGAATGAAAAGGCAAGCACGAATGGCAAATTATGATGCCTACCATGGGTGGGATAGGCCTTGATGCTATTGAAGATGTGCAACACCCCGAGATGACCAACAGTTGCTATATGGATATGAGTGCGGTAGGGAGAGAAACAGTGAATGGTAATTTACATATGGTCCCTAATCCCGCATTCGTCGGGAGCACCTAAGGTATTAGTTCCACAAGAAGGACCAATGAAAGAGGCACAGTGCCTGGTGCATCATGCGCTATTTAGGGACAAGGGTACCTTCCAGGCACACAACGTGCGACTAGATATATCGTGGATCCAGATCTCCTGCAATAAAACAATAATTTGAGATACATTAAATGCTTGCAACACCCATATCTGGTGATCCAAGGATTTAAATATATAAACAACAGATGGCAAGATACCACACTCAGCTGCATGGCAGAGGGCCTCCTACGATATGAAGAGGAGCTCCCTACTCGAGTGGAAGCAACCTGCTCACAAATTTGGACAGAGTATTACAATGTTGACATGGATTGCAGCAATGCAAAAACCATTAAAAGTGCACTGAGAAGAACTAATGAACTTACTTCCACAGTGAATGAACTATTATCATCAGATCCAACAAACATTGCAAAAAGATCCTCCAGATTCCAGACCTGCAAAGAGGCACAGCGGCAGTGATGCAATTCCTACTGGGCCTGCGGCCAACAGGCATTCTTGCACCTCCTAACACCATTGAGGGGGTACTGTTCACTGGCAACGCCGAACTCAGCACTATTGGTAATCCCGGAAGAACATTAGCAAGGGGGGCTAATACCCGATACAGCCCCAACTGTTTTTTCCCGCGGTTGAAGGAAAGAACCTGTTACTAACACCAGAGTTTTGCACCCTACCCGAAAGAGGGCAATATAGGAAGCTGCGAAGGAAGAAGGGATCAAACTACACATATAGGTATCCAATCTAAATCTACATACATAGATACAATTTCATATACAATAAAACAATGTATAAAATACACATTTCCTAAAAATACATATTTCATTAAAAATCAAATATGTAATTTCATAAATACCATACATATATTAATTCATCTATTATTAATAGACAAATATAAACCAATATAAAAAGGCATATTAATTTAGCCACTTATTGATTCATCAGATGAAATTATTTTAACCACCTCTTTCCACACATGGTATGCAGACGCAGATACCACGATTGATTGGGTGCTGTAAATCGAGCTCCAAACCTGGTTGGATTTAATAAAATCTAGATTTTGAGCTTAAACCTATACCATTTCTCATAAAGACCACAATGGTGTGCACTGAGTGAGCATGTGACGTGATGTTTCAATAGAAAAATTGCATATTCAGCATGTTCTTTTTTCTGGGGGCATTTTAGTCCATCTGCCTGTGTGTTCAAGGGTCGGTAAAATGTTTAGCCTTAAATGTATACTACATTTCTGCACCTGTAATGAACATAACTTGGTCAGGTGTATGCACAGGGTATTTGTACGGAAGATTTGGGTACTTGTTTTCCAAATATTCAATATTGTTGACAATATCCCAATCTCTTGCTTTCTTCTTCAATTTACCTATAGCATTGGGTATTAACAATTTACCAATCGTCATATTTAGACATAGAAGCAAGGCATTGACAGTTTTACACAGCCCTGCTAAAAAGTTATTTTTTGCCCCCGACTTTAATACACTAGCGGTATTACATTTGTGATATTTAAGCCCATTTGTGTAATACGTACTTTATTGCATCATCATACATTTTTGTATCTTCCCAAGTTTAAATTGGTTTGTTCCTTATAGCTTTACGTCTCTTGCGATGACATTTTTTAATCACATGAATTGGCATGTCAAAACGGTTTTCTCTATTCATTTGTTTCCGAGATGATATTCAGCAAAACCATTAATTTGAAACGATTCCAAAGAATCCAATGATGCAATTTTCGCCAATCTATCAGAGATGCTTTTTTGTGTCTGATATAAAGTGGCAAAGATTGAAGATATATCACTACTACTTAATATAATGCGACTTCCCTCTGGGTCTATAGTTATCTGGGTGCAGATACATCGTCTCTTTCTAGGAGAGAGTGATTTAAAATTCCAGGTTAAACGAGCATGGATACTCAAGGTAGAAAAAGTAGACATCATTGTCCCACTGTTTTCCTACAGAGATTGGGAAATAAAAATGTAGTCCAAACGTGAACAAGATCTAGCGTTTGACCATGTGCACGGCACTGCAGTTTCTATCTTGTAATCTTTATAGTTTAAACTTAGCAAGTCATACATATGTGGCACCCTAGCCGACACTAATTCTGCAACTCCACAGACGTTTTTGTCCCCCCAGGTTTACAATCCAATCACCTCAGTCGAGAAGGGCATGGCAATTTGCAAGTTGGGGGTATTTCAATCCCCTGCAATAATGACATTTCCTTCCGAATAGCCTGTGTACCAAATAGTAAGCATTTCTTCGATGTTGTGCAGTGTGGCCCTAACCAACCTCTCCCCCTGAAGGACAATATACATTAACAACCAGCGTTTTCCCAGCAGATATCTGATCAAGAATAACTGTAGGTAGTACATATGGATGCAGGAACTTCCTCAAATGCTTGCAGAGTAAAACAAGTCCGAGCTCTACTAGCTAAGCCGCCAAACAGACCACCTTTAGTCCCCCGCGTGGCAGGTCTATGTATAATACCATACGCTTCAATATAAACCCATCCAATGACCAGGTTTCTTGTAGCAAATACATCAATGTTCTTAATAGCAGTCATGCCTTCCACCTGAGATAGAAAGGAGCGCAAGCCACGCATGCTCCAACACAGCCATTTTAAAGAGTCATTAGAAGAATCAGGTCAATATCTATGACTCTTATCGTCATACTGGGGAGCACACCTCTGTCCATGTCCATCCCAATAATGCACAGCAGCCAGGGGGGGGGGGGGGGAATGGTGAGGGGGGAAGAGGGCACATCATACCTTTCCTTTTTCCTCCATGTCTTGAGGTTATCTGTTTTTATTGGACGTGCAAGTACATATTTTAGCTCTTTTTGGCTGGGAAACAGTTAAATTAAATCCCAGTTCATATAGACCGTCAGCACCAGCATATATTAATGACAATTGCAGAAGAAGCAAATTGCATAATAACCCAATCTGTTGCACTATCCCATTAGGGTAACTCAATTCGCGGAATATCGTTCCTGTTAATCGCTGATGACCAGGGAATATTTTCCCAAACTGCTAGTAGCATAGAGCGATTTACAAATGGGCTCTCTGCTAGAGGAGAGATTTCCTCCAGCCTAATCATTGTTCCCAAACAGTTAATTTGTATTAGTCTGTTTTCCTTGCTAGTGGTCGAACCCTCTGGCAACTTGTGCCAGAGCTGGTTTTGAGCTAGATATTGCGTCTTCTGAGGCTGCAGGCCTCTGACACCTATTAGCTGCCATACACATCCCTTGCGGCTGAGAATTGTGTGTTACAGTTGATGGATCAGAAACACTGTCTACAATAGTGGCTACCACCATTTAGTTGGTTACTGTTCGTATTTATCCATCTGTCTAGGGGTCCTTTCAGGGTCACCCGCCTTGTTGATCCATCTCCCTGTTTTTTTGGAAACTCAATCCCCTTGTTGGCATCAACAGTTTCTAAATGCTTTGGGGTACCACCAGACACCACCCTAAGTTACCTGGCGGAACCCAGACGTGAACCCCTTGCTCACTGTACTCAGAAAGGCACAGCTCCACCTCACTGATGAGGACCAAGAAGGCTGAAACACGTGTCTTGGGATGCTGTTGGTACTCTTGTTCAAAGGAGGTTTGCCTGGCATTTCGCTGCTGGACTGCCCTTGTGGGCGGGACAAAGACTGATATGCAAATGGATATTCCTCCTTTGTGAAAAGTACAGTGAGCAAAACGCGATGGCTGCAGACTCTCAAAGTGGGGAAAGAACACAGAATACGTTATCTTGCCATGTTCTATCTAGAGAAGGGAGCCGGCTACCTTTTCTTGTATTTCTGCCTCCAATTTATCATTTTTACTTTTCTCTTTCTTTCCTTTTTTTGTTGATGGGACCTCATTTGATTGCTTTCCTTGCTTGGTGGGGCTTCTGCCGCATTTGCCAGTCAGGATGGATTCACTGCATAGGCTCTTCCTGCCTAGGACTTTTGAAAAAAAGAAGAGTGGACCAGCTTTGTTCAACAATCACAGAGGTGACACTTTAACAAGACAGTCACATTGCTAGCAAGTACTTTCAGCATGGCCTGCGCCCGCACACAGACACTCACACACACGCACGCACACATGCGAAAAAACGTGCAAATCAAATGCTATCAAGCTAGGTCTTCAGTAACCCTGCCCTATAGCCTGTCAGAGAAGATGTACACAACGCCTGTTGAAGCATGAAGAAATGGGAGAGTTCGGCACATTCTCAGTAGCCAAATTCCAGCACGCACATTCCAAAGGTACTGCACAGACATACTTCAAATGAGCACATCTCAAAGTGCATGAGGTATCTGTTTAGGCTTGTCAAAAACAATGACACGTTATTTCTATTTGAGAAACACAAATTGGTGTCCTTGCTGATAACTGTCTGCAAAATACAGTAAGCCAGTCCCTAATTTACACACAACAGTCATGAAAATTCTTCCATGGAGTAATGTAACTCCATCATATGTGTATGAGAATAACCCTTTCCTGGCAGGGAAGTGAGGGTATTGGGGTACATATCATCAAAGCCCTAGAATGCACACTCGCCCTCATTATGAGTTCAGCAGTGTGGCCAAAAACAGTTGCAATACGGTGCTAACAGAGTTACCACCTCATTACTGCCACATTCTCTCACCGCCCAACTATGATTTTGGCAGTGGAGTGGAGGAAACACATCCAGCAAAATGTTGAAGGTAATTCCTCCACCTTACCGCCAAAACACGGCCATTACGGTGGAATTACTGCCAGTGGTAATTCTGCCAAATGTCATCATGGAGTCCTACAGACTCAGTAAATGGGGACTGACACTGCTAATTGTAATCTGATGGTAATTCCGTCGGACCAAGTGCCGGTAACAGTAATAAAGTTTGGTGGTATTCCGGTTGTAAATCTGCCAGAATTTCGCCAAACTCATGATGAGACCACTGTCCCATGAACCTGCCTTTTTCTGTTCTTACTATAAGGCAGCCATAGCAAGTTTTATGTCATAGTGCATTGTTCCTGTTACATAACTTGCATACTGTGAGATGGACAGTAGGAGACTGGTCACTTTTCTTCCAAATGTTCCCCTTTATAAAGTGGCTTTCCAAAAAAATTGATTCCAGAACACTAGGTTAAGTCACCCTCCTGGAACACTCCAGCCTCCTCTGCTCACACTTGGGTAAGGTGATGCTTCCCCTCTTCCCTTATTATGAATAGGGCCCCCAGTCCTCCAGGCTCTTCTATTGTTGGTCGTCCCGTAAGATGATACATGCAACATTGTATCACATTTCCTGTGACTTTTTATACAATTTCCCCTGGCTGTCTCCAAACGGGAGCCTTCTTGCTCACATCTCCACATTCAGAGACCAAGCCCCCCGCTGTCATGGGTGCCATTCGTTCCTCTCTGGCAGTGGCATTCTCCAAATGTAGGTGGAGGAAGGCTTAGGGCTCTTCCCTCCTTTGAGGATGCAGTACCAGGTACATGGGCATTTATGTGCCAGTTTCTGCATTTCCTGCTTCATGCTGCCTGTCTGTGTCTGTCACTTTCCGTGCTTACCGGCATTCCTTCGTCGAAATGCCCCAGGATGTATATAGGCTTGTAAGTCGCCAGTTATTACCCACTCGCCATCCTGTATATCTCTGGTCTTCTCCTGTCTGTCTCCCATATGGGGTACATGGCTGTTTTTACACTTCTGCTCACCATCCTCACATAACCCCTCTGCAATCCCAGGCCGATTGGGCATGGAGTCATACCTGGACAGATAATCCGCTACTATTTGGAATTTGGCAGGCTTATGAATGGTGACAAAGTCAAAAGGTCGCAATGATAGAAACCATCTTAACACCCTATGGTTGTAATCCATTTGTCTAGCTAGCCATTGAAGTGGAGCATAGTCGGTAAACAAAGTGAACCATCGCCCTAGCAGATAGTATCAAAGGGTCCCGACCGTCCACTTGTTAGCTATTTTTTCCTTCTTGATAATGGAGTCGGCAGCCTCATGTGGTAGTCATTTCCGATTGATGTAACAAATGGGATACAGACTCACCATATCCTCTTGAGATAGAACCACCCTGAGTCCTTGTCCTAAAACATCTGTTTGTACAAAGAAGGGATTCTTAAAGTCTGGACAATGCAATACTGTGTTGGTAGCCATAGCTTGCTTCAACTGGACAAAAGTTGCTCCGGATACTGGGTCACTGGTCAAATATCCATTACTTTGGAATTCTAATGTGTCAGTTAAGGGGGCTGCCAGGGTAGAGAACTGGGGTATAAAATTACGGTAATATCCCCAAAAAGCCTAGGAAAGCCCAAATTAGTTTCTTGGTCCGTGGAATGGGTATGTTCTCAATCGCTTCAACTTTGCTGGCTTCGGGTCGAATGATACTTTCCCCATAACATATCCAAGTACTTAGTTTTGACTGCTCCAACACCATTTTCTTGGGGTTAATATGACTCCTCTCCAATGCATTCACAATGTTCTCAAGATGCATGACATGAGTCTTCCAGGATTCGCTAAAGACCGCTATGTCTAGATATGCAGCAGCATATCCATCGTGCGGTCTTAGTACCACGTCCTTTAGTCTCTAGAAAGTTGCTGGTGCCCCATGGAGGCCAAACGTTAACACCTTGAATTGATATAATCCTTGTGGGGTGGCAAAAGCCATCTTCTTGTCTTGTGAATGTAAAAGGATCTGCCAGTATCCCTTTGTTAGGTCGATGGTACTGAAGTACTAATTTCTCCAGTAGTTCA
Source organism: Ambystoma mexicanum (assembly GCF_040938575.1). Lineage (NCBI taxonomy): Eukaryota > Metazoa > Chordata > Amphibia > Caudata > Ambystomatidae > Ambystoma > Ambystoma mexicanum. The sequence goes on from NC_090922.1 coordinate 1,396,322,513, forward strand.
TTTACTTGTGGCATAGGGTATGCTTCATACCTTTAAATCTTGTTTAACTGCCGAAAGTCCATACAAAACCTTGTAGAACCATAAGGTTTTGGTACCAGTACTATTGGGGAACACCATGGGCTGATTGATGGTTTGATGATATCCAGTCGTAACATATCTTCTATTTCATCCTTCACCACTTGTCATTTTTGCTTCCTGTAAAGGATAGGGTCTACGCTGGACTTTCTGACCAGGAGTGGTGTTTATGGCATGTTTGGTTAGCTTGGTCTTTGCAAGTAGATTTGTCATCAGAGCCGAGGTCTTTGGTTCTACCCATTCTGTTAGTAGGCTCATGTGATACACCTGCTCAGGGTTCCCTCTGGTCTGGTTGACTGACTCGATAAATGACAGGGCCTCTGACCTTGTTAACCACATATTGTCCCCTCCAGCAGGCTAACAATTTATTGGCACTGGTAGGCAATAGTACCAGCACCTTATAACCGTCTCTAAATGTCCTCATTCAACACTTTTTGTTATACTGTGCTTCTTGGGTATTTTGGGCTCTTCCTAGATTCTCCTGGGCCAATGTTCGTAATGTATCCAGGTGTTTTTGAGGTTGTTCACGTATTTGGTGTACATATTCAGTGAGTGGCAATTCTTTGTTTTGTTCCCATTCTTCTTTTACAATATCCAATAAGGTTCGTGGTTGCCTCCCAAATAGTAACTCGAATGAAAAAGAAACATAGATGACAGTGGCGTGTCCCTCAACACCTTTAGGATCAATGGCACTGCACAATTCCAATTTTCTCCATCCACACAAACTATTCTCCTTATTTGCTTGATGGTTTTGTTGTACCGTTCCATCAGACTGTCTGTCTAGGGATGATATATTGAAGTCATTTTCCAGTTAATTTGTAATTTTTGGCAAATGTGTGTCATGAATGTCAATATAAAGTCAGTGGCCTGATCCATGAGTATTTCATCCGGAAATCCAACATTAGAAATGAAAGGAATGAACTGATCACATGTTTGTCACGCTGAGGTACCCCCAATTGGAAAGCTTCAGGGTACCTTGTGGCATAGTCCACAATCACTAAGAGGTATGTGTACCCCCTGCTGGGTGGCTGGTTCCAACAGTCCGATTATGTCCATTTCTATTCTTTGGAAAGGAAAGGAATTTGCTGGTATCGTTTCACTGGTTACTTGACAGGTGGGACACTACCTACAATATCTATTTAAATCTCAGAATACTCTGAGCCAATAGAAGCATTTTGTCAAATTCTTCAGTGTTTTAAGGGTGGCCAGGTGTTCTCCACAGGGGTGACTGTGGGCCAACCGCATCACCAGTTTCCGGTGGGAATTAGGCAGTAGCAGCTATTCTTTTATCTGTTCTATCCTCGGCTTTAGACCGACGATATAAAAGTCCATGATGAAATGTGAAGGTTGGTGCCTTCTCTGTAAAGGGTTTTCCTTCTCTGTTTGCTATCTCTCTGGCTACTCTCAACGTTGTATCGGTTATGGTTTCTGCCCTATTAGAGGTCATGTGATCTTCCAACTTTCAATCTATCGGTCGGGTGACATACATTGCTCAATTCCAGGATTGTTTGCAAGCTCGGGTTTCTCGCTTGGATTTTTGGGCCCTAATAATCGGTCCTTTAAACTGTTCTGTGGAATGCCGGGCCTCGTCCCACCATCTTTCCTCAGCTGCTTCCACCACCTCCTTGAAATGGGGCATATCTGACCCAGTCACCACTGGGGATGGCAAAGAAGGAAGAACGGCAGCCTTTATGTTCATACTCTTATTCTGTACCTCTAAATGAACCACTTTGGTTGGGTACACTTTAACTCCCCATGTACACCACAAATTGATATATACCCCTCAGGTTGTACGATAGGACAACTCATTTGGGCGTTACGCAGTCTGCAGACCAACATCGCATAGGTCGGTATTACATCATCCTTCAAACCTACAGTATTGGGGTAGATGGTTCCTGTTCCCCTCTGTATGTAGTCAATTGCCATAGTTTTGGGAAGCCTCAGGAATGGGCACATCCGAACTATGTGACCGCAGTTGCCACATTCAAAACATTGCGGCTGGCAATATATAGAACCTGTCAGGGATATTTTGGATTCGGGCCTCGCCATCTTTTCGCCTGGTTTGGATACATTTTCCTCATTGCCCTTCCATCTGGGTAAGCCAGGTCGTACCGGCCTTGTGGAAAAAGGGTCACTTGGTTGAGGCATTGTTCTGGCTGGTGTTCCTGTGACAAATATCTTACTCGGTTTGGCTTTCTGATAGGCAGAGGCAATGTCAATCGCTTCTGCCAAGCTGGGTCGGTGGTGCTATATCACCCATCGTTTATTTTATTGTGCATTTGTAAGGTGCTTTATACAACAGAATTGTGTTTCAAGTGTTAAACTGGGCCCATCAGGGTTTCTAAAAGCATTTCCAAAATGACCTTGTCTAGTACTTCTTGTACGGCGGCCAAAGGAGATTGTATCAATTTCTACGCTAGATCCTTTACTCTGTAGTATAGATATCAAAGTGTCTCAACAGGATTTAGATGGGTTTCTCGTAAATTCTTTCGATATGCCTCTTCGTCCAGTCCCAATCGATCTAGAACTGCTTTTTCTATTTCCCCATAGGCATATCCCCATTAGGATTTGCATTCTGATATGCTCCTTTCACAGCCCTCGATAGTAGTGGTGCCACCTACTGGCCCCATCTCTCCAGTGGCCACTGAGCACTCTGTGCTATTCGTTCGAAGCTGGTGAAAAGAATGCTGGGTCTTCACCATCTTTATATTTTTGGAGAATAGAGGACGGCATCAGGGTCTTGCTCTGGGTTGAAAACTCTGTGTCGGCATGCCATAGAATAGTTTGATTATTGTTAATCTTGTGCCGCTGTCTGTTAGGTTCCCTGTAATTGTATAGCCTGTTGGAAGGCCACCACCTGCTGTGACTGTACTTGTATATGTTGTTGAAGCTTCTGTTGTCCACCAGGTAATGCTTTAATTAGTCCCTCTGTGATGTTGTCGCATCTCACCACTGCCATCGCTTGTCAGATGGACAGAAGGACAGTGCTCAATTTTCTGCCCAAAGCTCCCCTTTATTAAGTGGTTTTACAAAGAAAATGTATTCCAGAACAACAAGGTTAATTCACCCACCTGGAACACTCCAGCCTTCTCTGCTCACTCTTGTGTAAGGTGCTGCTTTTCTGTCTTCTCTTATGATAAATAGGCCCACTAGTCCTCCAGGCTCTTCTCCTGCTGGTTGTCCTGTAACATGATAAGTGCCTCATTGCATCTCAGTTTCTGTGCCTTTTTATACAATTTCCCCTGGCTGTCTCCCAATCAGGAGCCTTCTTGCTCACAGAGTACATCTCCTATTCAGAGACAAAGCCCCTGCCTGGCTGCCGTTCGTCCGTCCCTCGCAGTGGCGTTCTCTGAATGTAGGTGGAAGCAAGCTGACCGCTCTTTCCTGCCTTGAGGCTGTGGTAACAGGTAAGTGTACATTGCTGTGCCAGTTTCTGCATTTCCCGCTTCACGGTGCCTGTCCGCGACTGTGCCACATTCGAGAAGTTTTCCCCACCGGTATCACTTTCCATGCTTACTGGCATCCTGTTGCCAAAACCCCCGGGATGAATATAGGCTTGCAAGCCACCGTTGATGTCCCGCTCACCATCGTGTACTTGTCTGTTCCCTCCATTCTGTATCCCATATGCGGTACAAGGCTGGTTGTACCAGCACACCTCTGCTCGTACCTGCATGGGTCCTTTCTACTCCCCCATTCAGCGGTTGTCTACACCCAGTGCCAAGCTCAAAGGTAGTCGTGGTAACAGTCATCTGATTTGTCACTCCAAGCACCTGTTTTGCATGATTTTCTTGTGGAATCTCCAGATGCTAATCAAGCGATAAGCGTCTGCATAGGTGTAAAAATATATTTGTCCAGAACATGCATTCAAATAGCCTAGTGATGTGCTCACATCACCATAGGAAATGTATCTGGCATGCAATATCCCAAACAGAGGTCTGAGTGAGTTATATGACACGAGGTGTCAATCCTTTTATTGACACACACCAGCATATGCGAAGGGGTGGGTGTACAATTTAACAATAACAATGCGTAAACTTCGCACCAAGGTGTGTCCAAGGTGCAGTGTGATGAAAGATTGTAGTATGGGAGTTTGTGAGCTCTGAAAGCCCATCTCTATGTCAATTGGCATGGCCGGATCAGAGGTCATATAAGTGTACTAAGTCAATTGACAATGAACATTGGTTAACATATACTTGTTAATATGAGTTAGGACTGATTTTCTATACTCTGGCCTGGTGGAAAGACAGATCGAAGGCCAACCTAGTAATGTGACAGGGACAAATCTGTAGCTGTAGCCAAACCAGTTCAAAGTAGCAAGGGAGGTTAAGTCTCAAGAGGTGGTCAGTTTGTAAGGGGTCTTCACTGAGCATACACAGTGAAAAAGTCAAGGAACACACTTAGACAAACGTGTATAAAGCTACTTCTTTAATTATGGCCAAATAACACAGTGAAAAAATGACTACTAACAGGTAATAATATCACACAACACTAATAATAGATACATATACACAATCACTGCAGCAGGGCAAAATACAGATCAACCCCTAAAAAGTAAAATACAGATTAGTATACGCGCTACTGGTTCACAGAGATACAATCCTAACTTCAGAAGACCATCCCTAAGATGTATGGGGCCGTGTGCCCAAAAGTTCAGCAAAGTTCCATAAAGTTTGGTAAAGCTGAAAAACAATGAAGGCAGGGTCTCTGGGGCCCAATGAACAGTTCCAAGTGTAAGGGGACAAGTTAATCTAATTAACAAATGTGTCCCCAATTTTTACAGTGCTTATGTGAACAATCAATGTCAAAGCCAAACTAATACACACGTTTTTAAAAGTTATCAAAACTTTTAAGAGGGAGTAAGGGGTTCATGTAATATCACTACAACTCATCCCCTGCACTCCAATTCTTCACAGGACTTGCCAGGTCTGATGAAGAGGGTCGCTTTGCTGGCCGTTAGCCTCAGCCTTTGACCCCCAGGTGCTGCAGGTTTTAGTACTCCTCCAGTCGGCGATTAATGCTGGTGCAAGGTCTTCCAGTTGTGAAATGCAAAAGAACTCGATGCAGGGACCCTGTCAGGACAGGAATGGATGCAGGTAAGCATTTTTCGGACGATGGCCACCGAAGCACGGCAACACAAAGGGATTCACTTGCCACAGTCAGACTTTGCCTCCTATCTCGGGGGCCCCTTGATGCTAGAACCACAACATTTTGCAGAGGTATGTTTTATGGCGCAAGCTGAAGATCACCCAAGTTCCAGGCCTCCACTGTGATGTCTGCAACACGGTAGCCCAAACTCAAGCTGGTCAGCTACTGTGCGGTCCAGGGGCACTTACAAAGGCTCTTCTTCCTAGGATGCTGCGCTGATGTCGAGTATCGATGTGCCCTCCATTCCAAGGGTCGCAGCTCCTTCCCAGGAATGCTGAAGATCACCTACAAGACAGAGCTCTCCCAGGACAGAAGAAGAAGTTGGTCGCCAGGCCTTCTTCAAATGGGTCTCTGGTCTCCTTGCGCTTTTTGCACATGGACAGATGTCTTGCCTCCTTTGGTTTTTTCCAGGATCTCTCTAGAGTGGGTGCATGGGTCCTCTTCTTATTGTGAAAGCCAAGTAAGAGCTGGAACTCCCACTGACAATGACAGATCTGGCCCACACAAACACACACACACACATACACACACACACACATCCCAGCAGTGGTCCAATCAGGACCACTGGTGGCAACACTCATGCATACAAGTCAGACACACTGAAACCAGTTTGTGGATTGGGACCAGACAGACCCCACCCACAACCTGGCAGCAAACACACATAGCCCTCCAGTAGCCCGCCAAAAACCTTTGCTTTCCCAGGCACTGGAAGTCCATATAAGGATTTTCCTGGCCCCACAGGGCAGAAAGAAGGGTAAAACACAAGATGTCCAAAGGGCAAGTGAAAAACCATGTGACTCGGACATGTTTGGACAATAGCCACAGTTAGTAGCCATAACCTGTAAACGCGATAAGGCTAAAACAAAAAGTAACTGCTTCCACCAGCTTGTCCATTTAGCAGACCTAGAGTGACCAACAATCCTCTGAGTGTTAGTCTAGGCCAAACAAAAAGTGTATCCCATTGTAAGATGGATTGTACAATGATAAAACGTTACCAAACGTAGCAACAAAGTAACTAAGATAAGGGAATCACAGTTTCCCAGTACTGACAGCCTGAAGGACATGTCAGTTTCCCCATGATCGCTTAAGTCTTAAATGCACTCCAAAAGAGGTCATTTACAAAAATAAGAACAAAACGTTTGTGGGACCATAGAAAATGAAGGAAAGGTGCTGTAAGGCAAAATCTTTCCTAACAATACGTCGCCCAGAGACATGGAGCCTTGTCTACTGGAATATCCTATTCTTATCCCCTGGGCCCTCTCTGTAGCAACAAGGAGGAGGGGACAGTTGTATAAATGTAACTGGGATTTTATTCATATAAATAAGTAGGAGTATAGGTATTAAAAAGGGGATAAATATATAGGGAGGCTCTGAAGGGGGATCCTCAGTCTCTCCAACCGTCCCTTGAATGTTCTCCTTTCTCCTTCCACATTCCCTTCTGGAATCCCTGTGGATTCCACATCAGTGCAGCAGATGTCACCATGCTACACATCCCTCTTCTTTCTAGACAAGTCATTACTCTCCATAGTCAGTTAAATACATCGGTCTCTGGTACTTTCTTCCAAACCTTGATTCATAAGTCTTCATCACAGTTGGTACATATATGGGATTAGCTGGTAAGGACATTTTCTGGTTCTCTCTATTTTCAACAACATCACTTCTATCTATACTATCACCAATAATTTGCCTATTCACTCCCATCACTCTTCCATTATTCCAAACCCTTCCATCACTTGTTCGTACAGCATGTTTAAACACTTCAATAACTTGAATGGGATCTGACCACTTAATCCCTTTCACTCTCAAAGATTCTGGCAACTTCACTCTCACAAAACAACCTACTTCCAATGCCTCATTACTCTTGAATCTTTTCTTGTCATGCCATGCTTTATTTCTACCTTGTCTCAGTCTAATCATACCAACAGCATTACTGGTTACCACTTCCATATTTACCACTTCACCCATCCATCCAGGACACAATTTGGTGATCGCTTTTCTATCTCTGCTCAGTTCAAATGGTGATACACCTGTAGAACTGTGCGGAGTAAACCAATATGCCATAATGACATTTCAAACAGCTTCTTTCCAACTCATCCTATTAGCCCAAGCCCATCTAATGGCATCTTTCAGAATCCTATTGTATCTTTCTACTACACCATTGGTCTCTGGATGATAGACCGCACTAGTCACATGTTTAATAGATTTCTTCTCTAAAAAATCCTCCATCTCTCTCGATACAAATTGTGGACCATTGTCAGATAGAATAACTCCAGGATATCCTTCCCGACCACATACCTCTTCTATGAAGTTGATAATATTTTTAGTCGTAACACTAGGCATCATTTTCACTTCTGCCCATCTTGTTAAAATATCAATCATAACCACACAAAACGTTTGACTTCCTTCACTGCATATCGGACCCATTATATCAATCCCTACTTTCATCCATGGTCTACTCGGCACATCAGTCATAACCATCGGATACTCATTGCCCACCAACTCTTATCAGACTTATTGCAAAGGATAGAGTTTCTTATGCTCCTCTCGATTTCCACATCACATCCCGGCCACCAGTACGTATTCTTTATCCGACACTTTGTTTTGGAAATGCCTTGGTGGCCTTCATGTCCCAGCTCAATTATTTTATTCCTGACATCTTCAGGTGGAATCAATCTGTCTCCTCTAAACAAATATCCATCTTGTACACTCAGCTCGTCCCTGACACTCCATAATCCTTGCACATCTGCCTCCTTGATTTTATTGACAGGAACATGTCTCTTGTTTATATTTTCCATCATAAACTGCAATTTTAGGTCTTTGTTCATGGCTCCGAACCATTCTTCCTTAGCAATGGCTGTACCCTGTAACATACATATCATTTCTTGTTGATGCTCATCACCTCCATTTCCACTCTCCTCTTGGACATTCGTAAGCCTAGATAAACAGTCTGCAGCATAATTCCTCACTCCTGGAATATACTTCACCACTACATTGAACTCCTGCATTCTATGAACCCATCTTTGTATCCTTGCTGACACTTTGTCCAAACCTTTGTTCATGAATAATTCCACAAGTGGTTTGTGATCTGTGTTTATCTCAAATTGTGTCCCCCAGACAAAACTTCTGAATTTGTCCACTACCCACACAATAGCCTAGGCCTCCTTTTCGATAGTTGCATACGCTTTTTCTGCTCCCTTTAACAGCCTTGAAGCAAATGCAATGGGCCTCATTACGACCCTGGCGGAGTGGGTTTCCGCCAGCGGTAATCGCGGCGGACCCGTCCGCCGTACTACGAGTTCCCTTAGCGCCATGGAGGTTTACTCCGCCTGGTTTTACCGGGCGGAGAAAACCATGGCGCTAAGGGACCTCGTTGTTAATTACGCCGCCGTACTTTACGGCGGCGTAATTAACTCCTTCCCCACTCCCATTATACCCTATGGGGCAAGAATGGGAATGGGGAAGGGTAAAATGGGGATTGGGGATTTACCGCTCCGCCAAGGTCGGCATGGGGTGGTAAATCCGCCAACCCCCATGGCGCTATCAGCGGCTTTCCGCCATGCTCCGCGGTGCATTTAGCACCGCGGATTCCGCCAGGGTCGTAATGAGGGCCAATTACTTTTTCCTCTCCATCATGTAGTTGTGCCAATACTGCACCCAGACCCACATTACTGGCATCCGTTGTGATTATCGTACGCTGTCCTCTTACAAAGTTCTTCAATGCAGGTGCAGTCGTCAGAGCATTCTTTATGTATTTGAATTCCTTCTCACAATTTTCATTCCATTCATATTTAATATTAATCCTGGTGAGATCCCTCAATACAGCTGTGTGATCTGCAAATCCTCTCACATATTTAGAATAATACTCGGCCATTCCTAGGAATGTTCTCAATTGTTCCTTATTGCCCGGTGTAGCCATATTATTGATTGCAGACATCAAATCCGGCTTAGGTGTAATCCCTTGCTCTGAAATAACATGACCAAGATATTCAATTTCCTTCCTATGAATCTTCGACTTCTCTCTGCTCAATGTCATGCCCATCTTATGCAATTTTCTCAACGCACCATCCAGAATTCTATCATGTTCCACTTGGTCTTTAGCAAATACAAGAATATCATCTTGAAAAAAAAATAATGCCCTCATCACCATCAAAAATTCGATGCATGGTCTTCTGAAACACTGAAGCTGCCGATATAAGACCAAATGGCATCCTCCTATACTGATATACACCCTCCGGGGTTATAAATGCTGTCAGATGCCTTGAGTCTTTGTGCAATCTGATTTGGTGATATGCAGAGGTAAGGTCTAAAGTCGAAAACACTTTTGCCGACCCCATTGTTGATAGCAACTCTTGAATGTTGGGAAGTGGATGTCTCTCAGGAATGATGCATTTGTTTAGTTCTCGGAGATCAATGCACACTCGAACCTTTCCAGAACTCTTCCTCACCACTACCAATGGTGATACCCATTCTGAAGCATCAATCCTTTCAATTATGCCTTGTTCTTCTAGTTTCTTCAATTCACTTTTGACCTCATCTCTCATGGCCAAGGGCACATTCCTCAGTTTCTGTGCAACTGGTTTGCAATTATTTCTGAGTTGTATCCTGTGCATAATCCCTTTCACACAGCCTATTTCTTCTTTGAACACTTCCTTCTTCACTGTTTCTATAGACATCTCTTTAGATTCAATCGTATATATAGACTCCTCAGCACTGGCATCTAATCTGACCTTCAGCCATGCCTGATGCGTTCAGCTCAGTAAAGGCATTGTTCCATTTCTTGACACATAGACCTGTCCTTTGGCAATTCTATCCTTAAAGGCTAGTTTCGCTTCGAACCATCCAACAATATCTATTTTCACACCCCCATAAGCACTTGGATTAATGTCTGACTCATTAAGCCATCTTGGACCCATTCTTCTCCATATCTTCTCGGGCAGCAAAGTGTATTTTGCTCCTGAATAAGTCATCATATTTACTGGAGCATCATTTATCATATTGATGGTTTTGGGACTCTCCAGTTCCATACCATTTACAGTATCACTCACAGCAAAAACACATTCTTCCTCTTCATATTCTTCTGGACCTCCAATCCAATTCATGCTTCCTTTATCAACTCTACAACATCTGGCCAAATGGCCTTTTCCATTGCAGTTTTTGCATATGATGTGGATAGCTGGGCAATCAGGACTGTTAGCCAAGTGCATGGAACTGTCACACCTGAAGCATGTCCTGATCCTTCCTCTGCCCCTCTGGCTCATTTGACTATTTGAGGTCGTCTATTGCTTACGAACCGTCCTCTGTTGTATGCCCCATATCCTCGTGCAAATCCTCTACTCCTTACATCATTACTGTATCTATACGTATTTTGAAACCTGGGTTCCTCTTTCCGTTTTGCCACAGCATTTTGACTGATCGCATTATCAACTTTTGTCATTTGAATAGCATTGATTGCGTTTTCTGGCTTCAGAGTGGTACTCTTCACTCTGTCCTCTAGCGTCTTGACACAATTCTCCATGTGTTCAACTCCTTTGGCTATGCGCAGTACCACCTCCAAATCCGGGTCGTCTTCAGCCCATAGTCTCTCTCTAATTTTAGCGCTGTTACACTCCAGCATGAACTGATCCCTGAGCCTTTCATCTAGTTGTGGTCCGAATTTGCAATTCTTAGCTAATTTTCTCAGGACAGTTATACATTGTTCCACACTCTCTCCACTCTCTTGCGACCTCTTGCCAAACTTATACCTTTCCAATATTGTACTCAGTTTCTTCTCATAGTGTTTATTCAATTTAGCAATGCATTTTTCGTATTCATTCATATCCCCTTCATCATCAGTTAAGTTCGGCAAGTCCTCATACTTCTCTTGTCCTGCCGGTCCCAAACAGTGAAGTAACAGTGATTTCTTTCTCTCTACACTGTAATTTGCTCCACAAACCACTGAAGCATAGTGCTCAAATGACTTCAACCATCTATTCCATGGTAAGTTTGGTTCTCCAGCTTCAAGCAGAAACATGGCTGGTGGTGGGACAGTGTGTATTGCCATATTGCCAGCTACAGACTGGTCACCTGCTCCTCTGTTACTAATGATTGCTGCAGACCTCTTTGTTATTTAATTGCAAGGCTCTTCTTCTCCCACATCTAATACATTCCTTGTGTGTTTGGTGCGCAGATTCTTGAGTGTCACATATATCCCTATAATATACTATTGTTGGTTCTTATTTCTTTATGTAGATACTGGGACGAGTAGGAGCATCAATGGATCGCCCGATCCTCATTTTCAATTGCAATTTTTTTTTTACTTGTAAATATGCATCATCACTTGCATTGTCCTTATAATTGAAAAGCGTTGGTCATCTACACTTTCTTCAGGGCCTTTACAATGTTCTTGCTTGTAACTGTAACTGAGGGACCCAACTCAAGATGGCCATCCTAGCGTGACGTGCGTCACAACGTGCGGGTCCTTTACTCTAAAGCGCAGAGCCTTCCCCACTGCTACAGGCTCGCGACAAGCAGCGAATGTTTACTTTCGTTGCGCAGCTCGAGATACAGCTCGAGATACACGCGCGCACGGCAGGCACAACCATGAGTCCAATTAAAATATAAATGCACTCCTACACAGTCAACTTCGAACTTATTGAACGCAGCAATGGCAATTCAATCATATCCTCAAAACACATGAAGGCAGGGCACTTTCACCCTCACCTGGAACCATAGATTGCTTAGCTTCGCTCTCCAAAACTCCTCGTCGCCAATGTAGCATCAAGGAGGAGGAGACAGTTGTATAAATGTAACTGGGATTTTATTAATATAAATAAGTAGGAGTATAGGTATTAAAAAGGGGATAAATATACAGGGAGGCTCTGAAGGGGGATCCTCAGTCTCTCCAACCGTCCCTTGAATGTTCTCCTTTCTCCTTCCACATTCCCTTCTGGAATCCCTGTGGATTCCACATCAGTGCAGCAGATGTCACCATGCTACACTCTCCCATCTATTCAAGGCGGCATTGCCATCCCAGGGCACATGCATGTGTGTCCAGGCAGAGGCTGTTGCAGGAAGTGTGATTGGGAAACTGATGTGTCTTCTACATGGCTAGCAAGGCATGTGTTGATTGCATGCGGCTGCATAGGCCACAACCATCACTCAGGGGACCTATACCACGTATGTCTCATGTCTCCCAGTTAGAATACATCTCAGCATGTCTTATAATATATGAATGCACTAGCTAATGACTATATTCCTACTGAGTATATCCATCTTTTAAGTTCAAATGCACATTTGCCATGCATCCACAACTCTCAGAGTACAGGTGTCAAACATGATGTATTAGTGTGTAGTTCTATGATGGGATGGCATGATAAAGATAGCTCTTTTCTGTATATCCATCAGGCTACGCCCCTCTGTTGACCGTGTGCAATAGGATAGTGTGTAGTAAAATGGCTCCTTCACAGTTTCCTACATCTGAAAGTTACAATGTATTTAATCTACACATCAACCAAGTATGTTGATGCTGAACTGCAACATCCTCAACAGGATGTTGGAAAGGATATCGTTACAACATAACATTTTACAATAAATACATTTTCATCTTAAAATCAACTAGTTTCTGCTTCGTTATCTATCCCCTAGTGTGCTTTCCTCAGAGTCTCTGTTTTTTTCATAAATGGAGATTCATGTATTTTAGTATTGTGTGGAAAAGAATACAGTCTCCCGACTTCCCTTTTGATAGCAATGTTTAGTACGACTTTTTAGATGTGTTAATTTTTCTAAAACCATTCATCTTTATACATTCCTAATTACATCTTCTAATAGGTAACCATGCACGCCACACGACAGGCTACCTGCACATTTGACTGCATGTGCGCAACCAGCTTTCCGGCCATTGGCTCTAGCATCCCTCAACTCTCAATTTAATGTTACGCTTGGGACATCTTATTGTGCCCCGTGTTTGAGCCAGGCTTGGTGTTGTTTCTACTTTGGAACCTTCCCTTTATTTTCTGTGCATAAATATGTGTGGTTCTTTGTGTGTGCTGGGTGTTTCATTTGTTTACACATGGTGGTATATGATTGATGAGGAACCATGCTTGACTCTTGTGTAGAATAGAGCCAGTAACTTTGCTACAGGATTGTTTCTGTATAGGTAAAGTCAACGTTTTCGCATGACAATTCAACATGAAATGGCTCCATTGGATTGTGGGCCAAGATGCTTGTTATGTTATGTTAGCTGAGCTTGTAAAGCGCAAACGTTCGCACAAGGGCACCTTGGCTCTAAGTTAGCAGAGAGCAGTAACGCAATGGTTAGTATCAAGGTGTATTGAAAAGAAGACCGAAGAAAGGAATAGTGATCCACAGTGGCACGAAGAGATAGAGGAAGCGAGTTCCAGAACATGGCTTCTTCTGCGGAAAAGACCTGGTCACCAACACGCACCAACCTTTTGCGGGATGGAATTACTGTTGACGACAGCGCCACATGTTCCATCTGCCGTTGCGTGTGGTCAGGCTATGTACTAACTTTCATAAATGCCAGAATTGAGTGCTGCTTAATCTTTCTTTGCTTGCTCTAGGTAACAAGCTTCAGATAAGAATGCCTAATCGATGGACACACAAGTTCCTCTTTGTGCTCTACTGGTGTGATGATGGAACGTGTTCTAAGGAAGGTGGCTGGTGGTTGCCACCAGTGGAACATGGGCAAGTGATCATGGACAAGAGTGGTGGGCAGATGCGAGAAGCCATGCATGGATCCTAGGTACTCAAGTGGCTGCATGTGGAGATTTCTCCGCCCACTGTCATGCCGGTGCTGTACATGTGGGTGTGAACTGGAATGTGGGAAGCATGGTAGAGCAGACTTTTGCAATGAGAGCAAGATGCATGGTTTATGCATGACCATTACATGTTTTGGTTAGTGCCAGGACTATCATGCATAGGTACCTGATGATGTGCAACATTAGCCACTGGCATCACCCACCCTTGACCCTGACATCATTGACAGATATTTTCATATGGTATGTCAGGCACAACAAACATGGCAAGCTCTGCTAAAATAGCTGTTCACTCGCTCTCACTGCATTATTCCCATGGGGGCGTGGTTGTACTCTGGTTAATGGTGGCTGTGGCCCAAGTCTAGGGATGAGGTCAAGACAATGTGCACCACGATGTTGTACAATACACATCAGGTCTCACCGGTCTTGCACACGAAAGCAGGCCTGTCCAGGAGTTCACTCCATGACCCAGTTATCAGATAATGTGATTTGGTACTTTAGGAAGTGCGTGGGCTGTGGTGTATCTGTGCTGGGTAATGGTAGAGGTGTGCCAGAAAGAGTTCAAGCCATGTGGGATGAAGCAGTAGAATCACCTAGGTGGGAAAAGGACAACTTGAGTTGAGTTGTATAGAGGTAGGCGCATTCACAATGACTCCCTAGGGACTTCTAGCTTTCACCTATCTACTTACTGCCAAGTCTTGTCGCTTTCACCTTTACAACATTTGTAAAATTCCGCCCCTCCTAACCTTTCACGCTACTAAACTCTTAATTACCTCCCTCATCTTCTCCAGACTTTTCTACTGTTCCTCCCTTTTCTTTGGAGAGGGGTCATCTCACCTCTTGACTCCATCTCCTCTTCTCTCTCCACTCTAGGCTGGCTCTCTTTTCACTCTCAGCTAAAATTCATGTTCCTCTGTCGTGTCTTCAAATCCCTCTGTGGTCTTGCCCCCCCCACCTTTCCTCCCTTCTTACTTTCTATACCCCTTCTTGTCCTCTCCGCTCTGCTAATCTTTTCCTACTCTCTCCTCCTCCACCACCCTGTGCCCCCTCCCGCTTCCGCTCTTTCCAACTCCTCGCTCCCTTCCACTGGAACCGCCTCCCCCTCCCCATCCACTCTTCTTCCTCCTACCCTTCCTTTCGTTCTTCCCTAAAATCTTATCTTTTCCATTCCCCTCCCTAATACCCTTCGCTTCCTCTCCTACTTCTCCCACCGCCTCATGCCTCACCTCTTACTCCTGTACTTCTTTAACCTCTCCATCCTCTCTACTCCCTTCTACCCTACCTCCTACTCTTCTCTAGTCTTATTCTTTCCTCTCTTCCTCACACCTTATCGCCTCTCCTCTTACTTCTGCTTCTACTTCCAGTCATACCTCCCATTCCCTCTCATACCTCTGTCCCTCTCCACACCCTCATCACCTCAGCAAAAATGTAAATTGTTCCTTGTACTGTTTCAAGTTGTGATTCAATTGCCATTCTGTGCTTGTTGTATTTTTTCTTGTTCTCATGTAAAGCACTTTGGATTAAAGGGCTATATAAATTCAATAAAATACAAATATACTCCAGGAGTCCAGAGAACCTAGGAAGATCAGGACAAACCTATGCAAATAGCACTGTCTTCATAGGAAAACACAAACCAAATTCCTGTAAATACATAGTTTAGAGAAACATTCTTTCACTGGGACGAGTCCCTCATCATTAAATAAAGTACACTATTAAGCACAAACAAAATGACTGAATTCTTTTTTAATGTATACAATCCAAAGCGACAATTCATGACGATAAAAACAGAGAACTGCATGGAGAAATGCATGAGATGGCTAAAAAAGAAACAACCTGTATCAAGCATAAAACAATTTAATTGCAAAAAGAAATAAGGTGCAAATGTGCTGAAAGTGCCATAGTTTAAAGTGCATGTGCATGAAGTGCATCCGTTTAATTCTCTATGACATTTTATTTTTAGCCAAGTCTTCTCTTTTATTCGGATCTCCTTAATTCTCAGCTTTCCCATCCGCGTTGTCTTTCCCAGGCTTTGTCCTGCTTACTGTCTTCTCCTCCTGACTTCGCTCCTATTTCTTCTTTTCAGCTACTGATTGTGCCTCTAACTTCTCCACTAAATTCACTGTCCTTCGTGCTGCTATTGTTTCTTCTTCTCCTTCTACCTCCTCTGTTCCCGCTCACTCTTCTGTCCTGTCTTCTTTTCTCCCAATGTCATCCTCTGATGCCATGCTTTTGTTAGCCCGCGCACATCCTACTGCTGATCCTTTTGATCCAATTCCTTCCTCTCTCATACCTAAGGTCTACCCTTCTTTGGGGTCTATCTTACTATTCTCTCAACTATATGTCTCTTCTTCGTTCATCTTTTCCATCTTCATTTAAGCATGCTTCTGTTCTTCCTATTTTGAAAAGGCCCTCTATTGACCCTTCTCTCTCTTCTAATTCCAGGCCTATATCTCTTCTTGCTTATCTTGCGATGCTCTTGAAATGCTTGGTCTATTCTCAAGTCCCCGCCTTTGTTTCTGCTCACTCTATACTTCCCTGTTTTCAATCTGGTTTTTGTTCACTTCATTCGACAGAAACTGCACTTCTTTCAGTTTGTGACTCGTTTCTTTCAACTTGTTATCCTAAACACTCTTCTCCCTTAATCCTACTCGACTTACCTGCTGCTTTTGATACTGTCCATCACCTTTTGCTTCTTTCTTTGCTCTCATATTTTGTGTTTCTAGTTCTGTCCTTTCTTGATTCTATTCTTATTTGTCAAATCACTTACTCTGTTTCTTAGGCTAGTAAATCTGCTGCAACTGTCCCTCTTCAATATGGGGTTCCCCAAGGCTCAGTCCTGGGACCCTCTCTCTTTTCTCTTCATACTTCCTCTCTTGTTTCCATTATCTCTTCATTTGGGCTGTCTCAGCATTTCAATGCCGATGACACCCAACTTTCTTCCTTTGCTTCTTTCACTCCCGCTATTCCTGATAGTTTGACATCCTGTCTTTTGGCTATTGAATCATGGATGTCTGACCATTATCTTGTTCTAAATTCATCTAAGACAGAAGTACTTTTCTTCCCAGCTACTACTATACTTTTCTCTCATCTTTTCTCGTTTATTCTATTGCTCTTGTGTTCTTTTTGGTCTTCTTGTCTCACACCTGGCCTCTCTTAACTCCATCTTTAACTCTTCTGTTCGTCTTTCATGTTCTCTTTCGCCCCGTGATTCCATTTCACAGTCGCTAGCCTCTCTTGATTATGCTTTCTTTTCTTTCTCGTCTGAAATTTAATTTTCTTTGATGTCTTTAAATCATTTTATAATCTTTCTCCTCCCTAGTATCCTTTTGTATCCTTAACCATCCTCTCCGCTCCCAGTCTCTTCCTTTTAACTGTTCCTCGTCCCTCATATGTTTAGTCTCGATTGTGTTCTTTTTCCTTACTTGCTACCTTACATTGGAATGCTCTTCCTCTTTCACTTGGTTCTGTTTCTTCCTATTCTCTTTTCCATTATGCTCGCTCATTTCTTTCAGCTGCTTTGATTTATAAGCATTATCTTAATTTTTATGTACTGAGATGTGATGTTTTGTACAGCGCTTTGGTGTATAGTGCTTAAAAAATATAAATAAAATACAGAAAATAAACACACATTTCCCTTTGTGAAGTGGATTGAGTGATAATCTGTAGGGAATGCACAATTCTGTTTTTATGTGACAATGGGGGTCATTCCAAGTCTGGCAGTAGAAGATACCGCGCACCGTTAAAAAGACCAGTGCCGCTAATCCCCTACTGCCCGATTCCGAGTTCCCCTAACGGGACCCGTAAGGTATGTTTGGTCGGACCAAACGTACCTACGGGTCCCGTTAAGGGACCAGGGCGCAAATAACGGGCTTGCCATTCGTTCCAGTCTTTTCTGCTGTCCGATTTCAGCCTGTTTCTTTGTTTCCATTTAAATCTGCTCCTGCCTGGTGACCTGTGGGGATCCTCAGGGATCTGCTCTTTCGCCATTACTTTTTAATATTTATATCCAACCTTCAGCTTGGGTCATCCATGCCCATAGTTTGCTCTTTTTGACCTATGCTGATGATACCCAGATAGTGTTCAGGCTTGATCTCGATTGAGAAGGCAGAGTTGCCTGCTTGCGAGCCTGTTTTCTATCTGTAAACTGGCTGAAACGTAATGGGATAAAAACAAAATTCTTGTGGTTGTGACGAGGAGTAGGCCCTCACCGTCTCTGGTAATAGACAGATGAACACATCATTCAAGGGCAGGTGTCCCCGCCCTCCTGTCCAACATTATAGAGGTCAGAGGTTTTGCTCATTGAGGCAGCAAAGGTGCCCTAGTTATAGGTAGGTACATTAGAAAATAGGTGGCACTACACACATTTATTTAAGACAACAAACAATGGACTGCTTAGATTGAGCACAACATAATTAACACAGGATATTAATTTCTGATATAGAACATAGTTCAGCAAAAGGCAGCCATGGCATTACATTTGGCTACAGGCCTCAATGCCTCATGAAGATTTAGAAGTGTTGAACAAACAGAAAATAGAGTGTAAAGTGCATAAAAGTGAGCGCATTGGGCAGAAGCCAGTATGTAGTGATTTAGCAGTTTAAATAGTAATAATGTACAGTTTCTAACGCTGGTTTTCAAAGGATTTTTTATAAATAAAGATTGGCAGTGGGGTGAAGCAGATAAGCAAGATGATCACACCACCACTCCCTTACTCACTAACCCATCTCCATCCGACCTGTACATCCTCTTACTCTTACAACCTTCCCAACCACACCTATCATCCCACTGCACGCTCTATTCAGCTGTACAACCACACCCACACTCCAATGCATAAACATTCCACAACTTTCAAATACAAACTTTATTTTTTTACCCAACAGACAGAACAGAAGGTTCCATGTCATTTCATCGCAGGATGTTTTTTTGCCAGGTTTTTTACAGTTTTTTTTTACAAAAAAAAACATTGATTTAAAAAAGAATTGGGGTGTTCCCACCTGAATCCCCCTATTTTCTTTAATTTGTATTTATTCCCAAACACCCACACCCGATATATATAATGTACTAACCCCCCCTAAAAAATGTGATGGGTTTTTTCAAAAAAAAATTTGCGGCAAAAAACCCAGCGAAAAAACATCCTGTGATGAAAGGACGTCATACCAAACAGAATACCTACTCAAAACCAACTCCATAGAAAACAAGGAAAAAATAGAGCAGGTACAAATAAAACAAAGCCAGATAGTCATCCACCTCTGTATAGAAAACCAATGTATAGAAAACATCAAAACAAAATATCTAGTAACCTCGTTCAACAAAACGAAACCAGCCACCACTAAAAATGTAAGCCCCCTCTTGCAAAAACTGAAAGTAAAACAAGATGTACAAAGAAAAGCAGACCTAATGAACCTAACACTATATCTACCAATCTTAACATAGCCGCAGTAAAGCAATCACAAAAAATATTTTTGCAAACAATTTTCCACCATCTTATAAAGACAGCTAAAAAGTCACAATTGACCCTTAAAAACTGCTGCAGAAAAATAATCCTCAAAGCTCTAATTGACAGCGCATTTCTAATAAAGAGAACATTGTTTACATTAATTTTAAACAGAATGAAAGCACTAACGAAATGAATCAATACATTACAAAAAGTACTTCTAAACACGTGCAATGTCAATATAGATTGACATGGTGAATAGGGCATTTGAAGGGATTGTTAAAACCTCCAACTATAATTGGAAATTACAGACTTTCACCTATGATAACATTTCTGATTTCCTGTGTGAAATTATTAACACCTCATTGGAGATTGAAACTTTAAACTTTAAAGAGCAAGTTTAAAAGACCAACTTACAAGAAGTCACAGATCTATGATGATGCAGCTACCAATAAAAATAAAAAGGCGTAGAGATATGGAATACTAAAAATCAAGAGGGAAGGGGTCACTGACTCATATGGGTCAATGAGAATAAATAATATCATACTAAAATATAAAAACTGTATCAGAAACCAGCATGCCCTATTGGTCCAGTCAGACTCAGAAGTAATGTTGAGGCATCTTCAAATGATGGACGCATATTCCTCATGGGCGCTGATGAATGATTAAAAAAAAAGGCGCTGGAGAAAGTGCTATCAATGCTGAAACTGAAGAGTATTGGGTGGCCAACTTTAGCCAACTATATGGTGAGATAATGTTACAAAAATCTAAATGGGCAAAAAAGATCCGAAGTGGTAGGACTGTCGGAGGCTATTATCTATGAAATGGACAATGTGTTGGGAGTCATTAAGAAATCTAGTGACTTGAGAGTTCCGGGACCTAATAAGACATCAAATAAGCTATTCAAGGGAGCACTATCAAAATGGACAGGAATTTTAAAGCTCTTATTTGACGATGTCCTGAAGACTTGTCATTACCCATTAACTTGGAGGACCGCCTATATTATCCCAATTCATAAAAAGGGCAGCAGAGCGGTCCCAAAAAATTACAGTCAGATTTATATTTTGTACTCAGAGCAAAATGTTTGTGAGCCTAATTATTAAAACACGTGGAAACCTGGTGAGTAATAATTCCCCGATTCGTCCACCTCAAATTGGCTTCCAAAAATATCATAATACAAACTTAAATGGTTCTTTGTTAAGAAGTCTTCAGGATTTAGACAATCGGGGAAACTATCCTGTCATTCATGGGGTGGTGCTGGACCTGTCCAACACAATTGACACGGTCATAAGATCTAGACTATGGGAATAACTATTTCAGTGGTGCATGCCTGGAGGACTGTTAAATCTGTTAATGAAACTACATGAAGATTCCAATGTGAGTTTGATTGAACCAGAAGGGCTCCATGTGAGAAAAGATTCCCACGTCCAATGTTTGTGACAGAGGTTTATTTTGACCCCCGTCTCTTTAACTTATACATGGCAAACATGGACAAGAAGTTGGAAGCCGCATCCCTCGCACCACCCAGAAATGGCAACTTGGCAAATTGATGGATGGCTTATGCTGATGATTTCATGCTTATAGATCACACACAAACTGGATTGTGATGACCTTTTGCTAGAGAAAATAACAGTAATACATCCTAAAAATAAAATCACAGATTATGTCTCTGGTAAAGATGAAACGAAATACCTCATTGCATAGTCAATGGCACTGCCCTGAACCGGGTAACTAGCATTATTTACCTTTGTTTCCTTTTCACTTGCTCTCCAGATAGACTTTACCTCAAGAGGTTTCTGAGAGCAAAGGCAGATTTTTATTTTCCACAGATGAGGTGAAGAGCAGATACTGTAAATTCTCATTGGCTCCTATAATTCAATTTTTTGTAGAAAAGATTAGCTCTAAACTGCTTTACGGTATTGAGCTTCTTGATGAATGGTCATTGAAACCCCTAGACCAGATTGAACGTGTTATCTGGCGCAAGATACTCAGTGTGTCAAACTCTGTGCCAACAGCTGCCATTAGACATTCATTTTGCCTCGTTTCTTTGAAAGCAAGAGGCCAATGGCGAATCTTAGCTTTATATGGGAAATTCCTTCAGCCCTGTGCAAAATTTATCATGCAACTGCTGAGGTGATGAGTCTGGGCTAGCACCCACTGTTAGTGTATTCACTGAGCGTTGGGAGACAATTTTGATGCAAATACTCATCACCAAAGAAGATCTGGTAAATAATCCTGTCAGGACCAAGCAAAAATTGTTTGACGATATTTGGTGTTCTAACCCCAAAATATTGCACGCTTATGTGTCTCTTGGGCAGCTTCCTAATGATCATAGAAGTAGAGAGACTTTGGATCCCTATCTTCTGAGGTACCCCGGTGATAAAAAGTTATGATTAGATTGTAGATAGTTTATTCTGATGAGGCCAAATGTAGATTTCGTCACAGGGATGGATTGGTTGAACCTATAGAGCATTCAGCAGTGGAATGTCGCAAGTTGAGATCTGGGAGAAACTCACACTTCCAGAGATTTTTTGGCATATGCAAGGATACTGATCAGGAATCATTCTGGGGAAAATGCATCTCAGGTCAGCAGACACATTTTGTGGTTTCTTTAGTGAATTTCTTACATAGTATGAATTTGAATGATTACCTTCCTTTTGTCCCAAAATTGAATAGTGACAGGTGCTGTGATAGTGAAGTGTAATTTTGCCTCTTTTTGCTTAGGAATGAGCGATTATTTTATTTGAAAGATTGCTGAATTTACTTTTATTAATCTCTCATGTTGTGAGTACAGGATTTGTATTTTATGTCAATTTTCATTAATTATTTTTTCTTCTTAAAGTTTTACTTTTTTAAGGGAGACTTTATTTTAACGAATAGACAAACAAAAAAAGAGACCTATTCAAACTTTTGTGAAGGTGAATGGATTCATACAAGCAGCACAGAACCATATTTCAATGAAGATGCTTATAAACAAGAACCAAAAACCCAACTGCCATAGACAATAATGGCCGACAGTATGAAATTCATAGGATGCCCCATTATGGCAAAAGAAGCCCTTATAGAAAAAACATCCCCAACAAACTTTCAACCAAATGTTACTTTTGCCCAAACAAACCGTCTAGTGTACAAATGGGCATGCAGCTCAATATGTAACGTACACCAACAATCCTTAACAACTTTACAACAGTTCCTCAATCACTATGTGAAACTAAAAGACAAAAGTAAAATAAAAACTTTACAAGCTATGGACTCCTGCCCAGTGCACATCCACACTGGACTGCGAGGACATTCATTAGCATAAATTTCAGGAACTGCTTGCAAAAGCACTTTTCATCACATCAAAATGTTATCAACACACCATTCTGCTATTTGAAATCTTGTGCACAGACTGTACCATGCAAAAACCCTGGCTCTCGAACTGCAAAATGTAAATAACATTCTCCTACATGGAACAGCCAAAGAACTCATTTGAGAAATAGAGCACATTCAAAGTAAATATTTTGGAACTGAAGTTGACTTTGAAAATTCCATAACCTCACAAGCACCATCCTCCTTACGAACACATACAAATAAATAAATCGCTAAGTACCAGACAAAGTTTGGGTCTGCTGTTAGGAGCTTTTTATAAAAAGAGCACAAAAATAGTAGGTATGGCCAACAAAATTGAAGGCAATAAGGAATCCCAATGGTTCCAATTAGCTTTATATCGAACATCAGAACATAAATACAAAATAACTGAGCCCTCAATAGTTTGCACGTACTGTAACACAAAGCCTGACAATAACCAAATGTCATCATGTGCTATCACTAATAACAGAAATATTCCCACTTCCAAAAATCATGCATAAAGGAAGGGTACTTCCCCTTATCAGGAAAGGTAATGTACACACAAAGGTTCTTGGGCAACACATTTGGTTCCATGTACAGAAGCCTTACCCATCAAGGTAAGTAACCGAGAGGTGTTAGCTCTGTTACTGTTTTCAACTACAAGGATCTGTTAAGCAGGGATCTGTTAAGAGGGGATCTGTTAAGCATGCTGAATATGACAATCTCATTCTTGGAATAAGGGGTGTGTGCTCTACACCAGGTATTTGTTATGCTAGGGTCCTTGAGCATTGAACAGTGATGGTGCCACTAGAAGAATACCTTTGCACCCGGATTTCTGTATGTAGCAACCATGTTATTGAGATGGGTGCCAGGTATCAGAGGAGGTGCTGATTGCAGACTATAAAATCAGTTCCATGTCATTTCATCGCAGGATTATTTTGGCTGGGTTTTTTACCGCAGATTTTCTTTTTTTTAAGACTCATCGAATTTCCCCCCAAACCACCCATCCCCTTTAATTTTTTTTATAAATTCCCGAACACCCACACCCACACCCACACCCACTTTATATATTTTTCTAACTCCCTAAAAGAATTTGATGAGTTTTTCCCACAAAAAATTGCGGTAAAAAAACACACGAAAAAACATCCAACGATGAAAGGACGTCATACCATAAGATCATGTTGATAGGGACTAATGAAGTGGAAGATGTTGTATGAGTGGCATGCAGTTTTGTGATGGGCAGTTGTTTGAGGATGCTGATAATGGTGAAATTATACTAGAGGTGTGTATCCCATGTCAAATAATGATCCAGCATAGGAATATCCCTGGTCCTATACTTATTGCCAAATGCATGCCTGCACACCTACAGGTGAACTACTTACAGGTCCTAAAACACTTTATGAACCAACAACCCCCATGATGTATGGCTCTTGAAGAGCATAGGAGCAGTGCGCATCAATCTGAAGCAAGACACAGTGTTACCTAGATTGCGACAGTATCCATTGTCAAGGCATGCAGATGAGGCAATACATGAGTCAAATGTGGTGTTGTGGCAGCAGGGCATTATAACATGGCAATATACCCTGTCAAAAAAGCAAAAGGGTCAAGTTGGAGGATGATACAGGATGTACGTCCATTGAATAACATTGTTGAAGACGAGCAATGAAACCCAAACCCTGCCACAATCATCTGCAATATATCAACTGAGGCCACACATTTTACTGTCATTGATTTGAAAATGCATTCTTTTCCATGTAATTGCACCACTATTCCCAATGTTTTACCTCGTTTACCTATCGTGGTCAAAGGTTCCAACACACCAGACTTCCTCAGAAGTACTGCGAGTCACCCAGTATTTTTAAGAGTGTTACACATGGATTTGGGCATATACATGTACTGAGTATGGTCATTTAGTATGTAGATGACCTCTTAGTGTGCAGCACAACAGAGGAATTATTTAGAGCAGATTCAATTACACTGCTGACACTGCTTGGAGACAAAGGTTATAAAGTAGACAAGGACACAATGCAATAATGTTGACTTCTTTTGCCATGATTTGTTGCTCGATGGTATGACTTCACAAGGTGCTCTTCTAGAGTGCTTTTGGACATGATGATTTCATGAATGGGCAGGCATGGCATTGGTATTCAGTTTGACTTTTGCTGTTCCTGGGTTTTTTCCCCCGGGAACTCTGGAAATTGTAGCTTACAAAAGCTGAGACAAAGGTAACAACACAATAGGTCCCAGATTCCATAGGGTGATGGACATGAGGACACATGTTAAATGGAATCTTGATAGCTTTGGAAATGGAGCTGTATGATGGCCTCTCTTGAATGCAGCACCAGATTAAACCTTGTGGAGGCCCCTAGGCAGTCAAAATGTGAGCCCCCCCCCTTGCAAATGATCTCCTGATAAGTTTTTAATTTCCTGCACAGCTTTATTTTGATTCATTATTGCGTGCCCCTAAAAGGAGTGAAGCCCATAGGCTGGTGCCTACATGGCCTAATGGCTAATCAGGCACATTGATTTTCCAAAATGTCACTTTTGTGGATTACTTAGAATGGTGTCCTGGACATGTGCACAACACCCGCAAACAAATGGTCATGAATTGATTAGACCGGGGACACATTATCCCTCAAATGTTTTGTGAGTGGACTGTCTCACAGAATGACCACGAGGCCCCTCAATGACCATTCTACCACCCTGTGGTTTTCTTCGAATTCAGCCTGAACTTAGCATACACGGCAGATATGTTTTTCACAATACGAGCCGAATTGTCTGAAATGACAGACCTGCGCTATACGAGTGAGCAATACCATTATTGCGAACAGGTAGCTCACATCTACCTTTTTACCCCCATGTCGGCATGCAGGTGAATTATACTCACAGCCCATGCTGACTGACAACAAGCATACCTCAAGTAGTCCAGCCCGAGTGATCACGCGCATGGACACAAGGCAAATAACAGATGACCGACTACTGTGGGTTATGAGAATCCTTGCCTCAGTCTTGCAATGATCTACACTGAGCAGCCATGTGGATTTGATAATGACCCACATATGTACTGAATAGTGGAATATAGTGGGACCTGGATCCTTTGGGGATACAATGGACAGTAATAACAGACCACATGGTCTACCATTAAGTTTTTGGACAACATTGTGCATGCCTACAATAAGTAATGCATAACTTCCCAGGCCAAACAGTCTTTTGTAAAATTCCTCTCACTAGGTCAGGAATGCTGAGGCAACCCCCCCACCCCACCTAGATGGAGCAGATGATCTAGAGATGACGTTGATGAAATTAAGGTCCTGAAGAAGATGACAAGAATAATTTTCTCATTGAAACCGGTAGACCACCACGACATCTGACAACCCCGAAGGACAACGGGATACAACAGAAGAAATACATAGAAGTTCTTAATGGAGAGATAGCATCTCCACTTTTTCCTTGGCGATACATCAACACATGACAATTTATGCGATACAGAGTACCCCACGCACAGGGTTGCTCTCTACCTGAAAGCATTAACAGGTTTTTAGTTTTCACCAATATTTGTTCTGCACAACTTAGGATGTCTAGTTGTTCAGTGTGTTGTCCTTTGTGTTGAACCTTATTTAACCATCAGGTCCACACCTCGTGCACTCACCCCAGTGGTGAATAAAGAAAAAAATCAAGGATGTGTGAACCCCATACAGATTAAGAAATAGCCCTCCAGGGAATGTACATGGAGGCATAGTGGATTGGGTTTACTCAATCACGGCTGTATGGAAACTGATAACATTGTAGAAACAGGGGTAGCACTCCTTTCTGTCCTTTTAGATAGGCGGTGCATCACCTCCCACCTAGGGACAGCAACACCATATAGGGATAGGGTGTTCTTCTGCCTAGGGAAGTTTGCAGCTAACACATTGAATGAGAATATTTAAACCAGTTTCTTTTTAAATGCATTTTGAGTGTGCTCCTAGAAGGTGTTCATATGTGTTATAACTATTACAGTTACTTTAGGAAATTATATTACCCACAACCAGATTCCCTGATGGTTGTGGTTACGCATGAATTGATTACACATTTTTGGTAAACTGACAAACGGCACCATGCTTGAATCGCCAT
Organism: Ambystoma mexicanum; assembly: GCF_040938575.1. Lineage (NCBI taxonomy): Eukaryota > Metazoa > Chordata > Amphibia > Caudata > Ambystomatidae > Ambystoma > Ambystoma mexicanum. The sequence continues at coordinate 1,396,349,363 of NC_090922.1, forward strand.
GTTTTGCCGGATGTGAGCGGATGCTGCAAGAACTTTTTCATTGCTCATCACATGACCCATCAGGAAAGTCTCGAACTCAAGGCTATGTTTATGATTCACTATTATCTCCACTCGGCCAGTAGTGCGCCGCGTCTTCATATTGTCATTTTCAAACTGAGGAGCTTCTATTTCAGCCTGATGGTCAGACGCACACAGACATGGGTGTATACATGAGCAGAGCAACAGAGAAGTCTCCAATGGCTTCATCATAATAATGTTTACAGAATCATAAGGCCTATCGCTCAATTGCAGCGGTGTGCAGATGTTCAGTGGGGCGGTGAGCTTCCTGTGGCAATGTGTTTCGAGGGAAACTGGTTCTACCACGTCACTGACACTTAGGTTTCATATAGGTCTTTATGGGAGGTTTACAGATTAGAGCATTTCAACCATTTGGGGAACGTTTCTTTGTTTTAATGAGGATTTCAGGCATTTTCATGGTGTTAGTTAAGATGTAAAGGGCAAAATTGTGATCTTTTTTTGTTGTTGCCGCAAGTGAAAAGATGCATCACCTCACTTGTGCCCCAAAAAAGCAGCAACCCAATTCTCAAAGGGCATCTGAGATGAGCTCCCTCAGATGCCATTTCTTCCCCCTTTGTGCAAATATGGGGGTGTTTCTAGACATTTTAAAGCACATCCCAAATTATCAAATGGGATGAGCTTTAACATTTTCAGAATCGAGTGACATTCCCCTGCACCTGTTGGGAACAGACACAGGGAGAGGTGCAAATCATGACTTCATTAGTTTTTGAAGGACGAAACAACAGCTGTCACACTAGCATTTTCAGCCCTCAAACGGTAATGGAAATGCATTTTGATTATTGCAAGCATTTCACTGAGATGGCCCTTTAACAGCCAGTCTTGGTGAAATGTGCTCCCAGCAACCATGGAGTTGCTGGGAGCCTGTCATACATTAGTGCATGGAGTATATCCTCACCCTAGTGTATGCAAGGGGGCTGGACACAACTCTTTGCACTATTGTCCAGCCCCTCCTGAAATGATCAGGTCATCTTGGAGAATAAGGTGATCTGAGAACTTCAGTAATGAACATGAATGAAACAAGTGCATTCTCTGTGCTCCTTTCCTTTATGAGTACCTGACCCTGGGTCGGCAGATTTTCCTATGCATTTTGGTGAAGAAGGTGCCTCCTTGTTGATAAACTGGAGTAACTCCAACATATCGACCGTACCTTATTTTCCAAGACCAAACTTAGTTGACTAATGTGGTCAGTGGAACTGTGCTATGTTTATCGTGTTGTGTGGGATTTAAACTAACCTCTAAATTTCGGTAATTCGGGACCTACATCTTTCATTGCACGTCTGAGAAATTAGAAGTGATATGTCATTTCAGCAGAAACATAAATATCCTTCTGGGTACAAAAGCCTCATTCCAAGGTTGATGGTAATTACTGCCAAAATTGGTTACTGTTACCGCCACTTGATCTTGTGTGTTTACCCCAGGATTACAAGTGGTGGTAAGTCTGTGTAAGTCCCCATTTTTTTTCCATGGGAAATTTGGCGGAATGATCACGAGCAGTAAAACCGCTGCAATAATGGCACAGATGTTTGGTGTTAGAGTATTTACCTCCAGCAGGATGCTAAAGGTAAATCCTTCACTTCAACCCCAAACTCGGGATTTGGCGGGGCGATAATTGCTGCAACTCCACTTTTTTATCGCTCCGCCAAACTGAAAAGGAGGCCCCAACTGCCAGAGTGATAGATAAGAGCATCTTGGGGCAACTACAATGCAAAATAAAAAATACCTGCGTTTGAACATCTTCCTGTCTACACCGAATAGGGGTTAAGATGTGTATAACGTTCCAAGTTAGCGAGGTCAGTGGAAACAATACAAGGGGAACTTTTACACAATGAGCCAGGGGCATCTTTAGGTAAACGCCTTGAATTATACATGGCTACTATGGAGTCTGTAGTGGCTACTGTCCATGGGCGGCTCATCCATAATGGGCGAGGGGGCGTCAACCCACCGGGTCTTGGCCCCCTTTAACCCATATGCAGGAGCCAGTCCAGAAAATAGGAGCACTCCCTCAGCTGTTTTTTTTTCAGCTGAGGGAGTGCTCTTAATGGTGAAAGGGAAACTTCCCTTTCAGAGTTACATTTCCCCAGCCGCGAAAACTCAATGAGCCATGCAAGGCTGGGGGCGTTTGCTTCCCAGCCTTGCATGGCTCATGGGAAATGCAGGCTGGGGAACTGCACGTTTGTATGAGCAAGGAGGCACAGAGGTGGGTGGGGGGGCTATGGACCCAGGCTCAGGCCCTTTGCACACATGAACAGGAACCAGGAAACTTCCAGATTCATTTTCATGCTTGCAGGGGGCTGGAGCATTCAAACCTCCGGACCCACGGCAGAAGGTAAGTTTGTATATGTACATTTTTTGAAAATTAAAATTATGTGTATGGATGCGTGCATGCTTGTGTTATGAGTGAATGCATGATGGGTGCTCCTGCAAATGAAAGAGTGCTTGGTGTGTGTAAGTTGTGTAAATGTGTGTGTTTGTATGTTTATTTAAATGTGTATGGATGCGTGTATTCTTGTGTTTTGAGTGAGTGCATGAGGGATGTTTGTGCAAATGAAATGAGTGCTTGCTGTGTGTATGCTGTGTGTCTATCTTGTGCAAATATGTGTTTGTTTATTATTTGAATGTGTGTATAGATCTGTATATGCTTGTTATGAGAGAGTGCATAATGGGTGCTTGTGTGAACGAAAGAGTGGTTACTGTGTGTATGTTGTGTAAATGTGCGTATTTGTATGTTTATTATTTAAATATGTGCATGGATGTGTGTATGCCTGTGTTATGAGTGAGTGATGATAGGTGCTCGTGTGAATGAAAGAGTGCTTGCTGTGTGTATGTTGTGTAAATGTGTGCGTTTGTATGTTTATTATTTAAATATGTGTATAAATGCGAGTATGCTTGTGTTATGATTGAGTGCATGATGGATGCTTGTGAATGAGACAGCGAGTGGGTGCGTGTCTGCGCGTGTGCGTGTGTGTTTTTCTGCTGGTCCGAGATGATTTTGGCGAGTGGGGGTAGGAGGTTAAAGATACCTGTATTGCACAAACCTCCTCCCCACCGGCCAATATTAGCTCTCTGTCTGAGGTTCCGTGTGGCCTAGGGGACAGGGATGCTATTTATGTGCTGGACATCTATGATCGATGTCTAGTAAAAATATACCCTACCTGCCCCCTTGACCCTCCCAGTAACTTGCATAAACACTTGTGTGTGTGTTTGGCGCTGTGCGGCCCAGGCATGGTATATTTGTACTGTACATCTATGATAGATGTCTATTAAAAAATAGTCTGCGTTCGTGTGTCGCTGTGAGGCCTGGGGACAGGCATGGTATATTTTGATGGACATCTATGATGGATGTCCAATAAATAATACCATCCCTGCCACCTGGTCCCCTGGCATACACACATAACCACATTGACTGTGTGCATGTGTGAGGAGCTCGGGACCCAGGGGACAGGCGTGTCATTTTTCTTTTACTGGGCATCCATGATAGATGCTCCCAGTGCCCCCCCAGTGTCTCGCAATCACATTCATAATTATAGTGATTATGTCTGGCTGCAAGGCATTGGCACACCATGGAGCAGGCATGGCATGTTTTACTGAGCATGGTTATGTTGCTAGACTTGCATTTTAATGCAGCCAGTCTTGCCATTTCTTATTGTGGTACGACATTTTGTATTGGCCCTCTTTGGTAAAGCAAGCATCATAAGTGTTATTATGAAGCAAGACTGGCATTTTTTTATGCAACCAGTCTAGCCATTTATTACTGAGGCTAGAAATGTTGTATTGGGCATCTTTGATAAAGCAAGCAGGATCAGTGGTTTATTCTTACTATGGCATGACATTGTGTATTAGGCATCTTTGTTAAAACGAGCATAAGTGTTATTATGTAGCTAGACTGTGATTTCAATGCAGCCAGTGCAGTCATTTTGTATTGTGGTATGGCAATTTGTATTGGGCATCGTTGGTAAAGCAAGCATGAAAAGTATTATAAAGCAAGACCATCACTTGTATGCACTTAGTCTAGCCATTTCTTATTGCGGTATGACATTTTGTATTGGGCATCTTTGATAAAGCAAGAAGTGTTATGTAGCTCGACTGACATTTTAGTACAGCCAGTTTGGACATGTTTTTATAATTTGGCCTGCATTTTTAATGGTAAAGCCAACTAGAGTTAAGTGCTCACATTGGGACACTGCCATATATTTACAGAACAAAAATGGATATACCCTACAAAACACAATTGCAAACTGTTTGGCTTTTTAGCCAATTTTTCTAAAACGTGTGCTGTAAAATGCATCAGTTTCACCCATTATTTAAAATAAATTCATGGGGGGAGAACAAACGCAAGTCTCTGGTTAAGATATATTCACCCTGATTCATGGAATTATTTGCGCATAAAACGCACATTTGTGCGCCATTCTTCCTGAAAATCCCTGAAAATCCCCATACCTTAAACAGGGATTTTCGGGCAGAAAGGCGCGCAAATGTGCATTTTACGCGCAAATAATTCCATGAATCAGGTACATTGTCTCATTAATAAAAAATGGAACGCATTACCGAAACTAAAACAGCAAATCGTCAAAGCAATGTTTACATGCCACCATTCAAGAGGAAGGAACAAAACAAGGGAAGGGGCCCATTTCAAATGAAGGAATAGGTTAGCCTGAGCTTCCGCGAGCACAAGGTATTTCCCAAGTGGCACCTGTAAATGCAAGGCGCCAGAGAGATTCATTTTGAAGGTCATACCGAAATATCATGCGTTGGTCGGCTACATCCAGGCAGGAAATGAATTGAATGTTTAGGCTGATGGCCATGAAAGTGCTACCTGTATCGTGCAATTAGAGTCGATGCAGAATTCTGATACTCTCTGCTGGCTTTGATCCCCCCCTTAATTGGAGATCCGCGAACACTACTGGGAATGGTTGAAGGATTCGGCTGAAAGAAGAACGCATTTGAATGAAACACATTTGGGCTAGGGGGATAAACTGATCCTTTCTCCAAGCAACTAATTTGTCTGATTTGCATGCAGCCACGTGTTTGTAAGAGCTGGATGTGCGGTGGCTTTAATCAGTAAAGCCTTGTTGTTGTTGGCTGTCAAACTTTGTTACTCCAGAAAGATGCTGCTGTAGTTTTGGATTCAAAGCTTATCATGCTTATAAATAAACTACTGTTGGCACAGTTAGGAGAGGTTGGCAACGGTTGGCTCAATAGATGTTTTGGACTACAACTCCCATCAGTTCTGGTTAGGGATCATGGTAGTCTTAGTCCACAACATCTGTGCAATCATGGGTTGCAAACACTTGGCATATTGCATAACAAGGTGACCATCGAAGTAATACTTGGGTACTAGTTATGTCGCAGTACTTCCAGTCATTTCATGAAGCGACAAAAAGCACATTTTGCATGTTTATGCCCTGCCCCTGTGTACATCAACATTCATGCCACGCAAGACCACAAACCCACAGCAAAGCACCAATTGCCACAACCTAAGGTAGAGTGCCACTTGTTGACCCCAGAGCATAACCAATTTAAACACAGAAAAATTATCAGCAAAGTCTGGTGAATTTTTAAATTTGTTTGGCACAAATATGCACAAAAACCAGAACTCAAAAGTGTTTGGGGGAGGTTCTGGAGGAAATGTTTTAAAAAATAGATTGAAATAGTGCGTTTTACAGTACAAGTTGAAGAAAATGTCACTAAAAAGCAATATAATTCACGCTTCTTTCTGTAGAGGAGCCGAGTAAATATGCCGATAGAAGCCAAGTCACCAACAGTAGATATACAGAAAATCCTAAGATTTGACTTGCTTCTGTAAAGTACATTTTCATGCTGCTTGTGCTCAAAGGAAATTATGAAGCCTGACTCAACATCTGTCAGAACTGCCAGTCTAAAAATATATTTTCATGTTACCCCCCTTCTCAATACTAAATAGCAGCATTGCCACTACAAAACATATTTCTAATGGATTCCTTTCTCCCAGAGTACTCAACTTATAATTATCTACAATCGCAAACCTGTCTTTTACAGCCACATTGCATTGCAGCTCTGCGTGGACTCTGCTCAGCATTGACGGCACCCATGAATCCAGATGTGTCATGAGTGGCATATATGGAGCCACTGGCTGCACCCCATGACCTCAGTTTGTTTTATCCGCAAGCTCAGAATACTTTTGTAACATGCCACTGTTAATATATTTGATCTCATTATGCATCCACTGAAGGCGTCGTGTTTGAAAAGAAGGGCAGCTCAAAACCAGCAGATGTCTCCATCGAACCAAACTGACATGGAGCTCGTCTTATCTCAAGACATTACACTTTTTATAGCAGGAAGACCACAAATTAACATTACTATGCATAATAATGAACACAACTTAATCCCACCACCCTCATTGGCTACCAACTATAGAACATGCTAATCCCCCCCATGGTCCCTTGACCGATTGGCCACATACACTCTACCCCCATTCTCCTAGACATGTAGTCTCCTACTTTGTCACTGCTGAACCCAATAGGTGATTGGTGGGTTATTATCAATAAGCTCATTAATTTGGGGCCACCATGTGATGTGCACCCCCAGTTCAGACATGATCAAAGAACCTTGACAAGGACAACCCTGCTTTTGATTAGACAATGGAGCACATAAGCTGCACCCGACCTCCTGTCATCATGAATCACTACACTTTCCCGACACAGTTCTCTTATGTCCTCCCTACCCCAGGTGCTCAGGGATAACATGACCAGGACACCACTCTTAAATCTGAATTTCGAGGATTTGTTTGCTTAAGTTGCGTGTCTAGGTGCAATTCGTGTGGAGTGGCCATCCGGGTGAGGGCAGTAGTGTTCTACATCTTTGCATGGCTTATTGGCACTGTTGAGCTTTGTGCCCTATTCCCATAAATGTGCCCTTCAATGGGCACATCCCTTCCTGCTCTTTTGCCAACTAACTTTGTCACCCATCACATTCAGGTCCCGCAGCAGGATACAATTAGTGCCTATCTGTGTATCATGAGTGCTTCTGACCCAGGCTTCTCTCCTGGGGAAATAGAAAGGGAATTTGTTTTCGGAGCTCAACTAACAGAAATGCAGCTCCACATCAAGGCCTGTGTTTTCATCTGTTCATCGTGGATTAGGCCTTAGATCTAAAATGCCATTGCGTATGTCTAATTGACACACTGACCTTGCTATTACCATACTACCTTGCTGGCTCCTTATTGTGATTTTTTCTTCCCTCCTTCCTGCACATCACGCTGCCCTACGTCACTACACTACATCAACTAAACATAGGGCCTATAATGCTGCCTTGTGCATAACCTCTGCAACCGCAACATTAATACATCTGTTGCCCTTTCTGTGCTGCTATATGTGGGTATCTAAAATGTGTCAGACCTAACTAATAAAATGTATATTCTGTCTGTGGCACTCTGATTGCATAATTTTGTTCTCCAATAGGTTTTCCTCCACCTGAACCTCTTTATCTGACTGAGACGCTGTATTTGCATAGCACCAATCCCCCTTTAGTTAATACTCCATTAACCAACCTGTCTTCCTTCCTTCTGTAATCATCCTTGGGTGCCCATGTTCTACACATGTGACTCATTTCCCCCACCTCAGGCTTACTCTTCTGGGATGCTAGTCATGAAGCAGCACCCAACAGTATCTTCCCTAAGGGCTCCTGGTACACCTTGAACTTCCAGATCAGTAAATCAGTAAACACGTAAATGGTCAATGCTATTTTGTCACAATCCCCTTTATTTTTATATATATTCTTTCACATGGGGTACACACAAAGCAATGTTTGCTTCACTCAAAAAATCATCGTTTTTTTATTATTTTATACCCACAGATCTTGTATGAATCTGAACTTAAAAACCACACAAATGCTAATGATCCATATATACACATTCCTTGGCCAAACATTGGGCCTTTACATAAAATTTTACACATTAATATCAACATAGTACATTTCTCAGACCCATATATGAGACACTGATAATCTGTAGTATTTTTTTTTACATTTCTTTGCTTTGTTATATGGGGCCTGCCCTGGTTTAAGCAGTGCTGACAGTTGTTATATGATCAGGTCGACACACTGTGTTTCGGCTGTCTTTTCACCAAACTGCGGTGTCAGAGATAAGCGGCCTTCATCAGGACGGAGATAATTTAGAAGGTTCACAAGCATATGTGCGATGTGACTAAACAGGGGGACAAACAAGAGGTGGTGACATATTACTTTGTACACGAACGTGTCACTACGTTTTTGAAATTATATGAGCCAAACAATAGGCAGGCGTCCTGCCTGTTTTGGTAGTGGCCCAGTTCAATCCTTGTAGGGCGTGGGGGGGCCTACGCTTGAGATCCACTCAATGGAGGAAATCAGTGCCACTCATCTAAATCATAAAGCAGCGCTTAGTGCCCCAGGAACCCTTAGGGAAGATACCATTGAGTGCAGCCCATTGGCTGGAGAAGTGGATATTGGAATAGTGTTACAAGAGACACTATACTAGACCTCTGGAATGGAAAATATGAATATATTTTCATTTTCAGAAGAGCGCTATCAAAAGCTGATAAAGGACCCTCCTCTGTTTCAGCGGAACACGGAGGCCTGAACATCTATAATAAATCAGGATAAGCTGGAAATAATAAACCAGAAAAATAAAAAACTGATAAGGACTGAACAACACGAGACATTTATGTTAGTGTACTGAAGGCTGGAATTATCCCCGACGGACTACAAGTCCACAATATTCTGAGGATTTTTATCGACAACCCTGATTCAATGAAAATTTCAGTGGAGCGGCAACCAAATGCTCCAGAGACTGGATCATACTGATAATCGAAACAGCAGAGGAAGAATGTAAAATCCAGGGAGAACAGCTGGCTGAACTAGAAAAGGATTTTTTGGACAGCCAAACTATTTCAAAGGCAAAAATGAAATTGAAAAAGTTGGAAGAAGAAATTAACAAATTTAGACAACTAAGTGAAGACAGAAAAATACAGAAATTATAGAAGGACAATTATAGAGAAGAACGTACTTATTCTTTTCTGAGAGAAACATTCTACACTGAACAAAACCAAAACCCTGGGAATAGGAGACAACAGAGTTACGTGACATTCTCTAATACATCAGCCTCCTTGAGCGATAACTACCAAGAGTCCAGCACATCAACAGGTGGAAGAGGCCCTGGAAGTAGAGGCTAGGGCCCACCGAGACAACAGGGTTTTCACAGGAAGGGGGTAAAGAGCCCGAAACAGAAGAAACCAACCACAATACGACAGAATGAAAACCCGCCAATGGTACCAGAACCAATAAAAGACAATCTGGCCATCATCAATCTCTCATCGTACAATCTGAGCCAGACTGAACTTAACCCTTTTTGAACTAGTGTATACGTTGTGCCTGTAGCCAAGATTGATCCGTTTCATAGTGAAATACAACTATGGAAGTTCTTTAGTAACATCAAATTAAAAATTTCTTTGGAATCCATTTGCCTACACAAAGAGATAACATGCCCAGGATCGAAATAGAAAACCAAACAGGCCTAAAAGTGAAATCCAGGTTTATTCCCCCAAGCTATAATTTACCTGCAGAAATAACAGCATTTGAGAATTTAGTTATTAAACAAACTCTGGAAGTACTCGACAAAACAATCATCAGCCTGACAATCTCAGCAGAGATGAACGACTGTGCCTGTCATCCCTACGTAAGAATACCCAAATCACCATTAAACCAGCAGATAAGGACGGAGGGATTGTCCGGCTAAACACTGTGAAATACGAAGCAGAATGTGAACGACTGCTGGCAGATGTAGCTTCTTGCAAGAAACTCCCCGGGAACCCCACACAATATATACAGCAAGAGATGGAGTCTTGTTAGACATGCACACAACCAAGAGTGGGTATGTGATGATGAAAAAACGTTCCTTACAAAATAACACCTGAAGACACCGGCTTTTTACATCTTTCCCAAGGTGCACTAGAATAGGATAGATCCACCAGGGAGACCCATTGTGGCAGCCATTGACTATCTTGAAACCCTTATCCGTATATACTGAATATTTTTTAAAACCCTTTGTGAATACTATAGAATCATATGTTAAGGATTCGACCCATATGATAAATCTACTTACCACAATCTGAAGAGGGGAAGAGGAACTCCTAGTAACATTAGATGTGGAATCTTTGTACACCTCAATCCCACAACGCGAATGCCTTGATATTTTGTACAGTATACTAGAGAGATGTGGGAATCCATCAAAACCACCCAGTGGATTTATTGTGGAATGTCCGAGGTTTGTAATGTGTGAAAAAGTTTTTTTTTGAGAAGCAAATATACCTACAAAGAAAAGGAGTCAGTATGGGGGCCACATATGCCCCTGATGCGGCAAATCTATATATGGCCCACTTTGACTCTTTATACATGTTTTCTATCTACAACCCTTTGGCTAACCACATCAGGGTATTAAAACGTTATATAGATGATGTGTTTTGCATTTGGTCTGGCACAGAGACTGATTTATTCATCTTCTTCTATTGGCTCAGCAGCTGCAATGATCATCTTAATTTTACCATGGAACTAGATCATCAAAGAGTGAGTTTCCTGGACCTCACTATCTACAAAAGGGATGAGGGATACGCCAGTACCCTCAACAGAAAACTCTCAGCCCATAACGGGTTACTGCATTACACCAGCATTCATCCGGCAGGGCTAAAACTCAATCTGCCATATAGCCAGTTTCGTAGAATTCGGATTAACTGCAGCACACAGGCAGATTTTATACATCATGCAGAGCATTTCAAAAAGAGATTTACTGATAGGGGCTACCCCAGAAAAATGGTAAGACAATTTCAAGAAGGCAGCTAATACCGACTGGGAAGTGGCACTTGCCAAACATAACAGAGAAAAACTAGAAAGACTTGTATGTTTCACGACTTTTGGACAAGCAAGCGACCAGATAAAAAGAATAATAAAAAAATGGCATTTGGTAAAACATCCAGGGACTTTAAATAGAAAACCTCTATTTGCTTTTTTTTAAAAATGCCAATCTACGTCAAACACTGGTACAAACATACAAAACGACAAAGAAAAAAGAAGGAATGCTGACGCTCTGAGGCCTACCAGCTGTGAAGGGTCACCACAAGAGTGCCAGATGTGTAGCCTGCAATTTTACAGTTAAAAAAAGATTGTTTGAACATGGTACTCTGAAAGAACTGAGAGAACATACAAATTGCAAGAGCAAATTTGTGATCTACATAATTGAATGTCCATGCAAATTCTGTATGTGGGAAAAACCATTTGCGAAGTGAGGCAGAGGATATCAGAGCATCGCTCGTGTATTAGAAATCAAATGCCTGACAAACCACTTGTTGAACATTACAAAGGACTGGGACATTCTGACAGAGACCTCATCTGGTTTGTCATACAGACAATAGGTCCCCATCCTAGAGGCAGGGATATGGCAGCACAGCTCTACAAACTAGAGCAACGTTGGATTTATAATTTAAACACTGTTAGGAACAGATTGAACATCTCAATGGAATGGAACAATCTGATCCTCGCCTAAATTAATTTCAGCCGTATGACCCTTGTCATACTCAGGGTCCTTTAGGACTCGGACTCGTAGGTGGGACGAATAACTCAGGCATGTGCTATACTCCCCCTGGATTTACTGATGCCGGGGTATACCATCACTTGGCTACATTATTCTGTTGCATATATAAAACATTGTTAAAATAAACATGTATGCACAATGATGTACTAATGCCATGAAAATTGTGTGACACTATGGGCCTGATTCACAGAACGTTTTCCTATGGGATTGCACCATTATAAAAAGCTTCTGTGAATCACGCCCTATGTGTCTTGATTGTGTCTCGCAATGAAAGACACTGGTTGGGCAGGAAGAGGTGACACATGGGATAGCGATGATGCTGTTGGTTGATTCTCTTAATGTGTGTGCCCCTTAGACTAATGCTTAGTGCACAAATATTGTTTCTCTATGAACTGTTGCATAGATCCTTAATCGTGTACAAGTAATATTGCACTGCTGTTAAGAGCGAGACATGCGCAGCAATTCAAGAAATTATTTAAAAGTGTATAGTCAGAAATACATGTTATGTGTGCGCTCATTAGACTAATCAATAGAGCAGAAATATTGTTTCTTTATGAACTGTTGTACAGATCCCAAATCATCTATATGTAATATTGCAAGGCCCTTAAGAGCAAGACAAACGCAGCAATATGAGAAATGACAAATGATCAAAAAGGTTTTGGTACATGCTGTATTTATTTATTCAATTGCATAATAATTTAAATATTGGTGATTGTATGTCAACAATAGTTTGCAAGTGACTGGGATCCAAATGCATGTTGTTTTGGTACAAACGCACATACATGTACACACTTCCAAAGAACTAGGAGTCTGGCTTATTGTGATTTTGTGTTAACCTCGAGTCTGTACAAAATGGCCACCAGATTTGCAGGCCCTTAAATAACTGCATGGTTGTTTAGTTCAGTTTCTTAGAAACCAGGAACTCGGAGCGCACTTTCCCGCAGGAACCGTGAGCACAGCATTACACATGGCTCTGCTGGTAAATATTATTAAAAAGGGCTCTGTTACTAGTCTCTCAGATGGTACGGGCACTTTTACTGTAATGGGCACAGCTCCAGTTCTAGACATCGCCACCCTATTTACGAGAGTTGTCAAGGACCGGGCAATTCATTACTAGAATTTGTGCATTTATTTACGTAATTGGCCACCGCAAAACAAAATAGTAGGATGGACACTCGATTGATAGAACACATGGAGGATCGCATAGGAAACTGTGGTGATGGGCACTCTCTGGCTCTATCAATCTGGGACCTGGCTAATCGCAGAGCGAGTGCGCAATGTGGTCTAGGGATACTGTATGACTACCCACGCGGCGTTAGAGGGATGTTGGGTGGCCCTCCATTAGTCTTTACACTGGGCACACTTCTAACCCACACAGGGGATCCCCCACGTCGCGGGGGCGCACTAGACACCATATTTTGCGTGTGGCCATTTCAACTATATATAAAGAGTGATGGAGACAGTGTTGAGCGGAGTAAAGAACATTATTGTGTTCCAGGATGATGTTCTGATATATGCTAGTTCCACTGAAGAGCATGATGAAGTGTTGAGACAGGTGTTGAACAGATTGGGTGAGGCAGGGTTGACAGTGAAAAGGAGCAAGTGTAAGATTGCGGTGCACAGGGTAGAGTATCTTGGACATGAGATAGATGAACAAGGGGTGAGGCCTAAGAGAAATTTGGTGGAGGCAGTGAAAGGTGCACCTGTGCCTGAGAGTAAGGAACAAGTGAAATCATTTTTAGGATTGGCCGAATATTACCATAAGTTCGTGAAGGATTTTGCCAAGGTGTCCATTCCTCTTAGAATGTTGCTCAAAAAGGGTGTGAAATTTGAATGGTCAGCAGAATGCGATGTGGCTTTTGAGTGTATCAAGCAAGCGGTGAGTGGAGCGCCATCCATAGGTAGATTCGATCCTAAGGATAAGATTGTTTTGGTGGTTGATGCAAGTATGCTTGGGCTGGCAGCAACATTGGTGCAGTATGACAGGGACAATACAGAGAGAGTTAATTGTGTTTGCGTCTAGGACGCTGAGAGGTGCGGAGTGCAAATATTCTGTTATCGAAAGGGAAACCTTGGCCATGTTCTGGGCTGTGAGCCATTTTAAGTATTTCTTGTGGGGAAGAAAATTTGTGGTCAGGTCGGACCACAAGCCCATGGTTCAGCTTTTTGAGAGTGGAAGATGGGCTTTGGGTTCCCCAAGGATTAGCAGGTGGGGTTTGGAACTTCAGAATTTTAACTTTGATGTAAGCTATTTGCCAGGAAAGAAAAATGTGGTGGCAGACTGCCTGTCAAGACTGCCAGTAAACAGTAATATTGTGGAAGAAAGGGAGGAAGAGGAGGAGTCAGTAGTGGCAGAAGTACAGAATGCGGTTAGGAAGGAAGAGTGGACACAGGAAGAAGTAGATGAGGATCTTAAGCTAATAAAGTGTTGGCCAGTGAGAGGGTGGCCAGCCAAAAGAGACCTAGACAGTAAATTCAATACCTGGTGGGAGATAACGGATGAGTTGAATTTGTGTGAAGGCAGGCTAAGGAGGGGTAGGTGCATTGTTCCCCCACAGTCACTGAGGTCCGTTTTGGTGAAGCTGGCACATCAGGGACATCCTGGAGAAGCTGCCATGAAAAGGAAATTGAGGTAGAACTATTGGTGGCCGGGAATCGATAGAAGTGCTGAAGGGTATGTCAAACATAAATCCCTACAGACTGCTTTGTTACAGTTCTTTCCTTTCTACTTCTAGGTCCCATTCACCATTCAATGACAGACCTGTAACTTGCAGGAATTAATTCCACCTTGTCCTGGCATACCTCCACTTTGATGGGTAGGATGGGAAAAACAATTATTTATAGATAATATAATGTTGTAATTTACCCCAATTGTACTGGGTCACTAAGCGCTGCTTTATCATTTAGATGGGTGGTGCTGATTTCCTCCATTGAGTAGATCTCAAATGTAGGGTCCCCCTCCACCCCTAGTAGGAATGAACTGGGCCAGTACCAAATGGTAGCACGCCTGACCATTGGTTGGCTCATATAATTTCAAAAACGCAGTGCCACGCTCGTGTACAAAGTAATACATCACCTCCTCTTATTTGTAAAACACTGTTAAGACATATCGCACATATGCTTGTGTACCTTCTAAATTATCTCTGTCCTGATGTAGGCCACTTACCTCTAACACCGCAGTTTGCTGAGAAGACGGCCGAAACACACTGTGTTGACATGATCATATAACAACTGTCAGCACTGCTTAAACCAGGGCAGGCCACATACAACAAAGCAACTACATTGAAAATAAGATACTGCAGATTATCAGTGTCTCATCTATGTGTCTAAGTAATGTACTATGTCGATATTAATGTGCAAAATATTGTGTGATGGCCCGATGTTTGGCCAATGAATGTGTATATATGGATCATTTGTATTTGTGTTGTTTTTAAGTACAGATTCATACAAGACCTGTGGGTATAAAATAATAAAAAACAGATGTGAAGTAAAAATTGCTACTTGTATACCCAATGTAAAAGAATATATATATAAAAAGAGAGGGGGGTGTGACAAAATAGCTTTGACCATTTATGTGTTTACTGATGAAACAACACCCTCCATCTTCAGCTAAATCGACCCAGCATTCAATATAATTTTCTGGCTCTGGTGGGGGTGTGTTCACTGTCTCCAGGGGGTCCAAAGGCTGTCTATTTTTACCTTTCTTGGCCTTACATGCCCAACCCATCAATATGGGTGAACCTGTGTTTTGTGAGAGGAGGAGCTTTACCCAACCTAATTGAAATCATCATTGTGGAACTCTTTGGCAGTGTCTTTGTGCAGCACCTCAGGATCGTTTGACAGGAACAAAAAATGACTAACAAAAATACTATGATGGGAACCAACATTGGAAATACTATTTTAACCATGATGGGGCCCATGAAAACATGGTATCAAACCAATCATCTGTATTCACTCCAGCTTCATTGTTCATGGCAAACCTTAAATTGTGACAGGCCCCTATCGCATGGGACAATGCTGCACTGTCAGCATCATTTGGGGGTATGTATACAGGACAGTCCAATTTTCTTGCACACTCCCCACTCCATAGCTGTGAGCAGTTCCAGAATATATCTGTTCTGGGTGGTCATAAGTCTAATAAATCTCAACTCACTCTTTATTGAGTTGAGGCCCTGCTTAGTCTTGTTCGCCATCTGGAACACCCCCTATCTGGATATCTGCAGCCATTTTGCATTTGCTGCAGTCAAGATACCAGGTAATACAAAAGGGAGGCAAAAGAATGTCCGTCTTGGTGACCAACCGGTATTGATCCAGCATTTCTATCAGCTTCTTAGAGGAGTCTTTGGATGGGTTATTTGATCTCTTCCGACCGCAACCTTTTAGTGAGCAACAAAGAAACTGGCTTAAGAATTGGAGGGTTAGTTGGTTCAGCAGTGGCAAATTATGTTCCCCAGTCACCAATGTTACTGCTACCTCTTCCCTTCTGGGAGCAATCTGTTGAGTGAGCACTTTAATGCACTTTGTTAACTCAAGGAAATACCCATGAAACACCTCCCCTAAAACTCCTGATGCCCTGAGAGCATCTGATGTTGTGCGAGTAAGAGGTGTGTACATCCTTCTCCTGGTCACTATTTAGTGATGATCTTTGCTGGGCTACTATGTAACAATGCAGTTCGGGCTAGACTGCCACATTTGGTGTGGAACCAAGCCTGACTTCCATATGGTATTTCCCCTTTTGAAATGGCTTGGCAGGTGAACAACAATTGTCTGGAGAGTTGCCCAGAGCGATGCCAGAGGTTAAAAGTAATTCTAAATCTTCCAGCCATCATACCTTTTGTTTTGCTTTGCTTGCCCAGTTTCCTGATCAATCGTTTCTGAGCCATCAACAAAAAGGACTTCCCCCTCCTTCTAATGCATCCTCCAGTGCTTACAGTAGATCATCTTCAGGGTCTGCATGTGTCACAATCATGCAACGGGTATAGCAATACATGTGACAGAATTCGCTGTGCAGCATCTTACAATATGAATGGATGGTATCAATAGAATTACTTCATAGGCAGAGGCCCTCTGTGCTGATTTAGAGCCTTCCAGTATGGTGAAAACAGCATGCTCTACATATAATGTTACTGAGCAGCACATAGTGATGGTCAAACTTTTGTCAACAGCAAATGCCATTGTGGCCAATGCCTGTTTGCAAGGTAATTGGACCGTGCATCAACAAATCTAAATTACCACTGTAATATAGTAGGGACTTGTGCCTCATGAATTATTGCTGAGCCAATACAGCAGTCATCATTTGCTGTTTGAATATAAAAATAGATACAATTCTGTTTTGTAATCATGGGTTGCCAAAACCAGGGCATTACTTATAGCATTTTTCGATTATGCAAAACATATCACCATTCTCCTATCCAGGTCAGTGACCCCTTCCTTTTCTGTAATTCTTTGAGTCCTTGCAAGAGATCTTTTGTTTAACTAGAATAGTCAAAAATCAAAGCTCCTCAGAACTTAGGCAAACTCAGGAATGGCAACTGTAGTAGGCTATGGTGTATTCTGCACTGCAACAGCTCGTTCAGAAGTACATTTTTTACCTGCTGATATTTTTTTGTCCCAAACACAACTTAATTCTGGCAATATTGCATTATATAATTGTCTATGTTGTACACTTTGTCTGAAAGCAATGTCAAATGTGTGATGGAGCCTGCTACACACATCTCTTCTGTTGTGCTACATACTAAAAGTTCACCGACATACTGAATGATTGTGCTTGGCACATGTATGTTGCGCAAATCAATGTGTAAACCTACTCAGAGAATCATAGTACCTCTGTGGGAGTCTGATGTGTTGGAATCACTGTTCGCAGTAAGGTATTGAGAATCAGGGTGCAATCAAAAAGAAATTGAATTTTTCATATCAATAACAGTGAAATGTGTTGGTTCCTTGGGTATGTTGCGCAAAATTGTAGCTGGGACTGGTACGAGTGGGAATTCTGCTTCCACTTTGTTATTTAATGGGTGTACAACTTGACCACTTTGCCTTTTTCACAGGGTATGTCACTGTAGTATACAGGGACTCTGAGGGTACTATAATGAGGTGCCACCACAATGCAACAATTGTCTCAAGTATCCCTTTATCTGCTTCCCTTGATAATGGGTATGGTTGTACTCTGGGTATCACTGCCCCTGGCTTTAGCTTAATACGTACTTCCGCAATACTTTTCAAGAGGCCTACATGAATAGGGTTGTCCGTCTAAGTGCCTGGGACCTGTAACAGGTCATTTTGTAAATGTGTAGGCATGTTCTTAACAAAAAGTATAGTGCATGGGGCAATCCTATGATGAATCATTATCTGAGAGGGAACACACACCTCCAAAATCACCTCGCTGTCATTATCGGCATCTTCAAACAACTGGCCATCTGCTACCCCACTCAATTGCTGGACAGGGTCAATACAAAATCAGTTTGCCACTCACCCCCCTCTTCTTCTGTCCCTATGAGCACTATTGTGTAATCTGCAATGAGCACCCCCTCGAGATCTAGCATAACAATAGTACCTGGGACATGGTCTTGGGGCACAGCTGGTCTGAACAAAAATTGAGATGGTACTCACCATGGCTTGCTTTGAACACTTGGCACCCAACTCAACAATACTGTTACTCCATACATAACGACATCTGGGTGAATGTGTGCTCCCCTATGGCACCGTCACTGACCAATGCTCTCGTTATTGCCAAACCTCTGGCATAACACATTCCTGGTGTTGAACACACTGCCCCTTCTTTTGAGAATGAAATGGTAATTCAGTTTTGCTTAACAAATCCCTTCTCAGCGAATTTACTTGAATCGCTTTTGAGAACAATAATGGTCCTAATACCTCTTGGTAACCTCCCTTGTTGGGTAAATCTTCTGTGAATGGAACTGATTGTATTGCCCCAGAGAATCCCTGCATGTCCATTACTGTACCTCATAAGGGGATGCATCCCTCCTTTATACATGATGTTGTTGCACTTGTTTCAACCATAAAAATGAATGCTTTTTTTTCCCTATCTGTCCTAATTGGGATATGTGTATGACCTAGGAAATACAAAAGAATTATCGCCCACCACACTTTCCCCTGTATATGTTGTCACTGTGTCATGGGGGAACAGCATTTGTGGCCCGAACTTGTGAAGCTGGCTGTTACGTCTGCTGCTGCGCATACACTTGTACATTCAGTGCTTGGTACAGGGGCTTGATCTTGATGCTGGGGATGTTGCACATGCCGCAGTATTTAGGAATGCATCTCGCCATATGTAGTGCTTGGGGAAATCACCCCATATCACTGCTGATAAGCACCTGGAGCTGCAGGCCACTAGGTTATGTGCTGGGAATGTATGCATAAGCTAGTCTTCTCCTAAACTCACACAAAGGGACCCATCTTCCCACACTACCGACACAGACCTGCTCCACTAAACCTCAGTCCATCCTGCCAAATCCTCCTTCTCTACCTCACCTGACCCCTTAAAACCCCCTTCTGCCCCTTAAATGTCTTCCCAGATAGCCTCCTTGGTAGCCACCCTGATATCCTTGGTATCCTCCTTCAGTCCACTGCAGTGCCATTCTCGACCGGAGCCATCCTCTGTTCTCCCTGCTGTGAGAGTGAACCTGTAATCCCTGCTCCTTATATACTCAGTTTTGTCAACTTCTTTTGTACTAACTTCATTTCTGCCTTCTGAGCTGTGTCTGATTCGCCTCAATCCCTACTACTTTAGAAAAAAGCCTTTTCACATCTTTTTCAGAAGTCCGTTCTTACACATGTGATAAAATATTGCTATTGACATAGCCCCTGGTTCCATTATCTCTGCAGTCCACATTTCCTGAATCTGTAGTATGTATTGTGCTGGATGCTCAACATTCTTCATAGTGTGCCTTAATCAAACGTGTGTCCGGTAAGTCGCCCACACTCTCGCCCGACAAACATTAAAGTGTGCTCCATCATGATTGACATCACCCATCCATATCCCAGTATATCATTCCTTCCTCCAAACATCTGCTTGGTCCCCTAATACTGCAGCAAACAAACTTTTCAGATCTTACTGCCAACATAATGCTTGGCGCTTGCTTCTCAAAAGCATATATCCACTTTCCTACCATTGCGGCAAGCAAGGGCAGAGCCTTAAATTGTTTCTAAAATAAATAAATAAATAAAATAAAAATACAAATACTTCAGCATCAACATCTGATCGAATAGATTCATAATCTAAACTGACTGCTTGCAGTTGCCCACCCCTATACACATCATTGTTGCGGCCCTCAAACCTAGTTTCAACATGTGCATCTCTAATCGCAGTACTGTCAGTTCTAAATAGAATATCACCTGCTCCCCTCTCATCGGTACTCATCAGTGCCCTTTCCCCCTCGCCCCTCTCCTGCATCACTCACAGGAGCTCTGCTTCAGTCCTTCAGAGTGCTGTTTCTAAATTCCTTCATGCCCTATTTTCTGATTTTCTGTTTCAATCACTAATGGGTTGAGCACGACACTCGCTGCTGGAAGCTGTGAAACATTCTCGTAGGTTGGGGGGCTGCATGGGGCACATACTCGCGGTTAGTGTATCCTGAAGCTGCTTGCAGAAGGGTGTTGCAGGTTCTGTGGGTTTTTCACTGAGCACAGGTGGAAGACTAGGTACATGAGTGACACATGATGTTTGTATTACTATCCCCCCTACTTTGGATCCTCAGCAACATCTTCCAAATCCTCTGCCATTCTCCAAAACTCGAGAATGCCCTTCCTCAATTTCTTCCCCTTATATTTCAGCAAAAAGGTATACGTATGGTCCAGAACCTCTCAATCGTTCATTCCTTCTTTGGGCCAGAGCTTGTACATTCCCCCTCTCGTTTCCTCCACCCACTCATTGTGATACTTAATGATTTTTTTTCCCGGTACAGCGGGAGCCCTGTACATATATACTCAATTGACATCAATGAACTCATTTTATATCCTTGCTTAATCTCGCATTGCTATTTTACCTCGTAAATACTGATCCAGTGGCAGGTTCAGTCTGGACTATAGGGCAAAAGGGCACATGGCTGAATCAAAAGCACAAAATGCTAGTGTGGGCCAGTTTTTTAGGTCAAAGAGGGGCACTTTCTTGGCCAATTCCGGCTAGTTTCATGAGTTAATTCACTCTGCCCAGTAGTTTTGACCTGTGTTGCTGAATGCATATTCTTTAAAATTCACAAATTGCAGTACATCAAAAGACTTCCCCTTGGTTACTATTCAAACAGAGTCACAAAAGGAACGATCAGCCATTTACAACTGTGGGCTACTTTCTCATTGGTGCCCGAGACAATTTTATGGCCTAGTCTGACCCTATCCAGCAGTATCAATCCACCTCCCTCCACTGTTATCAACCCTTCCCATTTCGTTACCCCCTCTCTTGTCAAATCCTCACACCACACTTCCATACCCCCACATAACTCGCTACACAATTTAACACTCACTACTTCAAACCACAATAATTCTATAACACTATAAACCACAAGTATATACACAATTCTCTAGTGCCTTCCTCATTCTCCACTTCGAGACATGGGTATTTACCTCTATATGCCCCCTTTTGGCAGGCGACGGGATCCCAGGTACGCAATATAATGGACCTACACAACAAGCCCAAGTTATGTACAAATGGTGTAGACCCTTCCTCTTTCCCCAAGCCTCAGGAAAATGCAATGTACCTCCTCACACGCTCTTAATGCCGAGTGGAGGAATCCCTAGTCCTCCATATATTGGATTTCACTTATTATATTCTGCAGTGCTGCCTTTCATCCAAAATCTGAGTAGTTCACATTTACTCTGATCATCCTTTTAACTTCATGATATATGCCGTAATGTAATCTTATTTCTTTTTTTTTTTAAAAACACTATGTATTACTACGTGGCTTTAAACACTCCATCCATTCAATTACTCCACAATATGTCCATGCTCCCCTCATTATTTTCTCCTGAAAAGGTGCACGTACATCTATGCGTTCTCCCGAGTTCCTCAAGTCAAGTCGAGGATCAAGTCAACGACCGGCACACTCTGGGAGCAACATTCCGCTCCGAGGATCAGACAGGGCTTCTGCAACACGTTGGTGCTATGGCGATGTATCAGTTTTATAATTAATCCCTCTTGTAGTGAGACCTCCAGCAATTTTTGTTGGATTCTGGACCTTTTCTTGTTCTCCTGAATGAGGAGAAACTCCACCTCACTCCCCCCTTATTCATTCTTTTCAGCTCTAATCATGGGTACCCTGTTCTAGATGTTTTATTTATGGAGTCTTGCTTTCCTTCATACCTTTTAAAGGCATCCGTGTTTCACTTCTGCATCAAACAGCACCCTATGTGCAGTGTTGCTGGGAGCCCTTACGGTTCTCCTTTATATATTCCTTTATTGTCCTTAAAAACTGCTGTTCTTAAGGATAGGGGGATAACTTTTATCCTTAAACATTTACTTTCGAGAGATCAGCTCACAGCAACTTATGTGGAGTGCTGAGGGGATACCTAGTATCCCACTTCTCTCTGCTCCTGTAACTTCTGTCTCAATGCCAGCAAAACGGAGATATTTCTGAGTGTGGCCCCTGCTCCCTCCTTCACTTCTCTCTGGCCTCCCTCCTTGGGCTCTATCCCTGCTCCTTCTTCTGAAGCCAGAAACCTTGGCGTCATCTTTGATTCCTCTCTCTCCTTCCTCCCTCATATCCAGGACATTGCTAAGAAGTCCCACTTTCACCTCTTCCTTCTCAAAGGAATTCTCCTTTTCCTCACTTTCCCCCAGAAGCTCAATTTTTTTCCGTGCCCTGATTCTCTCTAAGTATGACTATTGCAATAGCCTCCTCATCAATCTACCTTCTTCCAATCTGCGACCACTTCAGCTAATCCAGAAAAGAGTAGCAAGACTTATGCTTGGCCTTAAGCCCAGGGACTGCATCTCTCCCAGACTAAAACATCTTCACTGGCTCACGGTTGCTGCATTGACCAAATTCAAATCCCTCTGCATCATCAACAAGGCTGTCTGGGGCCGGGAACCACACTATCTGCAACTCTCTCTTACAAAATACTTTTCTTCTAGACCTCTACGTTCCTCTGGCACAAACTCCCTATGTGTAAAGCATTTTGCTGAACAGAGCAGGAGGTTGTTGGCTTTCCTCAGCTGGATCCCTCCAATAGATGAGCCTCTCCTTTCTGTTGCGTCTTGTGCAGGACCTTCTTCAATTCCGACAGCATCTCAAGGCTTTCCTTTTTTCCTCCTCCTTCCTTTCTTCCCTCCTCTGCTAATCTCACAGTTGCTCCGATTGGTATCTTGGACCATTTTGCACCCTGTGCCCCTGACCACTCACACCCAATCTCTAGCTTCTGTCTACCTCAGCAGTTGCTTCGGCACTCCCTTCGCCCTGGAGACTTGCACTTTTCCACCCAACACGGCTCCTGGCCGCATAGCACTTACCACACCTTGCACTTAATCTGAGGCTCACCCTCAATCACGGACCCCCCAGCACCTACCACACTGCCCTCTTCCTTGCTGAACTTGCACGTTCTGAATACTCACAAGGCATAGTAGGTTTGTCTGTTCCTCCCCCAATGTATTATATTGTGTGTTTTGAATTGTACTTCAATCCCATGTTCCCTCCCTATTGCCCTGTGGGCGATTTGAATCATAATTTATTTGCTGTATCAGCACCTAACAAGCAAACAATAACATTAAAATAAAATAATCTATTTAGTTTCAGTAACAACCAAATAGTTCAGGCTTGTGGCAGTGGATGTGATCTACTGACTTTTGAGGTATTTTGCACTGCAATCTGTACTCACAGCTGCAGTGATGCGCAGGAGGATCATCTATCTTCCAACATGGCATCTTCTTTCTTTTTTCACCATTTCTTGCATGGCTATTCTTTGTTAGCCTTTCTAGCATCCAATGAGGGATGGGTCATGATGTGAGTTTTCTCTTTTGGGGGAACCATTTGTGTACCCGTCAAGACTCTCGTGTGTTTCTGTGATGGCAGGAAACATGAGAGGATCCCAAAACTCTGCTATCCTTTGTCTGCTGATGCGCCTGAATGTAACCAGTTCTCACTGTGGGAGCTGGCTGTCCTGATTGGACAGCCACCCGCCCATTACTGTAAACTGCAGGTAGAGTTTGCAGAGGAATGAATGGGAAATCCTGATAAAAGGTGAGGTTCCCGAGGCAAAAGGCAAGTCAACCACCGGAACAGAAGATCTGAATCAGAAGATTACCCGAGATGCTGGGAGACACTTCCAGTAACCGCAAGGAGACCACTGGTGTCCTGAACCCGTTTTCTAAACAGAGAAGCTCCGAAGAGAACGCCTCCTTCCCTTTGGCTGGTGGGACCAACGAGTCATAAGATGACCTGCCGAACAAACCACACCCCTGACATGCTGTGACCTTCCAGGGCTGCAAACCGCCAAAACGAGGGTACCTCTGACCCAATTTCAGTGCATTGTCTTCCAGTGAACAAATCCTCCCAAAACGTTGGTGATCTACAGTTGGACATCCAGATGCAAGATACCCCTCCTCAAAGTCCCTTCCCCGTAGAGCAGGACTGCAGAATCAAGGCGAATATTCCAGGCAGTAACTGTTCAATGTTGGAGCTGGTAAACCGGCGCCAAAACTGCAGACCGATGTGCAAATCGAAAGAATCCCTGGCTGAGGGTCCTTTCTCATGACTGCTGCTGCGACATCCCTTCCAGAGTCCCTCCTTTTGTCACCACGACCAAGGAACAGGATATCAGTTCCACCGTTGCTGCACAGGAAAGAATCCAGCTGCATATTCTTAAATATGCCGAAGGTACTGTGGGTCTCAAGGTAGTACTTAACTAAAGTTGAATTGTCGCTCCTGTGTTATTGGAGTGCGGTATCAGGAGTTTGGGTGTTCACCCATGCCCATTGCCCAGGCCTAAAACCTCTGCATCCATAGGGAGTCCTTTACAAGGCACCTGATAACTTTTATTCCACTAAAGGATGCTACTTGAAAGTAATTAAAGTGTCCTGTGAAACTTTGCCTTTTCTGCTGCAGTACATGACTTTGGATCCCTCCTCAACTGACTTTGAAGAACTCTTAACTAGTTAGGGAATGGAATGCTAAAGTATTAGAATCAATGGAATATATTACACAGTAGTATATTGTTGTTGCTAGTGCTGAATAACCCAGTTTTCCTTACAACAGAACCCGAGTGATTTTACCAAGTGACTTGATTTATCGTTGAAATGTGTTCATGTCTGGTGCAAGCCACTACTATTGAAGCACACACCTGAAAAAGTGTTGCTGATTTTTTCCATTTGTGTTGGTGAGTCTAAATAATATTTACGTATGATTGCCTTGTGCCTATAAAATAAATGTATATTTTACTATAACTACAGGTGTGTGAGTGTTTCTCTGGGCTAATGTATTTACTAGATTCATTGTACTGGCCTACAGCTCATACCCTCCTCATAAGATTATGCTGGCTGGCTGCTCTGCCATTCTACCAAACATTTGGGTAGTACAGACCTATACTAAGAGTGGGACCCTGTATACCAAGGGATCATTTGGTAGAGTCTCACCTGGTGGGGGACTTTAGGAAAACTCCCCCAATAGGTGCCTGTAAATCTCTCTTCAAGTTGTGCACCTGAAACTGGTCGCTGTAGATGGGTGACGTACCCCAGATGCACAGCTGGGACACCCTGCCCTCACTGAGAGTCTGTGATCACGTCAGGATCACCAAATTGATAAGAATGGCAGCCCAAAACCTGCAGTCAAAAATAGTCCAACGACCACAATAATAAATGCACCTCTTTGCAAGGAAAACAAGGTGTATTGCATGCAAAGAAAAGGTCTCGGACGATTCTGCACAAGCAAACTGACACAGATCTCATCTTATCTCACGACGTTACACTTTTCATAGTGAAAACAACGCAAATTGTTTATATATGGAGTACAACTTAATCCCACCATACTCTTCGGCTACCACCTATAGACCATGCTAATCGCCCCCAATTGTTCCTTCACCAATTGGCCACATCTACTCCCATTCCCCTAGACACCTGGTCCCCTACATCGTCACTGCTGATCCCAATTGTTCATTGTTGGGTTTTTATCAATACGCCAGTAAATTTGGGACCATCATGTGATGTGCACCATCCGGTTCCAGACGCGATCAAAGAACCTTAGCGAGGCCAACCCTGCTTTTTATTAGACAGTAGACTTCCTCATTAACCACTTCCTCATTAACCCAGATGCCATTGCACACATGAGCTTCCCCTCAAACCTTGTACTAAATTTATTGGCATCACCTCTGCTCCTCCTGTTCCAAATCAAAAGACGTTCCAGACATGGTTCTTCTATCTCCTCCCTACCCCAGGTGCCCAGGGATGACGAGACCAGGGCACCTCTCTTAAATTTGAATTTCAAGGATTCATTTGCTCAAGTGTTGTGTCAAGTTTCAATTTGTTTGAGGTGCCCGTCCCAGGGTGAGGGCAGTAGTTTTCTAAATCATAGCCTGGCTCCTTGGCCAGGCAACTGCTGAGCATCATGCCCTATTCCTATAAATGGGTCCTTCAAAGGGCACATCCCTTCCTGCTTGTTTACCAACTAACATTCCCTTCCCATCACATTCACGTCCCGCAGCTTGATACAATTAGTGATCATCTGTGCACCATGGGTCCTTCTGACCTTGGCTTCTCTCCTGGGGAACGGGAGAGGGAATGTGTGTTCGGAGCTGAACGAAGCTGCAGCTCCAGGCCAAGGCTTGGTGTGTTCATCGTGGTTTAGGCCTGGCGTTAATTCTTTCTAATCGACACATCAACCTTGCTATTACCATACTATCTTGCTGACTCCATCTTGTGCTCATTTTCCTCCTTCCTGCACATCACACTACACTACATCACTACAATACATCAACTAAACACCAGGCCGATAATGCTGCCCTGTCTGTAACCTCTGCAACTGCAACATTAATACATCTGTTGCTATATACGGGTATCTGTGTCAAACCTAACTAATACAATGTTTATTTCGTCCACGGCACTCTGCTTCCATAATGTTTTTCTCGAATAGGTTTTCCTCAACTTGAACCTTTTTGCCTTCTTGGGACTTTGTATGTGCATCCCAACAATTTAAAACCCAGCAAAGACTACGGGAAGACCATGTTGGTGTTGAATGCACACAAGGACTGTGCTTGGTATCTAGATTGCACACAAACGGCTGAAGCATGCAGATCCTGTCAATCCATGTAACCTAACGTCATTCGTGCGCTCTGCACCACTCTCCACATTAGAAAGAAAACACAGATCAAATTCCTGGCCCCATTACAGTCTTTTGCTGAGAAAGCCAAAAAGCCACTCAAATCTTGTCCTTGAGAAGAAAGATAAGAAGATGAAGTGGCACAGAAGATCCTGTTTACTAGTTACTGTATTTCCTAGAGCCATCCTCCTCCATCCTTTTCATCCTCCTCTATGAAAAAAGATGGCCATTCGACTCTAGGTGTCAACCTTGGACTCAGACATCAGCATCTACATTGGTTAAACTACTGTCTCCCACCAGCATCTCCTCCACTATTGAGCATTGTGAGGTTTCCAGAAGAAGAGGTTGAACATTTTATGAAGGTGATGGCCTCCAAACCAGTGCTAGAGCAGGTACTGACTGCTCCGTCCCAGATTAGTAAAACCACAATTTCATCCCATCACTGCATCCCTGGATCTCTGGTATGGAGACGGCACCAATCTAGCAGCATGCTTAGGGAGTGCAATAGAGCCTAACGTTTGTCACTGCCTCAAGTTCCAATTTTCAGTCTAAATTTGGCCAGATAGATGATGAGGCAGATGGTTCTGTTCTTTTGAGCTGGAGTCCAATGGGAGGATTCCCAGATTACCTTTATGAACAGAATCAGGATTTGGCTGGATTTGGTTCTGAGATTCGGGAGCCTGGTGACACAACATGGAGACTACTCCCAGTGCTAGGATTAATGTTCCCTTAAAAAAGAGCATTGCAAATGTAAGAAGTTCTGGGATATCTCAGCACACTTGGTCTTCAAAGTACAGCATGACATGTTGTATTGTCCCCTAAGGTGAACCTCCACCCATTTAATCTCAGTTTTAGACCCTGCCATGGCTGAGAGGCCAAAGCCCAACACTGTCCAGTCTGTCAAAAGTATTAAAGGAACAAAAAAACATCTTCATCTAATCAAATGTTCCTCCCCACTTCTTCTTGTAGCCAACATTTCCCACTTTGCTCCCAGACATGAAGTAAATTGATAGTGGCTATAGGACACAATGGGATATGTTCTCAATAGTACAGCATTGGGACAGCGGTCTGGTGAGGTATTGCCAAATTGGGAACTTCCTTCTTAAAGAAACACATGCCGTGAATGCACAAAACCCAGGATTCCCCACAAATGACTAGAGCATCATCTCCAGTGCCAGCATTTGGACTGTCACAACCGTGAGTTGTTAGTCTCAGTTGCCCTCATCAGTCACCTGGCACGTGGCACCTTGCGATTGTTCATTCTCGTCTTCCTCTGGAGTTGTATTATTGCAAGTGACCAAGTCCCACTCGGAATTGTAGTGGCTCTGCACATGGGTAATCTGCCCTAATGAACCCAAATGGGAGCCCACCTTGCCTCTGCTAACTTTCTTGAAAATGATACAAACCACAATGTTGGCCTTGGTCTCATGGATGGAAAAGTAAGCCAAGACAGGCGACTTCACAGATGGGTGATTACTGACGGCTATCTATAACAACTCAAATTGAGCAGTAGAGGAGACCTGTGTTTGTGGAACATTTCTGGTGAAGAGGCTATAGACAGCCTTTGGTCTCGGTCAGGCAGGTTGAAGAGTGGTTAACTGTACCGTATACAAGGAACACTGCCCACAGCCTTCCCGCTCAAAGCCTTCCATTGGTTCCTCACTCCTTGAATTGTCTGAAGAGGCACTGTTGCCATAACTGAAGGGCTGCCTTGCCTCCTACAGGTGTCGCTGAATGACTGATGCTGGTGGCCGCAAGCACCTCATCCGCTTTGCTGGTGCGCTTAGACTGCAGGACTCTGGCACTCTCATGCTGCACTTGCCTGTTTCCATAGCTGTGGCACCTGGGATGAGGATGTTTGCAAGAGCAACAGTGGCACATATACGGCAACTGGTGGAAGTCATCCTAGGTTAGCACTGCACTCAAAAGGTGACAACTCTATTGCCAAAGTCATTTACTGTGAGGTGGCCCATTACATGGTCTGGCCTGAACCTTTTAGGGTGTGACCAAGCACGATTTGCATATGGTCTTTGCCCTTTCTGTAATGGCCTGGCAGGTGAATAACGATGGTCAGAGCGATGCCAGAGGTTAAGATTAATTCTAAACATTCCAGCCATTACCACTTTTGTTTTGCTTTTCCATTACATGCAACTCCACAGTTACTAGTTTCAAGTCACAGAACCAGGGTCCTCTGATTGGCAAGACACTGGCAATAGTGTTGATTAACTAGTAAAGCGTATACTCGCAAACTCCCACGCAAAGAACAAATGACGTACATTCGATTGCACTAGACAATGAGTTCATGTATATTGGCTAACCTAATGCGTGAAAGTCAACAGTAACAGATTTGGGTGGTAAATTTGGTGACAATACCAAGAAAAGGCACACAAAGATCATGGATCCCCACCGGCAAAATAATAGGCAGAAATTGTAGCTTTCTAGAATACCAATGGAAGAGGAAATAATGTGAATTTTTAGTTCCGCTCGTGAAAAATCCAACCGCCCCTAGACCACCTGCTGCCTTCTAGAGACAGCAATGCATTATTCAATTAAGGCATACAGTCTCTTATAACTAGTCGTTTACAGTAGTTTTGCTTAATATAAAAACTTTCTCTTGGCAAGGTTACAAAACATGTGCGGAGGCTGCAGTTAGCTAGAATGCAAGTAAAATAATGCATCAATAACCAAGGGCCTCATTATAACCCTGGCGTTAAGAGGTTAACGGCGCCGTAAAAGGCTGCGGCGCCGTTAAACCCTTAACGCCCGATGCAGGCGTTAAAGTCCAACCCGCTAAGAGATCTTGGTGCTAATTACGGTGCCGTAATTAGCACCTTCCCCATTCCCATTGAGCCCCATGGGCCAAAAATGCCAACGCCAGGATTGTAATGGGGCCCCAAGTGTCAATTCCTCATTCAGACAACAAGCATATATATTTATAAAATGGAGTCACTCTATGCTAACACATGTGTGCATTCGCTTGCCCAGTTCTTCTCTGCTCCGACACGGACCAATTTCCTTTTCCGCTGCATGCCTCACCCGCGATCTTTACAAGGGCGAGGACGGCAAGCTGGAGGGTCCTGTTGCAGTCTGCGGGGCGGGTGGGCTCTCACCTTCAGCTTCATTATTTTTTTTGTGGACATTCTCTTAGAGGGGAGATCCCCATTGGTCGCCCCCACCTCCTGTGGCCAGTATATTACACACACCTCATGAAATAACAGACAACTTTTTGTAAGGTTATTTGGAATA
The DNA here is from genome assembly GCF_040938575.1 of Ambystoma mexicanum. Taxonomy (NCBI): domain Eukaryota; kingdom Metazoa; phylum Chordata; class Amphibia; order Caudata; family Ambystomatidae; genus Ambystoma; species Ambystoma mexicanum. The sequence continues at coordinate 1,396,379,540 of NC_090922.1, forward strand.
TACAAGGTCACAGTTTATTTGGAGCAACAATAAATTGGGACGGTCCCAGCCACACATTACATTACACTCAAAAGCTGACCACGCTTGTGGTTACTACTAGGCAAACACTGGTTACCACCAGTGGTACACTTTGGAGCACTGACATGGAGGTTGTTGGCATTAAGCCCTAAAAGGGGAGTCAGTCTCCGTCAATGGATTTGGCTCCAGCCCGGCCAATCCTGAGCCACTGCCGCCGAAGCTGCAGCGTGAAAATCCCTCATTGGCTAGGACCGCCCCGATACTCTGCCACGCTTTGGGGGTGGCTCACGCTGCCACCAATGCCCCCATACCCTAGGACCATACTCACCATAGCAATTATCTGCAGCCAGCCCTTCTCAGTGCAACCTGTATTGCCGTCAAGAACACATCGTTGCACTCGTCTGATAGGTGCACACCGTCAGCATGGAAATGGGAAGGTAGGGAAGTTCAAGCTTCAATGCCCAACATAACCCAAGCTTTCTAACCTCGTGAATTTCTCCACGCTTCTATTGAGACGCTTCTTGGACTTTTCCATGCCTGTCAAGGAAATGGCATCCCTCCAGACCTGTCTTTGCACCACCTCAGATCAAAATATTTCAGTGCCCGGTAACTCCTGGGCTACTATGCACAGGGCCACCTGAACCTGGGCCAGCAAGCGCCCCCAACCCAACTTGGCCAGATCGGTTGTATACGAATTGTTTGTTTTACAACTGTTCGAATTACAATTGAACTTTTCACAATTGACCGAATTGTGAAGGTCAATTGTAACATATATGTGGGGGGAAACCCCCTACAACCCCCCACCCAAGGCCAAACCCCCCAAAACCCCTATATATATATACAACCCCTATATATATATATATATATATATATATATATATACATATATATACATACACACAATAAAAAGGTCAATTGTGACCCTTTAAATTTGAACAATTGTAAACAAACAATTTAGGTAATACCGGCCAGATCGTTGCCACCCAAATGAATTACCATCATCCTTGGTGCCCGCCTCCACCAAAGTTGCCAGTGAATAGCGGGCAGCAAAGAGTGCCACCTCATTCCAGGTGTGCTCAACCATACCAACTTGGTCCCCTTAAATCCTAGGTTGGGGCCAACCGTCCATTGAAAGGCCCTCTTTTCCGCCCATGTTATGAATGAGTGGCCGATCACCCATACTGCATCTATTTGTGCTCACTTGAATTAGCGCCACTCTGGCACCCAATGATAAAGTTGCATCTAGGTGTGCTCATTTGAATTACTAAAGTTGCATCTAGGTGTGCTCTATTATGCTTTTAAATTAGCCCAAACTAATGTTCACTAAGCCTCAGCCGATTTCGCACCCACTCCACGCATTTGAGCCTAGTCTAAGCACTATATTTGTGATTAGCGCCCAACTGCTATCAATGTCAACAGCTGACTGTATGTTGATTATCTATTTAGCCCTACGTGCTAAATTTCGATTCTAGGTTGCAGTATATTTGTGCCTTGTAAACTACCCAGTATCAGCAACCTCACGCCAAGTTGCCCATTATCATAACAGAATGCAGGCACTGCTAACTTTAACTATGTTCCCATTCTGCATTATACCATCTGACATCCCGTGCACTAGAGGTCACTACATTAAGTTTGATGAAGGGTTAAGCAGACTGAGATGTCCCCGTCACCACCCTATCCCTTGCCCTACACCTTTCCTTCCCACACTACCCCCGTTTCCCACCCTAACCACAACCAAACTACATCCAGCCTCCACTATGTGCACCACACATGACAAGTTGCCCCCCGTGCATATAGCCTCAACCGCCACCCCTCCTGACATCTCCAAGTGCAACGAGAGACTAACCAGTAGACTACCATCCAGTAGGCACTCAGCATTAGAATATTCCCATAAGATCATAAGCACAGTTCACCCAGGTTCCACTGACAATAATCGCAGGCGCCAAAAGAAAAGGTGTAAAGCCCCTCTGAACAACTTAAGGGACATTAGCCCCAGTCTACCAACAAAGGACTCACAATCATAGCCCACTAAGGGAGCATTACTGAACGTCAGGTCATTGGTAGCACATGCAACTGAGATTGCCGACTTGATTGTGAACAATAACCTTGACCTCCTTGTAATAACAGAAACCTGGCTGCATGAGGCAGCAGCCCCTCTATTGCCCTAGCCGTCCCAGCTAATTACTCCATTCTCCAGGCAGATAGACCCACGGCTCGCGGAGGAGGAATAGCCATTATCTTTAAAGACACTCTCAACATTAGACTAGCCACCCCTACGCCATTGGCATCATGTGAACTCCTCTCAGTCAAGGTCCAAACCTCACCCAACAGCACTACCACACTACATATCATTTACAGGCCTCCAGGACCTCTGGGGTCCTATGAAGAAGATATCACAGCCCTAGCAGCCGACACCAAACCAACGGCGCAAAATATCATTTTAGGAGATTTCAACCTCGGTTACAAGGACATTAGCGACCCACACACCATCTCTCTAGCCTCTGCACTACTAGAACAAGGCTACACTCAAATTAGCACCAAACCTACACACGGAAAAGGTACAATACTTGATTGGGTCGCGGTTCTAAATTGCGCCATCACCCCACTAGATCCAACTCCACTAGTATGGTCAGACCACCACCTTATCACCTTTGAACTGCACATCAACAACTTTGAAAAGAAAAAGCCCATTATTGCTCCCCCCTGCCTCACAAGGAATAAACGTAACATCACAGCAGATGCTCTAGTTCCTTTGGTAGTCCCCCTACTCAATGCCCTACCGGACACCAATGATCCTAACAATCAACATCTACAATGAGACCATGACTAAAGCCATCGATGATATTGCCCCGCTAAAACTACGTAAAAGCAAACCGATAGCCCATCTTAACTCGTGGTTCACTCCAGAGCTGAAAACACTCCGCACTGAAAAAAGAAAATGGGAATCACGTTGGAAATCATCCCCTACACCTGAAAACAAAACTAACCTGGCCACTATCACTGCCACTTACAAAAAGAAGATAATCCAGGCTAAAAAAGAAACCTATAATGACAGAATTGCCCAAGCCAGCTCCAGTACTAAAGAATTATTCAACATTCTAAGAGAACTAGAGAACCCCAACCCACCGCCAGATACATGCACCAAGGATAAAGCCTTGTGCACTAGCATTCAAAATGCCCTCTCCAATAAAATCAAGGGACTGCAGACCAAAATAGCTGACAAAAGATCCCAACTAACAGTAACTACACCGACTCCTACACCTACTCCTCACATTAACTCAGGTTTCACATTAAAAAAAGTCACCATTCCTGAAGTCCATAAAATCATTGCGTCTCTTAAACCATCTAACTGCAAGGGCGATAGCTGCCCAGCCCAGATTATAAAAAATGCAGCTAGAGACCCTGCCCCATTCATTACTAAACTTGTAAATTCCTCCTTCTCCAATAACTCCATCCCAAGTAACCTCAAACAGTCCTGGGTTCTACCACTATTAAAAAAACAGACCCTTGACCCGGCTATACCCACTAACTATAGACCAATCATGACTGTCCCCTTTCTATTGAAAATTTTGGACAGAATAGCCTACTTGCAAATACAAGATTATCTTGAAGCTCACAAACTACTCGGCACCCGTCAATCTGGCTTCAGACCCCAGCACGGAACAGAAACCGCACTTGTCGACCTCAAAATCCAGATCGATGAATTGAAAGACAAAGAAAAGATGGCCATCCCATTTCTGCTCAACCTCTCTGCGGCTTTTGATCTGGTGGATCACTCCGTACTTTGTAACCACCTATCCTCAGCGGCCCATTTCTCCAGTTCTGCAGTTGCCTGGATCCAATCCTTCCTCGCCAACAGAACTATGTGCGTGTTCTGACCGTCAGCAGCTGCTGACCCCATACCCATCACCTGCGGAGTCCCTCAAGGATCCTGCGTCTCACCCACTTTGTACAACATTTTTACAAAGCCACTATTTGACAAACTGGACCGTCTGGGTGTCACCGACACAAACTATGCGGACAACACCCAGATACTCCTACCCCTCTCAGGAACCTATGATATAGACATTGCGTGGATCAACAAAGTCTACATCATCATTCAGGCATGGATGGCCGCACATGGCCTCTGCCTGAATGATGATAAAACCGAATTACTACTAGTCGGATCGTCTAACAACCTTCTCAAAGTAAGTCCTCACTATACAAATATCGTCATCGATGGGAACAGTATTCCCATTGCCAAACATGTAAAAACTTTAGGTTTCTACCTCGATGCCCAGTCTAACCTAACTAAGCAGATTAACATGACCTCATCGGCCACAGCCTACACCGGCAAGTTCATCAGAGCCTGTAGACCTTTACTATCCCCCACTAGCTGCATTACTCTGGCGCGAGCGCTCATACAATCCAAATTGGATTATTGCAACAGTCTTGATCTAGGAGCCAACAAAACCATCTTAAGTAAACTACATATTATGCAAAATAACGCGCTCAGAGCTGCGCTGAATATTCCCAAAAGAGAGCATATATCAGAAACTAGAAAGCACCGCAGGTGGCTCTCTATACAGGACAAAATTGCCTTAAAAACTATCTGCCTCACTCACAAAGCGCGTAACCACCAAGCCCCCCCTACCTTACAGATAAGTTCACCTGGAAGGTATCCAATAGATTCACCAGATCCTCCAACATACCACGTCTGGTGGTGCCCAGATACAATCTAAAAAGAGCCGGAGGTTCTAGCTTCCCAGTATTAGCCGCCCAGCTTTGGAACACCCTCCATCAGAATATTCAAACCATTCAAACCTTTAACAATTTCACAAGTCAGGCTATCACTTGGATGCTAAATAAAATAGAAAACAACTGATCCTGATACCACTAACCGTTAGGTGATCGGCACATTCTACTGCTATGACCAAATGTATAATATGTATAATGTTTAATATGTATATATGTACCACTGTAACCTTACCTTGAATGTTCAAACTGTATTCATGTACATAACTGCCTATACTATGCCTTGTAATCTGTACTACCCGACAGCGCCCAATTACGTCCGGGTCAGGTGCACGATATAAATAAAATAAACAAACAATCTGTAAGGAAAAATTGAATGTAAACGTCAGTACTACTATCCCTCCGATCCTCTTTGACCAAAAACCTTACAACCTAGCCATGTGGGAGTGGGGGGGGGCTCACTAACATTTTTCTGTGGATGTGCCCAACTGAGGGCGTACGTAAAGCCGATAGAGGCCAGATTCCCATCTGCCCAACTTCATAATAGCCCGGGGAGAAATGCCTTGCTGGAAAGCCGTGGTAGCCGCAACTATCCTAAAACTGTGGGTGGACCACCCCTCACCTTGAATGCCCAGCACCCCGAGGGACATTGCCAGCACCTTCCTGAATTGAAACACAGAAAGGGGGGGGGAACCGTCAGCTTGAATTAACAGAGGGCCCGCCACCGAGGATCTGATCCCCCGGAAGAGCTTGAGGAGGCGAACGGGGCAGCTATCCTTGAGAGGAGACTCGTAGAATTCTATACTAAAACCCCTAGCTTGCTGGTCTGTTTTGCTTTTCCTCAACTGGATCCTGACCCCTTCACCCATACCCTCACTGAACAGAAAGACATCACCCACTGCAATGGCCCTCCCTGATATGTCATTCTTGGATGTTGAAACCAACTCACTGATCCTGAAAGCCCTGAAAAAATCCCATGTGAATGCCAGCCTGAATAGGATTATTTCATACTCATTAAAACATACGCCTGACAAGGCAGAAAGTAACTTTAGGGGTAAGACAAAATCGATGGGCTTGCGCACATCCTTTTTAATAGACTCTGATCGGGCCCAGCCCTTCAGTGCGGAGCGCACCAGGAACAGTTTTGTGGGATCACTCTTACCTTCCAGTTTAAAATGAAACGCCACTGCCGCCAGGTGAGATGGCGCCCAGTTTTTTGATTTCCCTTCCTTGTGTGCCCAAAAAACAAACGCGCGTACCTGTTCCTCAGCATCGCGCTCCTTGCAATCTAAAGCCACAGTTACACTCCTGAATTTACCATAATTCTGCTGTTATCTACACCGTACGCCCGGTGTGAGCGAACGCTCACTTAACTCACAGAGCGCCCTGTCCACGCTACCAGCTGCCACCACTCCTTCCAGAAATGCGCTCCCTCCAGCCTGGCCACTGGGTGGGCCTTCCAAAACTTGGTCCATTGAAATCGAGAGAGAGCATCAGCAGCAATATTTACAGCACCCGGCACATGCCGAGCCCTAAATTCAACATTACTGTAAAGGAAAATCTCTACCACTTTTCGGACCAGGCTCAGTATCGCCGGGCAAGATGCTGACTGTAAAGTAATTGCGTGGACCACAGCCTTGATGTCGGACAAAAAGCGCACTCTTTTGTTGGAAAACGCTTTGGGCCACAACAACAGTGCAACCACAATGGGAAACATTTCCAAGACCCTGATGTTTTGTGTCCTGCTTTTTTGTGCCACTGTTGAGGCCATCGCTGGGCGCACCACTCAGGTCCTAAAATCGCACCAAAGCCCCCGCTACCTGCTGCATCAGAATACAGCTGTAATTCCTCGCTTGTCTCCCAAGGGGTCCGCCAAATCTGCACCCCATTGAAACTTTGCAGAAATTTGAGCCACATCCTTAAATGTGCTTTTAGGGCCGCACTTAATCTGATATGATGTTGTTTTTGGACTACACCTGCAGATGCCCTGGCTAGCCTGCACGCAAAAACCCTGCCTGCTGGGATCACTTTGGCCGCAAAATTAAGTTTGCCTAGGAGTTGTTGCATTTTTTCCAAGGTAGTTCTGTCTTTTGCCAGATTATTGACAATCTCTGCCACCAACCCTTTGGCTTTATCGTCTGGCAACCTGCAAGTCCCTTCCATAGTATTGATCTCAATGCCTAGGAAGGTCAAGACCCTACACGGCCCCTCTGTCTTCTCTGGAGCCAAAGGAACCCCCATCTCCTTCATTAAAAACTGGAAGGAAGACATAGCATGCGCGCAGTCACTGGAGCCATCCCTGCCTGAGAACAGAAAGTCATTTAAGTAATGCACAATGGCACATCGTTGCTCTAACCTGCGTGCTGCCCACTCCAAGAAGGTGCTAAATGTCTCAAAAAGGGAACACGACATTGAGCAACCCATGGGCATACATTTATCAACATAAAAGCTACCTCCCCATTGAAAACAGACTAGGTGGAAGCTGACCGGGTTCACCTGCAATAAGTGGAATACAGCCTCAATATCTAACTTTGCCAGCAAAGCCCTACTTCCCATGCCCGCTACTAACACCCTGGCCTGATCAAAAGAGGCATAATGTACAGAACATTGATCAGGGTTCAACCAATCATTCACCCCCCTTTGGGTAGGATAAATGGTGAATGAGCCTGAACTTACCGGGCTCTTTCTTTGGAACTATGCCTAGTGGTGACACGATAAAGTGGGGGGAGGGGTTGGAATGGGGCCGGAGATTCTAATTCCAGTTCCTTATTTATCTTTTTCCCAACCTCCGCTGGTTGATCCATTGCTGAGGGTAGATTCTTTGCTAACCGGCAGGTCAGTGGGCCCTCATAAGGAATGCAAAACCCTTCTGTAAAACCCTGGAAAAGCAAATCTCTTTCATGTCGCTTGGGATAATTATTCAGATGCTCCACTAAACTAGGCAGATTAACCGCAGAGGGTCCCTTAGTCTGTAAATCATTGCTGTGCCTCCTTGGATTGGTGACCAGTGGAGGTAATTCAGCATGTGGCCAATTACTGTCCTTTCCGCTGGCCCCTGCCCCCAGAGGCACCTTCTTGCTTAATGCACTAAGCAGTGGATGCCCTCCCCCAAATTTTTCGCATTCATGGCTGTACTTGCACTTGGCGCCCCAACTGGAGTTACCTTTGTTGAAGTACCGGCATGTGTTGCCGCATGTCTTCTGGCCCTCATGTGCTCCGGTCGTGTTGGAGCTGGCAACTCCGAAATCATGACCCCCCCCCCCTCACCCTGGGGGCCATTACGAAAGGGGCAACCCTCACCTACCTGGTCTTTTTTACCGTACCAATTTTTCTTGCCTCCCTTGTACAAATCGGCCCAAACCACACTGGTCCTCTGCTTTCCACCCATATAAGTGACACACCCCTCTATCTCTTTTTGGTCCCAGGTCATTTCCGGGTAACCTGCGATCATTTTCCTGAAATTCCTTTCATAATCAAGCCAACCTGTCGTCCCATATTGTTTGGCCTCTCCTACAATTGTCTCCCTATATTTTACCAACCCTGGCCTGTGTTCAGGGTTCTTCTCCATCACTATCACAGTGATTATAGCGAACGCTTTTTCCCAATTAGCAATGTTCTCTTCTGGGTGATATTTTTTCTGCCTCTTATTGTTTTCCTCTGCGCTTAGTGTTAAGTTAGGGCTGTCATCCTCTACAGCCAACAGGCTAAATATGTCAAAATACTCTCTTGACCATACCCGCTCTTTCATGTCCCGGGGGATGTGCCAAGCTAATGAGAACCTGCCAGACAGCAGGGGGGCTACTGTTACTGCAGGCTGATTTGTTCCTGAAGCGGGCGGGGGCAGGGTGGGAGCAGCTCCCAAGGCACTGCTGCTCTGAACAACCGTGGCCGCAGTGGGGGTGGATGCAGGAGGGGGAGGGGGGAGTATTGATTACACTGCTTTGTGTCGGACCCTCCCATACGCTCTTTGCCACAGTCTGGTTGTCTGCCCTTATGGGTAAGCCCCCACCACCCCTGACCATTAACAACACTTCCTCCAAAATCGAACCAAATCTTTCATTGCCCAAAATGCCCCCTACTGGAGGCACCACAGTTTGGCTAGCAATGGGAAAGGTTGGCAAGCCATTACCTACTAGCGAACCCGTCATTGCATTGATCTGTGCAGCTATTGCCACCACCCCAGCTTGGGACAGCTCACCACCCACTGGTGGCGGTGCCAGCACCCGACCTTCCTCTAGTGCTTTCTTAACCTTCTGCTGACGCTTCGTTTTTGAGGGTAACGGCTTCAGGGGAATCTCACTCTGTGGTGGAGTGTCCACCAAACAGGGTGAGCAAATCTGCGCATTTACTACCAAGGGCTGGGTGGGCGATCGCTGTTCGCCCTTGAAAAGCTTCTTATCCCAGCCTTTCCCCTCACTGCGGATTTTCTCCTGCGACAAGGCCCAAAGTGCTCATTCGTCCTCGTCCTCACTTGAACCTGGGGTGTTGGGAACCTCGTCAATGGTGTGGAACAGGTCCTGTGATCCCTCCACAGACATAGTCCTAAAGATGAGGCAATAAACTGAAAATTAATACCATCAGGTTTTCTAGTGCATTAATGGGGCCGTTATTCCACCTAACCCTACCCAGTTCATGTGAACTAGGAACATTTACTGGACAAACATTGGCCTGTACGTCTTACGAACTTTCTTTGTTTTGCAGGAAAGATTAACCTCCATGCTTATGGCTTTGCTCACTGCGAGACCTGTATTTAGTACAGAACATTTTATTTGTTAAATCAATTAGTATTTAAGATGTGACATTAGGGTGAGCAATTGATTTCACCACGAGCGCTGTTTGCATGGTACCCCTGTGTCAATTAGGCAACTTGTGCTTCTCTTCGTATTCCGTTACCCCTGTACCCACTTTCTGGGGGAAGTAGGTGTTAAATCAATTAAGCTGTGCTGCCTTGTCAAACAGATCATTATTACTTCCATAACACATGTAGAAATACCACAACCGGAAATCGCTACATACCTCCAGAAGAAATACCCTGCTTTCCCTGCACATAGTAAAATTAGGAATGGCTTTACCTGCACGTAGCAGAAGGCACCTGGTGCCTGAGAAATACAAGTTTAACCAAACAGAAAGAATTGAATAAACCCGTGGAGCGCCTGCCTTGCTCCATTCGTGTGAGACAAATATTTTCCCCAACACACATTCCCCGTAGCTGTGCTTTGCCACACCAATACAAAAGCAAAAACAGCCCCAATTAGATTTTATGAGGCAGCGCCTACTGCTTACCCCAGACAAACACAGCAAAATGCTCCAGCTTCAGGCGTAGCCATCCCGCACCGGGTCATGTGTTGCACAGATATAATTAAACTTCCAGCCATAACCCCTGTGTTGCAGATGAGGCACATGCAGTCAACATCCCCTGAACCAAGCCGTAGTGGCTAGCTTAACACCCGAATAAACACCACCAAGAACCCAGCCCGTTCCTTGTGAGTGATGCAGTATTACCTAAATTCTACTTTAATGGCAATGCTCCTTACACGTGTCGCAGCGACCATAAAAACTATATGCAATGTAAACCTCTTCATAACGATAACTTTGTGCCTACCTTGAAAGCCTTGTGTGGCTGCTTGAGCCCGATTAAAGAAACCAAAACAAACCCGCCTGCTGGCGCAACCAACGCGTGCAGGCCCTGTTTTGCACGCTGAGGACACCAGAGAGGAGGCCGATGCGGATGATGCACAAAAAACTATAAACAAACAGAACCAGGTCTTCGGTGGCCAGCTTAACATCATCCCATAAATCATAAATACCACAGCCCCATGCAATATAATTGGTGCCGCGGCCAATACACTTTTGCCCGTTGACGGCAATCATAACAAGTGGCAAGGCAGCCAGGCAACGTTCGGAACACATGCACCCTATTTAAATTGGAAATACATGTAAAACCTTTGACAAGTTTACAGTGATTGTTACACGTGGCGCGGAGGCCAGGCAACGATCCTAACATATGCAAGTTGCACCGAGGCAGTTCATTACAAGTGGCACGGGGGCCACACTATGTTCATAACACATGCACACTATTTAAATTGGAAAAACATGTAAACACCTCTGACAAGTTTACTGTGATCGTTACACGTGGTGCAGTGACCAGGCAATGCCCATAACATGTGCAAGTTGTACCGCGGCAGTCCATTAAAATTGGTGCTGCAGCCAGGAACGACTAACATATGCACACTACAACACGGCAGTTCATTAAATTTGGCACGGCGGTCACGAGAACAGTGAAAAATTATCTACAGTAAGAAACATACTAATCCTGACCGGAATGCACCGCGGCGACGACCAAAAAGATGCAGGAGTAGGTTACCTAATACCCAGGAGATGGTAGCAATTTTGGGCCGCTCAAGCTGGCGCGGCGGCCACCCCCGAAACCACCCGGTAACCAGGCACTGCAATGCGCCTTATACTTCCCGCTAGTCGACATCTGAAGATGGACTGGAACAACACAGGATCAAAACGGGGCAGGAGCTGCTGGACAACGAGACTGATTGCCCTCAGCTCCCGCCTTACGTGCGTAGCCCGGAAGGGGGTGGACAGAGGGGACAACCCGCTATGTAAGCTGTCCCTCTAGCGCCCCCTGCGGGTCGGGTCCGCCTCTGATTACAGAGCCAGACACTTTCTCCTGTGGTGAGCACAGAAAACAGGTTAGCGACGGATGTCGCAGGGGCTGCTGTCTCACCTTCTCCAGGCCGCACAAGCACCATATTGGCTGAGGGCCGCGGTCAAGCCACTGACAGGGTGTTGGGCATTCGCTCCTCCTTTTTCTTGCAGCAGTCGATGCCGCTTCCTCCTCAGCACTGCGCTCACCCTTACAGTGCGACAGGAGCTGCTGCAGCCTCTCAGCACACGCAGCCCGGGATCAACCAGGGCAGGCTCCCGTGGATGCTACTGGACCACAGGGGATCTCTACTCCAGACAGAAGCTAAATTTCCTTTTTTCCAGGGTTCAGGACGTCGGCCGCACCGCTTCCTCTTTCCTTCATTTATGTTTGCTTTAAAACAGGGAACAACAGGCAATCGGGCGACTGCACGAGAGCGCAGAGGTCATATTCTAAGTCGCTGTTGTTGTGCGGGATGGGGAGGCCACTCAAGCCGACCCCATTGGTGCTGCGGACAGCAGCACCTGGGTTGGAGGCACAGCACATCTGATGGTTGCCGGGGATCACCCAGTCTTATTGAGAGGAAGGGCGGACTCTGGCAGGCCTGTGAAGACCCTGGCCACATTGCTGCCAAGACGGCCCCACAGCAACCTGGCCTGCAGGCCCTGTGCACACAGAGTGTGGGTCTGCAGGCCTGCAATGAGCCAGCCCAGTTCCTCTACAGATTGATTAACAAGCCTCGACTAGTGTAGCAGCCGAACACTGAGCTTTGCATTTTACAAAATGGTGTTGGTGGGTTTGTACCCAGATAGCCGTTCTAGCCATCGAGTTGGTTTAAAAATAAAAGTGTAAATGTAATTTTGATGGCCAAATGTGTCGCACAAAGTGGTAGAAGACTGCAATTTGCAAGGAACATTCAGGACTACCTCAGTAAGTGACCCTCCAAAGGTGTTCTTGTGTACATGTATTTAAAACTTAAGTTACTCAATTTTTCACATTTGCAGTTTTGCAATAAAATAAAAAAAAATTCCAGTTTTAAAATAACAACAGCATGCACCCTAGGCACGGTGGCAATTGGGTAAAACATCAATAAAGCAACATCTGGTTCGATCTGGAGGCCTTTTGGAGACAGTTCTATTAGTCAAAATCATTTGATGGCATTTTATTATCAACTTGGTTCCTAGTGAACTTCCTGGTCAAGGTCCTCCTGCGTATTCACTGTCCAGGATTTAGTTTTGCCCAGAGATACCGTTTGGGCAGAGTACCAGAAAATTCCCTTTGTCTTCCCTGGAAAAAAGGTTGTCACCTACTAGTAAGGCAGGAACAGCCACCAGAGGGAATGGAAAGGTCAGGCCTTGCTAGTCCAAAGGAACACATCAGGGTGTTAATTAATAGAGCCTCTTTGAAGTAGTCAGATAGGGGAGGAGTGAAATCAGAGTAGGCAGAAGAGCGGTATCGGTCCACAGACGGGTCCCACCAAACTATATTCTCCCAGGGTCCCCAGAGTTCCTGCCACCTTCCTGCAGAGAGTCACTCAGCAAATGATTTAAAAGCAGTTTACCGAAGGCTAGAAATGAACCAATCCATCGAAGCCTACATAAGGGGGTGACTCCTCTTTTTGAATTCATCGTTGTACTACTGAAGGAGGATTCATCTGAAACCTGGTTGGGAGAACAGTCTGCTCTAAAGTTCTCTTCCTATGAGGTGAAGACAAGAGACATCGAGGCAAGAAGCAAGCTCTTGTCCCCAACCATCCCAAGAACATATTTAGGGTGACTCTGCTTTCAAGATTTACATTACTTCATGGTAATTTACTTCATGGAAATTACTTTGAATATATAGAAGTATTTGTGGGTTAAAAGGTAAAAGTGGACAGGGAGGGGTTTTTAGTAGTAAAAGAGGGATTTGGGAGATCCCCATAACATAAATAAATTCAAAGTAAACATTTGAAATTATTTATTTCATTGAAAAGCATGGAACCGCTGTGCAGACCAAGGCCTTGCCAGCTGCCTGTACACTGCAACCAGGATCGTCTTGCTGGAAGTAGCAGTTCCTGTAGGCACTCACTGGTCACCTTCCTGGCATGGATGTGCAGATCAAGAACTACCCTTGCCCCTGGAGATCTTGGCCAGGTCTTGCCAACAACTCAAACATCAAGGAACATCTCTGGTGCCTGCCTCGAACTGCTTGTGAGCGACATCAACCTGGGCATCACCCGACTGCCCCATGCTTTTTCTCAGCACTAAGCATTTTCACTTAGACTGCGATGGACCCAATTCACAAGCTCACCAACTTGATGCTGAATCACCACATCAGAAATCTACAAGAAGCTGGACCCAATTCTTTTGCGCCCCAAGAACCTAAGTCTATTTGCAGTGGTCCTGCACCACTGACCTGCCTCAGACAGCAGCTCATGTTCTGGAGACATGGTGAGAACACTAAGATCTTACTGTTTGGAACGGAGAATTGGACATTTAACTAAACACATTAGGCTATCTACATTACATACCCTCACTCGTCATACCCCCATCCTGCTACAGGTCACTATAGTTCTCCATCCTATGTTAACGGTGGTGTACCTCTTGATCCTGTGGCCGTTTCACTAATTCATGCCCTACACCTTGGTCCTAATGGTGAAACTAAATCAAAGTTTTGATTAACAGTAGGATTTTTGTATTTGAACAGCCCTTCACACCAGTCTATTTGTACTTAAAATCTTAGTTCAAATGGTATTATAACAGATTCACTCAAAAGTAGACAAATATCGCCACCCTCAAATAACCACCCCTCAACCTCACACTCCAAGAAAACTACCACCACACCAGAATCATGGATGCTTCGTCACAACCCAACTGAAACATTAAATCACCATAAACAACCTCCTCAACCTCATCCAATCTGGCTTTCAACCTGGACACAGCACCAAAATTGCTGGACTTCATCCACAATGACCTCTACATTATCACTGACAAAGGGCACACAAACCTACTCTTACTCTTCGACCTCCCTGCAACCTTCAATGCCATGGACCACACCATTCTCCACAACATTCTATCACAGGTTGAAACTCCATCCCAGACTACTTCACCTTCTGCCTCAATGACAAGCTTCCTCCATATCTCCTCTCCTCTAACTATATATAGAATCCCTCGGGCAGTCCCATAGCATCACACAACATCCATGAGACACAGAGAGACGCATATAATTTCATCCCTTTCAAACCGTCAGACCCCTAAAAGCAGTCTCCCCACCATCACCGACTAGATGGTCACCGACAGCCCCAAACTAAACCCGTCCAAAACAGCCTACCTCCTAATCTGCCACCAGGCACATGCCCAACCCCACCCCTTGGATCATAGAACTCACCACAGACAACCCACACATCCATCATCATCGACCGCTACCTTTTCTTCATGCACAATATAGCAGATGTCACCAAAACATGTAATCTGCAACTACCTCACCTACAAAAGATCAGACACATCCCCCACAGATTTCTTCTGCCCCACAGTGCACACTGGTTCGGTCCAAGCTGGACTATGTCAATGCTTTCCTCACATGACTCCCCAACAGAACGTTTTCCCTTGCAAACCATACAAAACGCAGCAGCCAGATTCCTCCACCTGTGCAAACATTCACATATAACCCCTGCTCTGATTCAGTTCCACTGCCTCCCCAGAGAATTGCCTTCAAAGAACTGTGTTGTATTCAAAGCCATCTGCCTCAAAACCCCATCTTACCCTCACGACAAACTGAAACCCATCACCCACACAAACACCAGACAAGCCAGCCAGTACCTCCTACACATTACACTCTACATCCAAAACACATACACAGGAGCAAGCACTTATGCAGTGGTCACCCAAAGCATGGGACACCCTACCACTTCTACACATATGCACTGCATCCTCCATGACCACTCATGAAGTGCCTCAAAATATCCCATTTTTCCAACCCCTCCTTGGCTATGCCACTGCTTGCCTATTATAAGCTTCCCATCCCCTTGGAATAAGCTTTGTATTTCTTCTGTTTCACCTCCCACTTTTGGAATTTTTGAAGCCTGTAAGGTGATCAGAGACCCAGCTCTGAATAAAAATAAAGTAAGTGTTTAGTCTTGACCTCTGTGTGGTTATTTACCATCCCCTTTAGGAGCCAAGGCTACTTAACAGCTATACATGTTTTTTTAATGTAACACGCAGCGTACACTTCTAAGAATGTGCACTGTTTGCCAGTTGGTGTGTAGTTATTTTCTGTTACTGGGATTTATACAGCACATGCTGCCATTTGCATGATCCCCAGGTTATCTGGTGATTTCTCCTACTGCCACCGTCATAAAAGGATAGCATCAGCAGGAAAAAGAAAGGCCTCCCAGAAATTGAGCCTATACGAGAGTGAAGCAGAGGGCTGCTTCTCCTTGTATCTCGCTCCTCTGAGGGTCATCTAGTTGGGACGTTTCCATACTAGCAGGTGTCTCTGTCCTGTCTCTGCTAGAGTATTCTTGGATTGTCTGCAGGACCGGGTTGATGGACAGGGAAGGAAGGTAAGAGGGACATCATGCAGGTCTACTGCTGCCTCTGCAATTCCATGCCCCAGCCAGCAAGGCCTACTGTGAAAGACAGGCTAGGTGGATAACGATGTCACTCTCCACCGTCCTTCCACTGCCCCAGTCATGCTTGCTATCGCAGCCAATTTATACAGGAGTGTTTTTTGTTCTCCGCCTACGTTTGTGAATGTTATGTTGTGACTGGGTGAATGGCAGGCCTGAATGAAGATGTGTTGTGGGGGCCCATTTCAACATGATTGTTGGGTGCCACAAACTTAGCGAGAAAACTGTCTGAGGCACCCATGGGTTACATACATTACAATGGCAACAAATATAAGGTTAATAGCCGCCAAAGAGGTGGCCAGCCAGCAGGGAGCTTAAGCACTAAATGGCCACAGTTACAAAGGTATGTGAGGCGGTATGTAGTTTAAGAGTAGTGTATTGGGCAACAGAAAACCCCGGACCCAGCCAGCTGCTTAAGCATCTCAACGGCTTCTGAACCGGGAATCCTGGGTGAAAGTAAACAACAGACGCCACCCGGGATTCCAGATAACATACCAATACAACACTTCTTCCCATTTTAATAGATACAAAACACAAGAAAGACCAAAGTAAGAAACACAGAAATGCACTGACATGCCAGATACATACACTACGCCCCCATCTCTCACACATACACAAGGGATGGACCCGGACAGTTACGGCCGACTCAAAACGTAATCCTTAAACCCGACAGGCACCCTCCTTTCATGGACAGGATATGCGCTTCCTGCCACTGGCTCCACTTCAACTACCCCCTGTTCTTGTGCCTCATCCACTGTCATCGCCTCACCAATATTCCTACCATTCTCAAAGGACGTCTCTTGTACAACGCATGCCCCGGTGCTACACAATCCTTGCGCAACACTGGCCCTACAATTACGCCCCTCCACTCCAACACAATTGAAATTATCCAGAACACTACCGGCACCACTGATAGCATATGGTCTCCCACAACGGGTAGCTTATTTTCCAACTCACCACCCACAACAACTACACACCTCTTGTTCCATCTGGAGCCGTCCTACAGCACAACATACCCCCCAGCCCACTTTGACCACTCGGCGGGGTCTATGTTCTCGCTGACCCCTTTGAGCACATGTCTGGGTTTCTTCACCTGCACAAGATCTCCCACTAACACAGGAAGAACCTTTCTGCCCGCACCACCAAACACCATTTTCTCCTGTCTCAGGAGTACCCTTGCTAACACTTCCGACATGTCCACATCCAAATGCGCACCTCCACCCAGGGCAGACACCCTCAACTTAGAACTCAGTTTTCTACCCCTCATCAACTCGAACGGTGAACATCCGGTGACAGAAGGAGTATATCTAAGCTGTGAGGGCCTCAGCTAAAACCTCCCCCCAACTCAAACCATTGGACACAGCCAATTGCACTGCACCCTTCACGAAACGGTTCATCCTTTCTACCAAACCGTTGGCAGAAGAATTATACAATGCAATTTTTTTAATAACATATACCCAGTCTCCTCATGAACTCCTCCATGTGCCCGGACACAAACTGTACCCCATTGTCAGTTACAATACCAGCGGGAATACCCTCTCTATTGAACACCATGTTGAGGAACGCCACAACCTTCTCCGTGGTCACACTTTTGTAGTGCAGTGTTATGCTTGATTTATGCTTGATCTAAAATGGCGTTTGTGCGCCATGCATTCTGGGAGCGCTCGGAGCCATGATGGATATTTACTTCATACCGCAGTGAAACACTGCATAAATTTTGCTGAGTGTTAGATTCACAGTGCTGAGACAAACAAGCTTTTTCAAACCTGGTATCCGGTCAAGGCCATTTCTGCTGGGAAAGCTAACTTTTTTATGGCTTACTGCTTTTCTCTGTGGAGCGTGTTTTTAGAGAAGGGAGGCACTTCGCTTCTTGGGGGGGAAGCTCTCGATTGACCCAGCTGGCAACCGACGGCTGTTCCTCAACTGCGCAAGTGCAATTTCCAGAATGTTTGAGAATGAACTCCCCTTTGTGGAGTGTGTATATATGCGGAAGCCCGGAGGTGGTCAGGTGAGACTTCAGCCGGAGAAAGGACGCTTACGTCCGGCCTTCCTGTGAGCCGTGGTGCACTCGGCCTGGCTGTTCCCGGGGTCTTCCAACCGCTTCTGGACGAGATGAGGAATCCTGTTATGCTCACAGTGATGTATTTCTTTTTGACTTCTTTACTTCTTCTGTGAACTATGTCCTTGTTATTTTTATGAGTTATTTCTATGTACGTGCAAGCTTTGAATAAATAGCCGTAAAGAGCCGATTATCTTCTAAAGAGTGCGTGGTTGTGAGTTATTGTGTCCGTCTGTTTATGGTTCAAAATATTTGTTCTATAATTGCATTGGTGATTTATGGTTGTTCCGTGCACTTTTTGGGGGAGAGCAATACATGCAGTCACTTCCACCCACCTTGAAGTATAATCAACCAGGACCACCAAAAACTTCAAAAGCTCCTCCCAAAATGTCCAAGGGACCCAGGATATCAACCACCACTTTTGACTGCACTGCACCGGGAACCTCCACAGGACAAACAGGTTGTGCTCGGGGCACCTTACTCTTGTCGCTAATGGCGCATGGACCACACTCCTTTACCACCCCTTCAACTTCACTGTCCATGCCGGCAACCAATGACACTCCCTTAACCTCCTTTTTATAAACAACCTACCCAGGTGTCCTTCATGAGCCAGATCACCTAGTCTGCCCTGCAAGCTCACGGGAGGTATCAACCTCAGGCCCCTAGTGACACCCCACGGACCTTCAGACAATTCACACCAACCGTGACCATAATCCTTCAACAACTCCTTGCTCAAACTACCACACTCCCTGTCCCATTCCTCCTTACCAATAGCTGGGAAGACACCAGCAACCACAACGCACTCCTCTTCACTCTTATGAATACCCTCCACCTCACTCCCTGTGCTGGGCAACCGCGACAAACAATCAGCCACGGCATTCTTGTTCCCTGGAATGTACTCCACCTTGAAATTGTATACTTCCATGTCAACCATCCGCTTTGATATCCTGGGAGAAGCCTACGACAAACCCTTGGTAGTCAAAACATGCACAAGGGGTTTGTGATCAGTACGCAACACATACGGGACACCCCACAGCTAATGCCTCTCTCTCAATCATAGCATATCTTTGCTCGGCCTCCCTCAAAGCAAAAGCGATAGGGTGATACCCTCCATCGACCCATTGCTCAAGGATAGCACCAACACCTACTTCACGGGCATCGACTTTCAAAACGGTCCTATTTTTAGGTGCAAAGAAACCTAAGGAAGGCACATGGTCTACTTCCCCCTTCAACTCGTCAAATTCCCTTTGACACTCCTCCGACCACACAAAATGTGTACCCTTTTTGAATAAAGCCCTCATATTCAAAGTCTTTTCCGCATACGAGGCAATGAACCTGCTATAGTACTCCGTCAGACCCATAAATGATCTAAGCTGCTCCTTGTTGACAGGTGCTGGAGCCTCCATCACCTTTACAAGGCCTTCCCTGGGGTGCACTCCATTCTCATCTAACGTATGGCCCAGATAAGTCACACTCATAACACCAACCTGACACTTAGCCAATTTCACCATGAGGCCACTCTGAGAACCTTCATCACGCATGGCACGGCACCCCTCTTAAGTACTATCTTGTGGGAAAACCCCTTCAACTTCCCCAACACAGATGAGAACATCTGGAAATCTTTTCTTGAGATACTCAGCTGTTACCTCCCCCTCCTTACACGTCTCCTCCACTGCACTTACACACTGAATAGAAACAGCCTTTCGTGGACGTATTTCCATTTCAAGAGCAACTTGTTCATCCCATCCCAACACAGAATCTCCCTAGTGAGAAACATACAACTTTCCTCGGGTGACACACCCTTCAAACTCAATCGTAGCCCATTCATAACCCAGAACCTTGATGGGACTGCATCCACAAGCGCACGGGTTGATGTCTGGCGGTAATAGGGAAGACACATACTTGCGGTAACTATCACGATACAACTCTGGGGAAATCATGGTATACGGGGACCAAGTGTCCATCATCTGTAACCTTTCTCCATTCACATCTTACGTGGTCCAGAGCCCCCTTTTCCATGCTGGGGCGCACCTAGGCACAACATTCCTTCTTGCGCTCGCACACCACTCGAACCACAGGTTTCTTGCCCCACATAACCCATGAATGTCACTTCAATGGCAAGCACGAATGAAACTTTGATTTAACAGATTGTTCCTATGTGTATTCACTGCAATCCTGTAAAATGCACAGATCCTCGCCTCGTGGAAACTGCGGGTGAGCTTGATCCTTAAATCGCAGTCCTTTGTTTTGTATAATCTCTGCACTCCCAATAGGGTGAAGTACTTGGAAATACCTGTTCCTTGCGTGGGGGCAGCAGGGGCTGTGATGCACCGAAACCAGGATGCAGGTGAGGAGGTAAGAGCAGGAGCTCAAAGCCTCTTACCTGTGGGGTCCGTCCGGCCCCTACAACTGCTGGAATACTGTGATCTTCAGAGAGGGCAGGCGGGCGATGAGGCATACGGCGGTGCGCCCCTCCTTCACTCGTAATTGGGCAGCACCCGACCGCTACGCCTGCAGCCTTCAGTGGCCCTCCCACCAGAGCCGACACTCAATCGGTGCGCATGCGGCCATCACAGATACACAATGGCGGCTGCCTCTCCGGACAGGGCTGGCCCTCTGATGCGGCTGTCCTGCCAGTAGCCTGTGCAAGAACTGCCGGGTTGCTGTGTCGGTTCTTCTTCATCCAGGGACATGCACGCATGGTCATAACAGAGTCTGCTCTGCTGCCAAAATCATCATCGTCACCAGTGTTACAAAGGAACATGAGGCGGTACACGGTTTAAGAGTAGTTTATTGGGAAACAGAAATCCCCGGACCCAGCCAGCTGCTTAAGCATCGCAACGGCTACTGAACCTGGAATCCTGGGTGAAGGTAAACAATAGACGCCACCCAGGATTCCAGAAGACATACCAATTGTTACGCTCACCTGATTCCCGTAGAGGCGCCGGTCTTGACTGGGCGTATACCGTATCTTCAAAGGTGATGTGTAACACACGGCTGGCTCTTTGGGCTGGACCTCTGTGCACTGTATGTCTGACTCGAAGGGTAAAATGTCTGCAGATAGAAAATATGGGATTAAGGAACTGGGTTATTGAATGTCTCTCTCTTCTTCCCTTTCTCTTCTCCTGTAGAACCCCAAAGGTTAACGCTCTCACCTTAGGTAAGTGAACGCTGTGCTCTCCATCTGCCTCGGGGCAGGGTGCTGTAACCAGTTTCTTCACTGGATAAGGGGAGCAGGCCTCTTGACTTCAGAGGACTGCTGTCCGTCGTTTACTGCACGAACGGTAAGTTTCGAGTAATTCTAATGTCTTTAAAGTCTTTAGTAATGATGTTTCTTGTTTTGCAGGGTTCCGGCGATGGCGGATGACGGGCTGAAGTGAGTTGAAGATGGAGCCCGTGAGATGAATAGAA
This sequence comes from Ambystoma mexicanum, assembly GCF_040938575.1. Classification (NCBI taxonomy): domain Eukaryota; kingdom Metazoa; phylum Chordata; class Amphibia; order Caudata; family Ambystomatidae; genus Ambystoma; species Ambystoma mexicanum. Next base: position 1,396,401,023 of record NC_090922.1, read on the forward strand.
GCGCCTGGAAGCAAGTAAGCGCTTGTTGCCTGCTTCACGATGCGCTCTAACTGTCTTTTTATTTTGCAGGTACAAGTTCGGAGCGGCTGCAGGGTGCCGGAATACCCACTGGGTTAGATGTGGAAAGGAGTAATGGCACGTGAGTATTAAAGTTCCCCAATGTCTTTAAACGCACCTTGTTTTGTCTTTCAGATGCGGGATGCAGCGCCGAAGGCCTCCAGAGCGTGCGAAGAGTTGGTAAGCTTTTGTCTTTCAGATGCCGGAATGCAGTGTGAAGACCTCCGGAGCGCACGAAGAGTAGGTAAGCCTTTGTCTTTCAGATGCCGGAATGCAGCGCGAGGCGTTGGTGACAGCCGATGGACCAGGTAAGTGAAGAGCTGTCACTGAAGACCGTAATGCTAACCTGTTCTTTCTTGTCTTTATAGGTGTTGCTGAAGACTGGATTCAGGATGGTAAGCCTTTTTCCTTAGGCCCAGGATCAGATGCAGAAGACACGATGAGCGTTCTGCTGCAGAGGATGCAGAATAATGCAAAGCAAGATTCATCCATCGGGTGTGGTTTAAATAGCCTCCTGTAGTGCTTAGGTGTCTCCTTCCACAGCCACGCCTAGGTAAGAAAAGAGTTCCTGCTTTCCAGAAGAGTTCCAGTGTTCTGAATCTAGGGAGTGGCTCCTGCCCCACCCAACAGGAAAAGTAGTTCCAAACAGAAGAGGATCAGAGGCTCAACTGGCAGGCAAGTAAGCAGCATGGTCTGCTGCAGGTAAGTCCACCCAAGCATTATGAGCCCGGCGCTTCCAGCGCTGGGACTGGGCATATTTATGAGCCTGGTGCCACTGGCGCCAGGACTGGGTCCAAAAGGTCCCAATTGGGACTGGTTGGCACTCGGAACCTGGGTTATGGATCTGCTTCCAAGGGAGTTGGGAAAACCCTGACCTTTTGGAAGCAGAGATCATGACACCAATACAACACCCACTAAAAACTCTAAAGTGTTCTTTGCAAGTGGCTGATGTAGAGAAACCAGAGTAAGAAGGCAATGAGGTGATAACACCAACTACATATTGGAGACCATGCTTAACATAGGGAGTTCCACATCCTCCCTCCCCCAATGAAGACGGCCCACAATAAATCATTTATTTTGGTTTAACTAGTCTGATCTATGACTCATATAGAGCCACATAGATGCCTCCCTCTGTGCCAACAATGAGGCAAGAAACAGGCCGGGGTATAGAGTGAATATATATTTAAAGTACAGGTTCAATCAATCTGCACTAAATGGTTACACACACTACATTCTCTGTTGCACAAAAACAAAGCTTAAAAACAACAAACACGTTTTCCTTTTGTTTCAGATGCAGGGAAACACACAAATAGACAGAGCAAAACACACATCCATTAGGCTGCCCCTGTCCCGGGTAGCCGTACTCTGTTTTCTGCATCTCTGAACTGTTTCCTTTGCATTTCTCTTGCATTTCTCTGCATTCTTTCCCTCTAAGTGATGTTCGGGCCTTCTTGACTGTCTTACATTTCCCCCTGCAATCACTGCATTTATCCCCTCTGGGTGATTGCATTGCCCTACGTTTGTTTTCTGCATACTCCTGCATTTTATTCTCCTCTAGCAAGTGTTCTTGGATGTGCTTCACTTGGTCTGCTTTGTCCACTAGGCCCTTCTCTTCAATAGGTCCCCCTCTTCTCTGTGTTTCACTAATGTTGCCCTCCAGGCCTTTCCTCCTCCGTAGGATGTTCTGAGCCAGTTCCCAATGTGGTTTCTCACTGCCTGCTCTTGCCTTGTTTAAATGTTCTCTTACGCTCTGTTGTAGCCTATTTTTTCCTGGTCTCAACTCCCCCGCCTCCCTCCCTATCCCCTTTCCTGTGCACCCTTTGAAGCAATAGCTCTGTGGAGTGATCCTTTCGCGTCTCCTCTCTCCTCCCTCTATCACACCCACTATAGTGCTTCTCCCCATCTTCTCGAACTGTTTTTCTGTCTCCCATCCTACTCCTCTCACTAATACTGGTAGGAAGGATGACACCCTGGTCTCCAACCCAAGCCTTCCCATCGCTGACAACTATGTCAGTGCTTCCACCAGAAAGACTCTCACCGACATACTCTTTGTCGTTCCTTCACCCGACCTATGGCCCCTTCATATGGTCACTCTTCTCTCTCCTTCTTCCTCTTCATCCATTAATGGTGGCACCCGATGGGAGGTCCCCTTGGCCTCTTTCCAGTCCTCCAGAGTCATCACTAATTTCTATCTAAATGGTGCCATCATGGTCCAGGGGCCCAAGTGAAACTTCCTACTGTTTGACAGTTGCCTCCCTCGCCTCGTCAACTTCCTTCCTTCCTTCTCCTGCTATTCCTGCTACCACTTCACTGGCTCCTCCACCGCCGTCCTCTACCATTCTGGCTCCTCTGCCATATACCACCTCTCTGGCCCCCTTGCCAGCTGCCTCTCTCCTGGCTCCCTTCCCACCCCTGACCTCCACCTCTCTGGCTTCCTTGCCATCCACTACCACTTTGGCTCCCCTGACTCCTCCTCCCTTTACTTCTCAGGCTCCTCTGACACTTCAGATGGGTACCTCTCTTCCCTATAGCCCTCCGCAGAAGTCTTCTAATGTGGCAACCTGCTCAACACTGCTACTCTTGCTCTGCTGTCAAACACTCCTTTGACCTCTTCCACCTCCTTGAACACCTGAACCTAGTGTAGAGGAGGTCCCAAATATGGCCTGCACTCCAGCCACCCATTTTGAGATACCAGAAGCATACTTGCCAAGGTATGTGACGAATAAGGAGCAAATAAATCAACAGAGAGCCACAGTGGGGCTCTGTCCAGTACCCATCAGAAGGACTTGTATACCTATTGAAGCACCAATAACCAGACAACCATGGGCTGCACAGTACCAATTGAGACAACCATACCAGCAGCTGACGTGAAATGAAGAATACTCACAAACTGTCCCTGAAGAGACCCGAAGGGCCTTAACTGGAGGCGAATGGTGACGACACAATGGCCCGAACTGACATTCAGATGAAAGAAATGACAACCAAAAAGGTGATAAACAAAGACGAAGTGTTGCGCATAATGATGTAATAGACAGAAGAAGAAATGATGCTGAACTTTAATGAAACATAACCAGTAAAAGCAGGATGGAAATAGGTAACTGGCTAAAAGCCTGTAAATAGGTTTGGAACGCAAGAAGCTAAGGAAACGGTACAGCTTGCAATGCTTAATAGGAGGAAAGAGCGGCAAGCACCAACTATATATATCTACCTCAAGAAGCACATTATACAAGTGCGACTCCATTTTACAAAAGCAGAATTAAGCCTAGGATGATAGAGGGCAAACAGGCCAGGATTCATAAACTAGCTCAAAGTCAGATGAAAGAGTGGAATTGAAACTCAGTAAGAAGCAGGCTAGGAATTCCAGTTCAACCCAAGGAAGGGAGGAGAACAGCAACTCTGAAGAATCGAAATTTAAGAGCATTGAAGCCTGCCCTGTGAAGGTCAAGATAAGGAGGCCCGGCAGGTGGCGAGTCCGAATAAAGAATCAAATACACAAATAGAGGGAAAATGAAGCCGATTCACGGTGAACTGACACGTGACCAGCCAAGCACAGAGAGGTACCCACGTCTGATGTCATTCAAACCCAGAGGATGCCATAACTTCTCCTTATAAGAAGCTACAGTTTCGAGGCCATCCTCTGCCAACTAATTGATACATAGCCCCAAAGTGCTGATTGATGGAAGGGAGGCAGGGTGAATCTTGGGGCACTCCGCATCTGGGTGTCCTTTCTGCATGCTGCTAATTAAAGTGGAGATTTATGCCTAGGGGTGTAGCCCACCCAATCACAATGGACCAAATAATCTAAGGTCCTATAGCTAGTAGAACCATGAGATATACTTGTATCGACGTCTATCATGAGGGATGGGCGTAGACACCCACCTGATAAGAGTTATCCAATCCCCACGCTCTGTTACCATATACAGATATAGTACCTATACTTAAGTTACCTTTTCCGACCAACAGAATTACATGACAAAGTGTTACACGTCAAATGATGACAAATTTTGCCTAGAAGAATTGCTGTTTGAATGAAGAAGTTGGGAGTTGAAGCGAGACAGGTGATCGCATCACTGTTGATTTCCATTTTTTTCCCCGTTTTTTGTACTTTTCATTAAACAGACTTCCCTTTGCCAAACCATGGACTTGTCCTTATTGATTGGTGTTGGAGTAAGAGAATCCAGCACCCCATCCTCCTCAAGGTGCAGCTATCTCGACTTAAGGTACTGGAGGGCTAGCTCTGAATCTCATGGGCCCATTCAGAGGTCACTCCACCCTCTTGCACACTTGGTAGCGGTGAGGATGGTTTTGACCATCAACTATTGAATTTTGATTATTGATAAGACACCTATTGACCGTCGACATGAAGTAAGGTCTTCAGCAATATCACGAGTCCGTCGCCATTTGGCCGAGTAGACTGTGAAACTTCCCGTGGACAATAACAGCTTAAACCTGTCCAAAAAAACTGCAGTGGGTTGAAGGCACCCGTTTTAAAAACATAAACCCTTCCATTCCTACGGGCAGTGAATCAGACGAAAGACCAAAAAAGGCGTTAACGGAGGCAGTGATCCCGAGGATTCAGAGAGGAACGATGCGAGTGGTGAGTGAAACAAAAAATGTATGCTTTAGCAAATGTCCTTAGGCATTAGAACAAGTAAGCGAAAAGGTAACGGAGGGAGGTGGAGAAAAACAAAATAGTCAGAAGTAGAGAAGACTGTGTGTGTGTGTATATATATACTGGGAACCCTGATGTGCTCTATCCTATCAGTGACACCAGACCCTAATAGGGAACCTAGAGTGAAGGTCGCCATAGGGCGTAAAGAATATTCCTTCTTAGTTGACACAGGGGCAACACGCTCGTGCCTACGAGAAGGCAAATTTTCCTTGTCCAGCGAAGCTATAGATACTCAGTTTTACAGGAGCTCACAGTCAAGTTCCCTTTACGGACGCACTCCCAGTCTCCATAGGGGAATGCGAAATGAATGTACCTTTTTTGTATTCGCGTCGGACCCCAGTAAACATTTTGGGTCGAGATTTAATGACAAAATTGAATATGACCATCTTGTTTACAGAGAAGGGCATAGCATGCTCTACTCCGGGAATGCATTATTCAAACGTGTGTGAAATAATCAGGGCATACTCAGGACACATAGCCATGAGAGCTATACCATTAGAGGCAGAGGTCTTCGCATATGGCATGCGTGTGCTTATGGCAGGATTGACAGGCCTCACAGATAGAACAATGAGAACCCCTGATGAGTTTCTATTCAGACCAAGAATACCTATGCATGAAGAGAAGGGACAAGTATTTCCCTTGATGATATATACTGCAACAGTACGAGGGAAGGCAGCATTGGTCGAAGGATACGATGATGAAGGCAGACAATGGTGTGCGATTAAAGCCATTGAAGAAGGGTATCGAGTGACTGACGTCACCAATGATGATCTGTTTGAAGAACAACCTGACTCAGAAGAGACAAGGGTGGAAGTGAGTATCATATTTTGGGTGAAAATGATCAAAAGAGAAGTGACTCAGAGAATGATGTTGGCACTGATATGTCCGGAATACTTTGATGAGGACATGGCCCAAGTGCCTGTCTCAGTATTGACTACAGGACCATATGACGTAAGCTTCCTGAAGGGGTCGGGGGGAAGTGAAAATAAAACTGAAACCATGAGCAATTTGACCAAGAGCGCGACAATATTCCATGTCCAGAGAGGCAGATTAAGGAATCGCGAAGACAATTTCCGCTATGATGGACCAGGGCATTCTAGTGACGTCAGCCCTCCGGATTCCTAACTAACCTATTCTCACACACAGATGGCAGCGTTATGACGCCAGTACTCGCTCAAAGATCCTCGTTGGGGTACAAGCCCCTAGCATATTACAGTGGGAGCCTCGACCCAGTCATGAGGGGCCACTTCCCATGCGAACAAAGCTTAAGCGTTTCGCCATAGAAAAGGCGACATCCATTGTAATGGGATGTTCCATGACGTTATACATCGAGCACTCATTTGCCATCGTAGAGAAACCAAAGGGTACGTTGACATCACACAGAGCTTCTGCCTATGAAGTGATCATATCTAACCCATCGATCAAAATAGTTTGATGTAAAACAGTAAACCCAGCGACATTCATAGCTGAGCCAGTCACTGAAGGGGACCAGATACATGACTGTGCAAATTATGAAGAATTCTATGATGAAATCCCAAGGGTGAAAGAAAATGCCCTGGCGGGAAGAGAGATCGTTTTCATTGACGGTTCTTCGAGAATCGACCAAGAAGACGGACAAAGATATACAGGCGTTGCCATAATGAAACGCATAGCAAGCGGAGAATATCAAGTACTCGTCAGTGCACAAATACCATCTCATTATTCAGTGCAGGCTGCAGAATTATTGGCGCAGACCAGGAAGTGACGGTGTATAGTGACTCTGCCTATGTGATGTCCACGGTACACGCAGGCCTAGCACACTGGAGGGGCTACCTCCGAGCGGATGGCACGCCGGTGCAGCACGCAGCCTTATTAGACAGGCTGATAAAGGCACTACAGCTCCCAGTGGACATAGCGGTCGTGAAGTGCGCCGCCCACAACAAAGGGACAGATTTCGTGTAATGCGGAAACCATGCAGCAGACACGGAAGCCAAGTGTATGGTATTCAAAAGTGAGACTATTATGGAAGTAGAAGTGGCGTGCACCCATGAACGGATGATGATAGCACGAACCACACCAGAAGCCTACAGCAATATGGGGCAGAAAATTGATGGAGCTTCAAGGGGAGGCACCTCAGGACGAAAAGAACCTGTAGAAACATCGAGGGTGTTCTTTAAACCCCTCTGACGGATTGTGGCAGCAAGACGCCACTGGTAAACCAGTAATGCCTGTAGCCCTACTAAAAATAGCATTGGAGCAATTGCATTACCCATTTCACATGTCAAAAGAGAATCTAGCAGCAACGTTCACAGAAGACTGGTTTATACTGAATTTAGCTGAGCATGTTGCATTCTTTATGGTGAACTGCATAATCTGCCAGCAATTCACTGCTGGGCACACATTAAAAGTAGTAAGGAGTCATCCCCGGCCAAATGGGCCTTTTCAGCACTCACACATCGACTATGTCGACATGATTCAAATGTGTAACGGTTACAGGTACTTAATTGTAGTGGTGTGTCCATTCTCTAGATGGATAGAAGCAGGTCCCTGTACACACCCAGACTCAACCTGTGCTGCCAAATTCCGGGTGAGGGCAGTGTTACCTAGATGGGGGGGGGGGGTGTGAGGTGACGAGATCAGACAATGGAGCTCATTTTGTTAACGCAGTCTTTGAGCAGATCAGCTTGTTGCTTGGTATAAAGCACAAATTCTCATCGGCGTATCATCCGGAAGGTACTGGCATATGCGAGAGGCTCAACGGCTTGTTAAAGGAAAGGATAGCCGCATTGAAGCTTACTCTAAAGAGGGGATGATTGCACTGCCTTCTACTGGCATTGTATGCTCTTCGGAACCAACCAGGCTCTGACCATCATCTTACGCCGCACAAGATAGTTACAGAAAGAAGAATGAGTACCCCTCTTACCCCCCAAAATAGAGCTAGATATGATGCCCAGTCAACCCGAGAAGTCCTGTGAACCGAGTTGCAATATGTGAACTGCATGACATTCAGCTTTACTGTAATTTCAGACCAACTACAGCGATGACGAAAAGAGTGCAGCACAGCCCAAAACACAGCAGGAGATGCTGAAGCAGAAACAGTTCAAGGTCTACGCACACCACTCATCTTCCCTGGAGACTCTGTGTTGGTAAAAAACCACAAGAGGAAAAGGTGGGACGAGCCAAGATTCAATGGCCCATTCATCGTAGAGGACTGCACTCCATCAGCGGTAAAATTGCAGGGCAAGAGAGCATGGATTTTTCTCAATGACATTAAGCCCTATATCGGAGAAATCCCTCTAGCTTCACCCCACCGCGAAGAGACCACAGACAACTGGGAAGAACCTCAGCACATGCAGACGAGATCCATGATGAGGAAGAAAGACGCATGAGCAGAAAAGCCAAGACTAAGAACACGGATGCAAGTTGTGGCTTAAACTGGACAGTTCCTCTTAGCAAAATGGGGATAAGGACATAATGGACACTCTATGCAACTCAGTTGTAGGGTGAAAAAGACAATTGCGCATGTAAGCCACAACACGTTGTTCACACGAACTTGTAAATCAATCACACTGAAGCATTGGTGAGAAACAGGACTCGAATAGTGTGTGAACAAAAACTTTTGCCTAAAGAGCTAAACGCAGCATCCTGAATCATCAAAAAGCAAGACGTCACTTTGCAGCATTTATGGTGTCACCCAGCAGAAATATCACAAGGGATGTGCTGTCCTGTTTTCAATTAGTACTAGAGACATATCCGTAACTTGTAGGGAGAGTCACCAGTGTCGCAGACTCTATCCAAGATCTTGCCAACAAGAAAGTAATCTGGCAACTGCTTACTGTCATCACGGAAGCCTTCATTGTGTTACCAGAAGACAGTGATAAGGACCCAAATGCTTCCACTGCAGGCAATTATAGATGAACTCACTTATACACTTTTCTTTCGCATAATCGAAGAGTGCCCAGCGCTTATCGGGAGAACCACAGACACCCTTACAAACGTAAGATCCAACAAACACTGAACATTTGAACCAGCTATGGGTCAAACTGAACTACGTAGTCGCAATCCACACAGCAGGAAAGTGCAAGGACTGTTCACGTCAAAAGAAGGGCATGTGATCCAGAGCCCAGCTGTCATGATGCCTACCCCCGGGGATCCAGAGCAAGTCCAGCAACCCCGGAAGCAGCCATCAAGTTATTCCAAGCAAGCCCAACAACCCCTGCTAGGGGCTATTTGGGTGCAATCCTGGCGTCTATGGCACCAGGCTGATATGGAGAGTCAGTCCTGGTGCCACAGGCACCAGGCTCATAGATGCAAACTTACCTGATGCAGACCAAAAGAGGCTTGGAAGGGACTACTTTACCTAGGGACTATTTTTTTACTCGGGTGGGGTCGAGGAGGAATACTTACCTGGGACTACTTTGGAGGCTATTTAAACCACGCCTGAAGAGCAGCGCACGCTTTGCGTTATTCTGCATCCAGCAGCGTAACGCTCACCGTGCCTGCAATTCTGCATCCAGTCTTCAGCCACGCCCGCCATGAGTCTGGAGGTCCTAGAAAGAGGGAGAAAGAAGGAGAAAAGGTTAGAACAAGAGCAGTAACTTTAATCCTTACCTGAATTCCCGATCCACTGCGCCTTCGAGCTGGAAGAAAGAAGTTATTTTATGCGCATCGCCTCACCTGCTGCAGGGCCGCGCTGAACTCACCGGCCTTCGCAGCATCTTCACTATCCCCCGCATCCTTCTGCATGTTCCCGCCGCACTCCGACACCTAAGGGGAACACAAGAACATCAAGGTGAGCCAAGACAATAAACCGAGGCAATATTAGTTACCCCCCATAGACTTACCTGATTTTACCGCCGGGGGTACTATTCCTCTTCACAGGTCGGTGCAGCCTCCACTGCATCTTCGCCGCACCCCGGCCCCTAAGGGGAACAAAAGGACAGCAAGGTGAAACAAAGGGACAAACAAGGGGAATCCTTCTCACCACAATAGACTTACCTAATTTTACCGCCGGAAGCATTATTCCCCAAGACTTCATAATTTCTCTCAGCACCTGAATAAGGGAGAAAGCAACAGGTTACATACTGACATTATTTTATCGAACTGTGTTGGATAATACAAATCCTTACCTGAATGTTACCGGTTGCCACGAGAAACTCTTTGCTAGGGTCAAGATGCAACCTGCAAGGAATCGTACAAGAGTGAAAGTCAGACATT